>NW_008751733.1:995327-997317 GCF_000715545.1 Opisthorchis viverrini | reverse complement strand
TACGCCTAGCCAATAAGAGGTTCACCGTTAAGCGGTCGTCATGGCAACGCGTCATAACCTTGAGACACCGAAATGCTTATTCGATGGTTAAGCAAATTGTCCAGTGCTTGTCATAGCCCTTTTAAGCGCACTTGGAAGCCTGTTGTGCATATAATCTGAAGGTGTCTGTTTTTTATTTTGGATCGGTATATATACCTTCAAAATGGCATCACATTAAATCATCTTGAAAAGGTAACAATATGTTGGGGGTATTTATGACACACCTGTTCATTGAGAACATGTAAACGATTCACGTATGTCGTATAATAGGTAAACTCGGCTATACAGCCCCTATAAATCGGACGAGTGTTTTGTCGCAAATAAAGTTAGACAAAGTGAGGTTAAGAGGCTAAGAGGACGGTTACTCTGTGAAGTTACGCAAACATACTGTCGGGACTGGCATCTCTTTCGTGACTGCCCATCGCATTGAACTGCACGGTTGTCCCGCGTGGGCAACACCTCATATCACAGGCCGTTTGAGTTGAGTGGTATGTGGAAAGCAGAAAAGTCCGTACCCAACCTACACCCTTAGTGATGAAACTGGAAGATGAATAGCAGATAGTTATAAGGCCACATGCACACAAGTACAATCTGTTAAGTCAAATGAGGACCAACAAACAGTTAGGACACACGATGTATGATGTTCACGTTCACAGTTAACTGTCTCCGTTAAAATACCAAAATGCCCACCAAGCTCTGAAATGAGTGCCAAATTGCAGATAGTAGTTCCGCTTAACGAAGCACACTTTTCCCAAGTTTTCTGTAAGCCCTTCGACAGCTTACGGTCCCACTTCTTCAGGTTCATCAGGTAGGCTCAGTCCCAAAAATCTGGGTCGGCAAAATTCCAGAGAGTCAACGAACAACACTCATTTGACATTACTTTGATGTCAACAAGGAACTCAACTCAATCACCTATTTGTGGTACTCTTCTTTTGAATGTATTGCATTGCATTCTATTAAGAAAATATGCTGCAATATTTTGCATAACGTTTCAACTGAAACACGAGATAGCCATTGTGTAGCACAGTCAGTGAAAGGATATCATAAATAAAAGATTCAGTTGAACCTCTTGTTAATATAAATGTAACTTGCAAACAAGTGTTTCTTCTTCCATACTCATAAAGGTATCAGTTGGAGGGGGAACAATCTCCTCAGCAATACTTAACTAATCGGAACACAGTTTGATCTCCATCTTTATGAGGATGATTTGTTAGTTTAACGTTAGGTACGTTAAAATATAGTTAATCTTGATCGGTGGTCCGTCCGAGAGTCGACAGAATACTTAAGCTGAACTTCTGAAAGACATTTTTACTACTCCCAAGTGCACAAAACAAAAGCTCAGGAAGCAGGCTTAGCTAGCCATTCAGGGCGGAAAGGTGCATTTTTGACATAAAATCAAGGCAGTGCTGCTTGCAAGTCGGAACCATGTGTTCAATCTCCATTATTTTATTTTAAGCTTGGGCTTAAATGGGAAAACATCACAAGACCCCACGAATTCTGTAGGGAACCTGTTCTAAATCAAGACGTTATGGAATTCAGCTACTCAAAGATGTCAGGAATGTGGGCACTACGGATGAAAGATCAGTATGGCATTCGTACAAATATTTTAGAATCACTCAATCAAAGAGGAAATATTGGCTAAATGAATAAATGTTTCGTGAGCTGAAGACACATGAATTACCTCACCCTTCGATCTGAGCCAATTAATCGTCTCACTAGAATACAGTATTCGTTGAACTAATGCGCACTTGACTTTTAGAGACGCCGGGCATTTGCAGCTGAGTTCGTGTGCCGGTAGCTGAGACACTGCATTACATGATCTCTTCATTGAATTGTTGCTAATTATATGTCACGAAGAGACTGGACTTTACCGTGGTGTGACGGTTTGCGCACCTCAGCGATCCATTGAGCTATACTGGAGAGTGTCCCGCGACACTCACAGAGTCTCTCA
>NW_008751733.1:965160-991208 GCF_000715545.1 Opisthorchis viverrini | reverse complement strand
AAGGCTTTCAAATAAGTCATGGCTGTACGGCAGTGAAGCATTGGTGTTGAGCACTGATGTCATGCTGTCGTTGATGATGATGATGATGATGAATTTGGTTGTTTAGTAAGGAGGCCAGACGCGCAAGTCCACGACTCTTTTCGGCCATCACAGATTGATTGAGTCTTGCCACGGTGAAGGTTTGTGTATCCCGGCGACCAACTGAGCCATAATGAGGGATTTCCGCCCAATCAGTCTCTCATACCAGGTTGATCAGTGGTTCGAATTCTGACAAGCACAGTCTCCTAGTCCACCAGGTTGCGGGTTGAAACGTGTGTTGCGAATTTTTTCCGTAAAATGATAGCGAACCTGCATTTTCAGCCAATCATTGCTGCCTTTAGGATGGGCTTGTGAGCCAAAGACCTGGATTGATGATCTTCATCATTCTCTTGTCTAGATGTGGGGGTCCGGACAGTGTACTAACCCGCGTACAACCATAAACTGCAAATATACAAATAAGCTTATGTAAATCGCCAAATATTTGCGCTTCATTCAGCACCTACATCACCAGTATTTCTAAAGTCAATCTTCGGGCCAAGACGCCTAGTCTATCTGAACGCTTTGACTGTCCGCACTCTGAAGCAAGCAGATTAACAAGCTGCTCTTGTTCGCACACTGGACTTGCTTGGTATTGATTTGTGCTGTGTCTCAGAAACAATAATTCAAGATCCGAGCACATTGGTTGAGCTAGCCGCATTATTACTCTCCACTCGCTTCCAGTTGCGAACTTTTGGCGATCCAGAAACTGATATGGCAGGATGTGCAGAGGATAGTACTCTCCTGAGGCAGCGGATGGATACCCACTGATAGTCGTCTCAGCGTGATTCGTCCGGAAACGTCTGTGAAGGCGTGTCACAAGCGGGAGTTTGATCGATGTATGTTTGTAGTATCTCTTTACGCCCCAAATTACCGCAACTCTAACACCACCAAAGACACGTTTTATGACGTCCTGAATTGTCCGTGGCGGTGAGCTAAAACCTCGCATGTCGTTATGATTTCCGGTGATCTGAAGGCACAAATGGGCAGGATTAGAGCACTTAAGACTCAATCGGTTTGTCGACATGGACTGTCCTCTGTACGTGCGGAAAATGGCGAACAATTGCGTTTGGTGTGTGCTGCAATGCTAACCTTCGAAATAACCAAGGTCGCCCGGCCACATTATGTCCCCCAAATGCGTGTTGGACACGAATCCAAATTAATCACACTGCCATTTGTTATCGATGAGACAGATGAGCGTGCAAGGCGACCGTAAATTTTGGTGGACACAAAAAGCCAAGGAAATGGAAGGAGCCTAAAATTCGGTGAATGAGCGTGCAAGGCGACCGTAAATTTTGGTGGACACAAAAAGCCAAGGAAATGGAAGGAGCCTAAAAATTCGGTGATGTTTGAAGGTAATTTTGGTTGATCCGGTTGACTGATCCCTGTAAATACACTGTGAGAGAATTATCAACGATGAAAAAAGAGTTGCCACCTTGAATAAAAAAGAACAACTTGACCATGGTGCCAAATACTTCGAACAACAAGTATCGTGGCCATCAGTTGCTACCCACTTGTGGCGCATAGCCAAAGTAGAATCTTGAGAAGTTAATGTGGAACCCCCCATGGCCTCATAGGTCTGTGATTGCATATGTTCTCTCAAGTGGTACCGAGCTCCTAATCCGAAAGAACACTCGCATTATTCAATGATGGTGAAGTACTCAGTCAGCGCTTATCTGATCTGCTTGCATGCATTTTGGTAAAGGAGACTGTGACGGACAACTGAAGGGGGTAAATAATAACCCCCATTCTCAAAAAAGCGAGTTAGGCATAAGAGGGGATCAGCTCGATCACGACTGCAAGAAAACTGTTGGCGTCCTTCGTTGCCCTATGGTGGCTCGTGTAGCACTGACTCAAAGGTAGCAAGCAGCATTTCGTCCGACTCCTTACACTCCGTCAGCAGCTATAACAACCGCATACGTACAAACGACTCAAGATGTTAGTATTCCTGGAATATAAAGGCTCACTCAACTCGGTTAAACAGTTTGTTCTCCTTGAAACGCTTGGAATTTGGTGAACAAAAAACGTTCTTCGTATAGTCAGACTTCAAGACATAGGAGAGTATACGGCAAGATTTCCGAAAGCTTCCATATGCAAGACAGTGTCTGTCAGGGATGCTCACTCCCCATTCTTATTCAATTTTGTAATTGAAAAGCTGGAAGGCCTTCAAATCCCGATGTCCAAATCACCTCTAACCGAAATCTTGTCGATCCGGAATATGCAGACAACATTGTTTACGGTTTCAAAGAGCGGAATACAACAAACGTGTTTTTTAATAAAATGGCTAAAGTCATCACGTCCTTTGGTATGCACTTTGCGCCCACAAAGTTTACCGTCATGGTCCTGGATATTCAGTCACTGTACACGTTGCTTACAACCCATGAAAAGACGTTCGAACTTCTGTAGCTTTATCTGCATCTTGGAAGTTGTGTCAGTTCTAGTTGTGATATGACAAATGAGGTCACTGCACAGATCTGAAAGGCTTGAGTAGCATTTGCTAATTTGAGACATCTATGGCGTCACAGCCGTACATCCATGAATCTAAAGGGACCTGTGTATCAGGCTGCAGTGCAGACAATTTGTATGACAGTTCGGTCAGCGGAACTGAGACGTCTTTTTGTGTTCGGCAGCCATTGTCTCAGGACCATAGTTCGTCAGAGAATCCGGAATGAGGAAATTAGAAATCGAATTTTTTGTTGTGCAATGGGGTCTTCCATTGAAAATGATGTCCAGCACCAGAGGCTGCATTGGTTGGGACATGTTTTTATGTATGCGAAAACATCGTTTTCCGCAGACAGTGCTGCTTTCCATGCCAAATTCATAGTGGCGGGAGTACAGAAGTGACCAACCATTAACTTGACGTAGGAATATAAAAGAGATTACTAAATGTTTGGTGCTGCTGGTGTTACTCGCCTTCTAGGATGTGGACCGCGGATCTACAGTGTGTCCGGTTGGAGAACCTGCATGATATGGCTGCTAATCGATGTCAGTGGCGTTCATGTTATCACTTTTTTTAGATTTCCCGAATGAGTATCTGTGTGTAGGTACATCGGAATGATTACAGTAAGGTGGAAATAAGTCCCTTCCATGTTCACCTTTACCTTTTTTCTCCCAATAAGGCTTCGAAATAAAGCATGGTTATACGGCAGCAACGCGTCGAAGTTGAACACTGACATCACGCTGTTTTTGATGAGGATGACGCCTTCCAAGAACTAAGACCAGCCTTCAGAGGAGTACCACAGTGAAATGTTTTTATACTCATACCTTTGTAAGTGCTTGCTTGCACTTGAGTTTTTTACCTGCTGAGAGCCTAAATCTTTGGAGGGACATAAATTCCACTGACGATGGATTGGGTCTACAAGGTGATATCAGCTGGCTGGTTGACTGGTTGTACATCTGAATGGTAGCTAGAATGCTGGCACTATCAAGGAGCAAAAATTCATACGCCTGAATGCAGGATTCAAAGAGCCTATTCTCCATTTTTGTTCGAGGTCAGTAAGTAAAAGAAGTATCCAGAGTTTCATTATGTGTGTGTCACAAAAGTAATAATCCACAGTTACCAGCCAAAAGCCTGGTGAACATATAGTTTGCCGTACGTTTCTCCTTACTAGAACGGCTGTCATCGCGTGAAAAGACTTTAACCCCATGTGTGCAAAGCTGTGACAGCAAGATAGTCTATTTTTTTTGGATTCGCATGTCCTTGTACTAGCTATGGCAGTGCCAGTCACGAAGAATTGGTAAACAATATAATCAAGCCCCTGTTTCTTACAACCAGAATCGAAATCGAGCAAAAACAGTGGTAAATTTAGTTGATTATGCATTTATAGCATAATTACTTCTTCAGGCACTTCTGGTGCACTGCTGCGGTGCATTTTTCTGATAAACTTGGATTTGCCACAAGTGATGTCTTCCAGCGTGATAACGTACAGTATGTGAGTACAACGCCAGTGCTTTTTCGCCGATGTATCAGAGAAAAACAGAGGTTTTGGTAAATTCACAAACCAGATAGCATCAGAATGCAGTATGTTTGTTATGTGAACAGGAGAAGGTTTGTTAAAATTTTAGATTGGAGGGGAAACGGACAGAGTTTTAAAAGAGGAAAGAAAACGAAGGAAGCAATTTTTGTGTATTCCTCGACCACTTTTGATGTCGAGTTTTTTGTTTCAGTTCTGTTCGTGGACAATATTCAAAATAGAAGTCTTGGTGACTGTTTGTGATAGGCTCATCTAATAAACCTGGAATTCCTAAAAAGAAGTTAAATTTGATAAGTGTACTTTTGGCACTCTAGTGGCACGCTTACCCATGATCAACAGGGATTGGATTCGAAATTTCAGATTGTCAGGGGATAGCGGATGCTTTTGGAACGTTCTTAGGACAGGAAATTTTCACAGTGCCAAGTCTTTGCTTCCTGAATTAGTCACTTGTGTCCGGTGATGTAGTTATACATAAGGAAACTAAACTAATTGGTTGACGGAAAAACAAATATCTGGGATGAGATTTGGTTTCATGCCTCACTTACAGATGAATGATTTTCTTCATCCGCAGAATGTATTCCCAGTTGTACAAATCCATATGAAATTCTCCACTGAAAAACAGAACTCCAAACTGATTCGTCTGCTATTTATTTATAGCTACCTGAGCAGCACTGTTTCACCTAATAGTTCGCTGAAAGTTCTACGTTTGACTTGAAGACAATGTCCACCGATAATCCGTTCAAACTGCCTCAGTTTTCAACCGTGTTTGAACTCAAAGAGGCGGAACTTCAAAGAAAGCGAGAGGTATGTCCAGTAAAAATAACCAGTTTGGTGTGTGCAGGCAAGAAATTATATGTTAAAACAAAGCGTGGCTGACAAAATACCGATCAATAGACGCGTATTATCACGAAGATATATCCTTCCACACGATGAAGCACCTAGAGAACCAGATGAGGTTGCAAAAGCAAAAAGTCTTCTTCGGAGAATAAAAGGTAACATAATTTCAGCACATCTCCTAAAAGATAATTTTTATAGGGAGTTGTGCCGATAGAACGACACATCAGGAGTACATTGCCAAACATCGCGAAATGTTCATGTTGGAATATTCCATAGCCGTACAGAATGTGGAATTGGACAGGTTGAAAGAACTTGCAGAAAGTGAAGAAAGGAAACTAAATATTGCAGAACAGTGTCTGGAGCAAGACGCGGCTTTGTTTGACGAGTTCTTAAAAGACAATGACAAATCTTCGATAGAGGCTATAACCAAGTGAGTCTAGTGTTACCACTCAACGATGGTTGGTATTCGTGTCAGGCTTTTAATGAAGGTTACTACGATGTATGTTGTACTCAAAGACGGTCCTGATGGAAGAATATCGTCATCTGTCAGCGTATATATTTTTGCAATGTTTAATTATATTTTTCCATGTGAACTGGCCACCCACAGGCGGTCAGAAATTATAAATACCGCAGTTATAATCACCCTGGGACTCCCATCATTCATGAAAGCCTGTCGATGAAAAAGAGAAATACCAACTCCGGAAGTTACTCCCTACATGGGCTTGAAGCCCTCTATTCGCGTCTTACAATTTTTGTACAAGGAACTAAAGTTTGTTATGTTAACCGCTTAAGTGATAACACCGATGGGGCGAACAGTTGGCAGTTGTATGATAATCCTTGGTGGTGTTTTTGTACCTGGAAGAAACCGGGAAGCTGCACTACATGTCGCACACATTTTATGTTGGTAGCCGCTTCGCCACGTCAAACAAATAGATACTAGATTCGTGTGTGGGGGGGGGGGTAAAAAGGATTTGATTTGAGATCCACGAACAAATACGTCGTGCTCCAGCAGTATTTGGAGGGGCCTGCATCGGAGTACTTTTCTCCACATTCCGACTAAAAGATCGATTTGATTCAAGTAATGCACTTTATTCCTAAACAGTGCGACAAGTTCTGATATATGGAGACACAACTTCTGAATCGTCTTACAAAAAAGCTCCAAAGTAAAGGAAGGAAAAATGCTATAATTTTATTCCTATCATAATAACTAGTGAAAAATAACAAACTCGCAAAAAGTTTGAATGATCCCTGAAATTGGAAGAACAGAGTTCTGACCATATTTTCTTACTCCGTGCACTATCAGTGACGCGGAATCGGGGGAGATTATTCGTCAGCTGACTAGCAGTTTATAGACGTTTTCTCGTTTGAAGACCTCGTTTTCTGCCATAAGATGCTTCTGCACGTGCATACTCCGGTTTATTATGAATTTTTGTCGGTCATGGACAGTGCAGAACAAGAAGCAAGAAAGCGATCAGCCATCGTTGACGAAATCAGACAATTGAGTGTACAACAACAAAAACTTACCGCAGAAAACAACAGGCTTCGGTCAGTCGTTCAAGAATACCGAGGCTATAAGCAATTCTTGGAATGTCTGGTACCTGAACCGCATCGGTCCGGACGTCAGTTAATCCGTCAAGAAAGACGACTGGCCAAGGCAAGAGCGCGTGAAGAAGCACGGCGGAAGTTGACCATACAGCCCCCCTTGAGCGGTATGTTTTGACTTTGTGGTTGAAAGAGCCCCCACACAGATACACATCCAAAGGTTGTTTAGTCTCGGGCGTCCAGAAATTGGATTTTAATTTTTTCTGATAGAAAAAAGTCAGTAAGGCATTATATAAATTTCGATTAGGTTTACTGCTATGAAAATGTATTTTGTCACATCAGTGTAGTTTAGTACTCTTTCCGAAAGAAGAACACGACGAGGATATGACTTTTTCGCATTCATTCAGAAGGGTGGTTAATGTAGAATGTGCCTGGATGGAAAAGTCAATGTCCACTCCCCACTGGAGTGCTCAGTGTTCTGGGGGATCCTTCATTATGAATACAACAGTATATTTCTCAAGAATACAAAAATCATCCGCTTTTGGGAGATATTTTCTTTACAGTACAGGTAATCCACAGAACCTCACAAAAATAGTAAACACAGTCATTGTGTGATTCACTTCTTTGAGAAATGTAGTCCAGTTTCAATCTTTGTAGATGGTGTACTTTCACAACCATACCTCAGTCTCAAAGGGGTTAGGCACACAGAACGCTTTTTTACTGAATGAATAGTTTGACCCCACAGTCTCATCGGACTGCAGAGCTTTCTCGAGCCACAAACTGGCTCAGTTTTAACTCAGAGAAAGACTCGAGATTCTCTGTGTTCCGCTGAACACTGAAAGTAACAGACAGAACTAGCTTTTTTCGATGAAAAATTTCCTCGATGTTTACTTTTATTTGCTTTGGCTGTTTCTTCCCTGAGAGTGAGTAGTTGCCCAAAATTAGTGTGTAGTGTCAGAAGTTTCAGAGATATTGAAACCATTTCCGTTTCCTGGAAGGTCTCATGTTGGTTCTCAAAGACCTCCCGATATGTCATGGTGCCGTTCGTACTCATTTGTTGTATGTTAGCGACCATTAATGTTCACTGACCATTTGCTGCATGAAGCCTGTTTGATGGAACACGGGTCACTAATATACCGCGACGTCACGGCTGGTCTTTTACTTACTCTTGTTATTAAGGTCCTGACTGGTTTTCTTGAACCTAACCCAAAAATGATGAACCTTTGACGATATATTTTGTCGTTAGAATCTATCACCTAAGAGCTTGCTTCGATCAGGCCTTCATTCCTGGTCACTGTGAGGGGCCCCTAAAATAGTTATATCATACATAAATATGACCCTTTGTTGGGATTACTGAAGGCGCAGGATGCAAGCAAAGTTGAAGCCTATATATCGATCTAGGTTAACCTATCGAAAATGACGTCTTCAAATTCTACCGCTTATCCTACTGTTGAGTATCTTCATCAATTGCGATGCTTTCTGTCAATTCAGGAAGGTTTTCTTCCAAACGTTCACCGGCGTCAGTTGGCTAATTCGTTAGTACCCGTTCGATAAATTTATTGGTTAACTAGTTCTTGAATAGTAGTTCACATTCATTGTGTCACATGACGTCCATTCAAGCTTCATAGCCCTAGTTCAATGACTAAGAGGAAGGTTACTCAGTGAATCATAGATCTGCAAATTAGTTTGCTATTAAATAGGACAATTAAAGGAGTAGTAAGTTCACATCTGAACCCAGCTCTCTGCGTCCGCTTCAACGAGGTGGCTCAACATGCAATCCCACACTTAAGCACCATCTACACCATTACAAGCCACCATAAGGTGTCCACCTACTTCGGCTTTTTGCAACCACGATTGTATCATTTCATATCCACCCAAAGCGAGTTTGCGACATATATATGTTTTAGCGTTTTCACACCATAGTTTAGATTTCTTAGATTTCTAATGGAAATACGAACGGGATTTTCGGATATACTAAACTTAGTGGAAAAAACGGATACCCACGCCACTTCTGATATAGGCATCACATATGCTTCTTTGTCCCAGTGCCCCCAGATATCAGAAGAAGGCCATCATTCATGATGCGGAGAAAGTCAACTCTCAGACCTCCGGTTACTTCCAAGTGAGTTACTTCCAGCAGTTTCGCTAGTATTGTCTCTATTTACTACGTTGCATTACCATCGAGTGCATCGTTGATCTGCTTACCTCAGTGATTTTTGGGCTTCGCAGCGTGGCATCACTTCCAGCTTCGCAGAGGAATTGTAACTGTGAGCATTATCAACCTACTACCCAAAAAGATTCTCAGTTTCCTGATCGGTGTGTCCTTTTCCACTAAGAATATATGGGACAAAGCACAAGTGGGTATAAAGCCGACGACAACCTAACCACTGATCAATTTTTGTCAAATGGGCAACGGCTACTGTGGACACAGCCTTACCATGGAGGTTTCTCCCAATAGTGTGAGGAGATTCGGAATTTTGTTTTGTGAGTTAGCTTGTATTTCTTACACGTAATAAGACCCCACTGTGACTAGCAGCACGTCTGCGGAAGAATGTCAATGCCACCGACGAATGCCACGTACGGTTTTCGAAATAAGTTATGTCTTGATATCTTCTGGCCATCCAGAGACCGCTGTTTTGGAGAATTTCATTTTAAATCCAAATCCACCTTTGCAACACCATTCACCGTTTGTTGTAGTTCAGTCGTTAGAACATTCGTCCGAAAAAAGAAGTCACTCCTCCTTTTCTTGGCTGTTATCCTTTCTGTTTTTGCTTGTAATATGCGCACCAATAACCTGTTGAAAACCACTAGTGACTTAGCTTGGCACATATATGCATGTATTTTCGCTTCTCATTTATTTATTTATTTATTTATTTATTTATTTATTTATTTATTTATTTATTTATTTATTGAAACAAGCAGTTCCGACTTTTTAGAGAAATATCGAGGACTATTTTACAATTTATGCAAGACCTAAGACTGCCGCTGGGGAGAATGTTGAGTTTTATGCATTTTGTCCGAGCGCGTCCTCCAACGAATTAGGACTCAGTTTTCCCCCAGAATTTCTCCACATAAAACAGCACGACGTTTAAAAAGTAATAAGTTTGTGAAGGAAAACTTCAAACAAGCAAGTCGATTCAGGTTCAAGCAAGCTTTTGCTGCCTGGCTGCCAGGAAAGTTGGTCAGATAGATTTGATAACAACCAAAAACGTTCGACAGTTTTACATCAGGATTATGTGAATGGCCACCTAGAATATCGGCCTGATGGAACTAAAATTTCCTTGCATTTTGAAATATTTGGATATGTTTAAGAAAGACATCTTTAGTCATCCAAATTCTACCAGTTACAAGGTCAGAACTCACAAAACTGTGGGAGGTATGACTAAAGACGTACCGATATATGCCTCTTCATTACTATTTATCGTGAATTCACAGATCCCCAACGTCTGTTTCATCGAGTCCAAGAACTCCTCGAGCTTTCAGCTCCATTGACGAGGAACACCTGGATTCTAGCAGCGATGAGAGCGTAAGTAGTGTATTTTTAAACGAGAGAAAAGAGGTTGTTATTGCCTCCAAAACTGCCTAGAAAACTTTAAGTGTTCAGGTCGCTTAAAAATTTCAGTAGACGTTCCACCCGGCTGGCAGACTACAAAAGGCATGAATGTAACACCCAAATCCCGATTCACAGGAGGCTTGGTTCTAGTGACCATAAACTGATAAGTTAAAGAGCATCCACATCGCTTTGGGCCAACCAAATCAATATGTTATGTTACGTTATGTTTTCAACTGATTGAAAACAACTCCGGACCATGTGTTCGCAAATTGTCAAGTGACTACGTTCGATTGGCAAGGCTAGAGGCGAACTGGGAGAACTACCGCCTATTCAATAAAGGGTGCTTGAAGCGCAACATAATCCCTACATTTTTACTGGTTAAGCCACCGGACGCGTCACTCGCTTCTACCCGAATAGCATTCTCAGCGGTCAAGTCATTCCTCAAACAGAGGATATACTTGACCACTCGACGTTTATCTGATATCCATCACCACGCATGTCGGCTCAACCAAGATCTCCAAACCGTGCTCTCGCCGGCAGACTCAGAACCAAAGGAACAGAAGTGAAAGCCGCCCAAGGACAACACTGCAAACAGAGACAAATCCGTAAGTTAGATGAGTTACTTTCAAAAACTCAGAGTTCTGATGAGCCCTTGACTGAGCCTGAACCCCCAACAAGCTATCGTAGCGTGGTAAATCTATCAAACAGACCGCTAAGTGAGGGAGAGCGTTGTATCTTAGAGAAAAGCTTGAATTTTGCTGTAAGCAAGAGGATGATAAGGGCAGAAGAAATAACCCCTAGCGCTGAATCTGTGTTCCGAAAACTTCCGCCAACAGAGGCGGAGAAGCTAAGGGTACAGCGGGTCACAGTCATTAAGTCCCAGTTGCCAGGAACTGAAAATATTATACCCGCGGAGCAAAAAGCCTTAAAAACCCTAAAAAGGTGAACAGCATAGTGATCATAAAGGTGGATAAGTGTAAGACCACTGGTGTCACGAACAAAAGTGATTATCTACGGAAGGTCAAGCAACACCTAGCTGAGGGTCCTCACCGGGAGATCAATAATGCGAATATTACATCTATAATGGATAACAGTAAAACCGAAGTTGGCACATATTTGCGGTCCGTGATGAACCACCTAGAGCAAGGTAACTGGTTTCCATTTTACCCCCAAAAGTACACTTCCCATACCCACCTAAGATATTCAGACGTTATGTAAATGGCACGTTCGTCGTGATGAAACGGAACAAGGTTAGTGAGTTTTACAACCATTTGAATGAACTGAGTCCACACATCAAATTTAGTATGGAGATAGAGAGACTGCATGACACATAAGGTCGCGGTAAAACTAAAGATAAGCCAGCTGATACTGGGGCAGTTATAAACTACTCGTCTGCCTATCAGAAGTATGTGTTCGCCAGTAATGCCTCGTCAATTTTTAGGCGCGTAAGGGCCCTGTGCACAGAAGCTGGTCGGATAGCGGTCCAAATTGAAGTGAGGAACAAACGTGGAGGTAGCAGATATCCACCTAGCTTGATTGGGCGTCAATAGCGAAGAGTGTTGCTCCCGGCAGCGAAAACCAACAGGGAATGGATCGGGACCGCTGTTATTCCATATAAACCAGGAACATCGGAGGCCATTCGAAGAATTCTAAACACGGCCAACATAAAAGTGGCTTTCCAGAGGTGAAACACTCTGCACTCCGCACTGGTGCAATCGAAGGATCGCATCCCGTCAAACAGAACCAGGGGCTGTGTCTACAAAATTAAGTGCAATGACTGCACCAAGGTCTATGTAGGACAGACGGCCAGGGAACTACACATCAGAGTCGGAGAGCATGGTAGAAAAATAAACAGGCCGCCGAGAAACGCAGATAAATATCAAGCGTTACTGAAAGACTCAGCGATTGCGAAACACGCACTGGACACAGGACACAAAATAGATTTAGAAAATGTTGAGGTTTTGAGGCGAGGACTACGGTCCACGTCACACAGACTGATCGCCGAGCATCCCAGTGTTAACAGAATAAAAGGTGTGGAACTGGCAAGCGTTTGGAGAACGGTTCAGGATCAGTCGAGCTGACACGTTTTGGTGTGCGGTCATCAGAAGGAACAGTGGTCATCACCTGAATTCCACTTGACCTCAACCCCCCCCCTCATCAAACTAAGTTGTCGTAGCACTCACAACCCCACAAAAACGAAGGGAATTCTACCAGTGGCACCCGAGGTGAATCATCAATTGGGGCACCCTGAAGTGGAAGATTAAGGAACCAAACCCGACCAGAATTAATCTGGAACTTCCCTAATCCACCAACGCAGGATTTTGACAACCACTCTAACCGACAAGAGCCGTTAACTGACACTTACCACTGATCTAGTGTGATAATCTGAAGAGGACTGACTTACTGATTGGTTCCCCGTCTATATTATAACCTGGTCAATTTGGTGACCTGCTTACTTGGCCTGATGCAGCTTTTTGCCAAAAGCGAAACGTTGCCCAAATAAAAAACTACCGATTGTTCACTAAGCTGTTCTGAAACAATATGTTGTTTATTAGAGAAGCTGCTAACCAGTTGAAATGCAAGTAAATGTATTAACTAAACGAAGGAGCCAAGGCACTAGAGGACCGTACAAGAAAAAAATGAAACCCAACGGGTTGGTTGAAGTTGCCACTCAATCTTCGATGACAGGAGCCGAATTCCCCTACCAGTTCTTTTGCGTAAATAGGCCATGGCTGATATATACTGAAGTTGCTCGGAAATCAACCACTGTTATGGCGCAAATCTGTGAATGAGCCACCCTCAGCCATATAATGAAAATGTATGCAGAGCCTTTGCATTTGTTGAAGTGCATATCGGCCCTGATACCACGGCTTTGTAAAATACGAGTTTCCCAGAAAATAACTATTTAGATATGCGAGCTCATCTTAAAGGTTAACGTAATCAGCCAAACAGCTGGCCATGGAGCTTCAAAACTCCTCGTTCAGCATTCTTACTACGGAATGCTCGTAAACGGCACTACGACAGTGAGTGCAAGACTTCAGATGGGAGCAGTTGACTGCGCCAAACGATAGACAGTCTTCAACAACTCTCAAGATCCATATCATGGAAGCTTGGTTTTAGTAGAGCAGGCGACTACTAGGTACACAATTTCATATCAACCAAACGATAAAAACGGCTCAGTTGGTCTTAGTTGGGAAGGCGATTCCCACCAGAATCAACATTCCGTATGGACCGTACGAACCGGTATTAATTTGAGCCTTCCAATAATACAACGATGACAATAATAATAATAGTAATGATGTAAAATGGTCCGCACTAGACTCTCGGTTGGATCCATCATTTTGCCCGATTTCATCTTAACTATTTCATTCAGATGAACCAGGAGATTGACAATCCCGGTACTAAGGTCACTTAAAACTATTATCTCTATACAGCTATGTTAGTTTTTCGACAAGCGACGATACCTATATGCGTGGAGTAACAGAATAATACGATATACTAGTAACCAACTCGTATAACAAACCACTTTTGAATGGTTCTCTAAATACTTGCAACTTTATTGTCCGGCAAGCCTTGTGTGAACGAGAGTGCAACTTCTACACTGTCCCTTCTACTGGATTTCCCACAGGAAGAGGAGCTTTTCTTCACTTCGGTGAATCAAGTATTGGAAATTTTATCTGACCTTGAAGAAGCCAATCTCAGGCTACTTCGCCACTGTCAGGACGGACAGGAAGAAATAGATTCTTTAAAAACCATTTCCGCTGAAACCAAAGAGCGAGTGTAAGTCGAATAGCTTTTCATTTTTTGCACATCAAACTCGGAACGCAAAGTAAGATGCCTTTGACAGTGTGTTGGACACAACCCCTGTAAACAGTACTGTCTTTGAAGTTACACATTCCAATGTTAAGTGACGCTCGTGGCTAAACTTGGTTGTTTTAACAGAGAAAATTAAGTATGCGACCATATAGGTCAGAAAAAATATGCCTCCTTTCGAACTTTTCATCTTTCCGAAGCTTCAGAAGTAGCGCGAATTATACGGTTTCCTTGTTGGTTGTTGGCTTGTTCGCTGAGCTGCGCAATTCGATTGCAAACGTTTCACCACCAATCGAGGTGACATCATCAGTGCCTTATTGGGAAGCGTAGTAGTGCGTAGTTGTGTGTTAGTGGTTGTGCCCTTGTTATGTTAATTGTTAGTTGAGAATAGCAAAAACAGTTCGATTATTTTGTTTATGGTAGTTTGAGGAGATCCGATGATTTTCCATTGGTATTTGATCCTGATAGTGAAGCCAGTCTCTGCTGAAAAGTCGAGAGTCATCGTATTCGCTGTTTTATCCTTATTGAGACTCGTCAGCAACGAGAATCCCCTGAAACTACAGGGTCTCGAAATTGTGACTTCTATATGCCCCTTATAAGCTTATTCCCCGAGCTACTTACAGATTGAAGATAAGTAGCTCAGAGGAAGGGTAAATCGACAAGATGAGTAAGGCCGCTTCTGTTCCATCATTTCACTCCATTTGTCACCTAGAGATCAAGTAGATAAAGGTCATCCTTAACTGTAGTCAGTCAAGTTTTCAACTGGCAGCCGGTGTGACAGCAGCATTTCGAGCAGGCAAGTAGCGACAGGTTGAAGTTGGACAGTTTCGAGCGTAGTTTGTTCAGAATGTGTCCCAGCCACTGTAGGTTGCGTCGTTGGAGCAATCGAAAGGGGCTAAATCATCACAACACCATCGTTGGTATACTTGTGTTCCCAAATTACGCTGGGCAGTTTCCATAAGCATCAGTGGCAAAATATTTTTTCGTCTTGAAGATCGACAGTTCGAAGTGATCGCGTGTCACAGGCGCATCTCAGTACGAATCGGACAGTCTCAGTATACACATGAAGATTCTTCCGAAGGCTAATTTCCGAGTGTTTTCATAAAGTGTGGGGATGTATTGACGTTTCCCTAGTGTGGCTGTGCTTGACCGTTCGGAAGGATAATGGAGCTCAAGTGCTTGAATCAATAGGTATTGTATATGGATTCTTGGTTAACCCTAAACTGGCTCGAATGGACATCCATGCCTGCGGTGAAGTGTTTCGAATTCTCAGTATTTATTTCTAGTTCAGCCAGCAAAGCGTAGTGGCCGATACAATTAAGAATGGACTTTATTTTTATCGAATCATTGCTCATGACGACGATATCATCGACGTAATCAAGGTCCCTAATGCAGTTGGTAAGGACTTTCCGGTCAATCAAAACATTGAAATGCGTGGACAAAATTGAGCGACCTAGGTGAAAACGGCATTTTGAACCGAATAAAGGAGTATCTTCTCCATGTACTCGGACGCAGGCTCTTATGACTGAGTGAGCTCAGCGGCTTACCTGGAACGTCATCATTCATCAAGATGAACCACTGGGTTTTCCGACTTACTGAGTAAAATGCTCCAATGAAGTCAATGAAGCAATCGGTGGATGTTTACCGGCTCTTGTAGCGGTTTTCCAGAACATAGTTCAGTGCGAATATTTGGCCAACGCAACCTCTTCAAGCGTGGAAGCCTCCCTGAATCGGCTTAACTGGACTCTTTTGTTCCTCTCAGACGGCGCAGTGGTGGTGTGGCGTATATATTGGCTGCTATATCCATGAGGCGGATGCCCCAGTAGTTCTTAAAACTGTTCTGTCGCCTTGGTCAATCGCTCATCTGTTGTGTAGCACTGTTGTAGCCCGGAATTCTCCGGGATTTGATGAGTGGCGCTATTTAAAGCCCCAGTTCCCCGTCACATTCTCTAACAACCACCCAAGTGTCGCAGCTGTGGAGCATTCTTTCTAGTTCACCGAGTAAATCGTCTTTGGCAGAAGGGTACAATGAAGGAGTAGGAGACTAGACGGTTATGAAGGTCGAGTTTAATGGACAGTCTTTAGGACTGTCTGCCTCATTAGTGGACCACACCGGCTCCAAAGAGAGTAAGGTGACGTGGCCGCATTCTTCAATGGTAAGAAGTAAACGGAACATGCCTTGACTTACTACTTGGTTCACTGTGATATAGCCAGTAAGAGGGTTCCGTCCATGGCATTTTGATACGTTTTGAACCGAAGCCAGACGAAAGACGTGCGATGTCAACTTAGCACACAAAGAGGCTTCGTGCGGTAAGAATCGGGCCCACCATATTAAGCAGCATATGGACACTTCAGTAGCTTACATGCAGTACGCTCCTGAATTAGAGATAATGTAAGAGAGATCAAGCTTGCACATTCGTCACCGTTGAGGCTTCGTATGGAACGTTTCATCCCACTGATATCGTAGCATAAAAAAGTGTGATTTCGGGAAATACGTATACGGTAACAGGGTATCCTGTGTATCTGGCGTCCTCTGTGCTACAGGACTTATGTTTGAAGGCATAACTTAAGCATCTGCACAACTAAGTGTAGACCGCAAGCCAATATGATGGTGTGGACGTCAGGAATGTTGGAAAGCCTGATGAAGCAAGAGTCAATCTCATCAACCCATTCCGTAAGATCTGGTGTTTATTCGAGTTTGCCTCTCTAGTTCATTCATATCCACGACCCACAAGAGAGCAGGGTTTCATGGTTGTCGTTCATACGCTAATTTAGTAGTACTAAGTACTGTCAAGGACCCCGTGTTCTCCCCATGGCACCTGAAATCACTTCATCGCCGGATATTACTCGCTATTTGATGACATCATCAGTTGGCTTATGTGACATTTTGGTAGATATTCAGTCGATTATCCACCAAACTCTGGTAGTTCTGCTATCCAGTCTACAACAGATCGGTACCATGGAGCCACGATAAGGACGGAATGGACTTTGGAACGTAGTCTAGCACGTAGGTTGTCTTGAAAAGCAATCCAAAATGTGCCTTATCCTGATTGGCACTCACCAGATGGAGGTGACAGAGCGGGTCTGGCACCCATCAGGTTAGGCCTTCGCTGTTCTCCGATGCGCCATTTGGCCTTTAATATAACCCGCACGTACGAGCTAAACCAAGAAACTAAGTGAACGATGTTAAAATCTTCGTATCTTTAGCTGCCTATCGATGAATCGCAGCTAAGAATACGAATGGGACAAGTTTCCCCAAGATTTGTTCCACGATCTATGTGTACTGTTTTACTCCATAGACTTCGTGGGAAAATTTGAGTTGTCTTGAAAAGCAATCCAAAATGTGCCTTATCCTGATTGGCACTCACCAGATGGAGGTGACAGAGCGGGTCTGGCACCCATCAGGTTAGGCCTTCGCTGTTCTCCGATGCGCCATTTGGCCTTTAATATAACCCGCACGTACGAGCTAAACCAAGAAACTAAGTGAACGATGTTAAAATCTTCGTATCTTTAGCTGCCTATCGATGAATCGCAGCTAAGAATACGAATGGGACAAGTTTCCCCAAGATTTGTTCCACGATCTATGTGTACTGTTTTACTCCATAGACTTCGTGGGTCATAAAAATTTGAGATATTTTAAAATTTTCAAAGTAGAAAGTTTGTGCACAAGCTGCCTGTCGATTCAAGTTCCTTGTGTTCCATTAACCATCCAGATATGAGGAGAACTTTGTTGGCAAAGAAACAGTCTGTCCAGAAACTAATGGAATTATTCTATTTCTTCCGCACACCACAGGGAAGCTGACAATTCCGTATTGGTAAGACACTACCAGGCACTAAAGGAGAGCATACGAGTGGAAGAGGATAAATCGAAAGACCTTTCAGTCACATCACAGTAAGTATAATTGCGGAAGGGGAGTACACAGTTTGGCATTCACTGCTCGGTTCTTAGATGAACTGTCATTTACGTTTCATGATTACATGGATAAATAAAGATGTGGAATTAACTGTATAGCCGTTGCGGAGTGTGTTGAAAATGGATAGCGATCGTTGAAAGTGGCGCTGTTTGTCAAATTCGCAGCCTATTTCATTGAGTTAGGTTAACCTATGCTGAGTACTCACTTTTATGCATGGTCTATGCTGGATAAGTCTGATACTCTGCCTTCAAAAATGGCTTACTTGGCCAAAGATGATTCAGCCTCAACGCGCAAGCTTTGATGGAAAAGTACTAACTCGGTCTTGCCTAACTCTGGAAAATCGAACGTCAGTTAAGAGCCTACATTGCACCCACATCCTGCATGACCACTCTGGACTACATTTCAAGAACCTGTTTACATGAAAAGGAAAATACGGATCTAACTTGTCATTCTTGCGATGCAACCTCTTTCCTAGATATATTACTTCAAATGACTTGTGCGCCAGCTATCCTTTTATAACTTAGAAGACCTTACATTCTCACTTGCCACTTTGTGGGGCAACAGGATCCCACTAATCAATGTGGAGGAATGAATAGCCGTTAGGTCATGCAAAGAGCACAGTATATCCTCAAATTTTGCATGTTTGTCCACTAGGACATGGAATTAAGATATAGAACATATAGAATCTTATTGCAGTACGGTTTTCAGTCTTTCAGAGGGACGAAGTTCATAAAAGTACACCTTTCCGTAAATGGGAACTCATTTCCTTGACTTTGTTTAATTGATTTCAGGGATTTCGAGTTCGCCGGCTTCGAAAAGAAGGAGCAGGAGGCGATGTTGCAAGAACTGCACAGCCATATTGGTGAAGTTTATCGAACTTGTATTCAGAAGCCGGATGCATCTCTCAGGTAAAACGGAACGCACGAGTTCCCGGTTATCGTTCTCCACACTCTGGCCACCTGTGAAGGTTCCAACACTTTAGCGGACACCATAGTCATTGAGCGAATTAGACAGTAACGTACCAAATTTATGGCTATACGATATTCGCATGAGTTCCTAACGAATTTCTCGTTCGTAATGTTTGCGTTCGAATGGCTACTATAAAATTGAGACTATTATAAGCCCCCTTGGTCCCAAAAGTTGTTTCTGTTGTAGCCAACGGCTCGTTGTTTAACAACGCCAAAGACCACGCCAACCTGGTGAACAAAATTCGTAATGATTTGTTGGCGATTCTCGTACAACTTGCAGTGAAGAATTAAATTACGGTTAGTTGATGGTCAACTACCGGCCGCTCAGAGCTATCGAAATATTCGTTCACACACAGTCAGCGTGCAAGATAATTAAGAGACCAAAGTTATTTGCCCTGTAGTTTGGCTGAAGCTTCAAGTACATGGATTATTTTCGTGTGGCGAAGCAAAACTGCACGTTACCGCATGTTTTATCCAACGTGGAATGTTTGCGGATCATCGCCAACCTCAACAGCGTCATCTACATCACTGACGTCATCCTGCTGCTCATTGCCCACATCGGCGGAAACAGCAACGTCAGTAATGACGCTGATGCCTCACTGCAACAGAGCCACAAATTTTATTCAATATTCAAAGGATTGCAATAAAAAATGAAGGAAGTTGAAGGGGGATGAACCTGGCGTTAACCTACTGCAAGCGATCTGAGCTGCTTGCACCTTCAAACACCCAAAAAAACAGTGTAGCAACAAATTAGCACCGAAGCGACTGAAATGGAAGGCGGAAATGTGGTCCAGATAACTTAGGCAACTAGAACGGTCACCATTTTCCACGTGAACATCATTTGCTTGTATAACTCAGTCAAATATTACTACGTTTTAATACACTTGTCTGCGTTATGAATGAACTGCCAAACGTTCAGTTTCTCTAGACATCCATGTGACTGAGGTTCTAACTCACTCATCTGTATTTGGTACAACTGAAGAACGGGAAGACTCTTGAAAAATGATCAAGAACGGCTGGTGCGAGCGAATTTAAGCAAGCATCGGTTAGCTAAATGCAGGGAAGTATAGCAATCACGATATTGAATCTGAACGAAGACACCACGGATGGCTGTGTCAAACCTGTGAACATGAGTCGAGAACCATGTAGATTGCATACTCCGCCTGTGCTGTGATGCCCAATGGTAAAGAAAAACTAATTCTAGGTGATCCTGGAGGTCTGCTATTCCCGATTCAAACTTCACTACAATGACATCACATCTCGCTGTGACGGATCATACATGGTACGCATCAGCTGAGAAAAAAATGAGACTGTAGCTATAGAGACCAAATAAACCCTACCAAGCTATCTGATGCCTTTAGTTTAATTTGAGGTAAAGAGTTTGCCTTTTGTCGGATTAGTACAATGAGTAAATATCGTCTACCTGATACGGTTTTGATTCCGATTTCGGAAGCTCAACGTTTTGACAAGATAGTGCTCTGAAGCTGAAACTCTTCGCAGACCTTGGCATAATTACAAGGCAATAGTTCGGCAGTGTAGATCAAATCCAAATTGGGAACCGACTGGGCGATACCGTGCTGTGTATATGAAACATTAGGCTAGAATTCTTAGTGAATGACATGCCGTAATTGAGTTTCCCTGATAAATCTCAAAGACCATTAGTTACGAACAAGTACAAAAAGGATTTCCTTAGAGTGATAGAAGTTGTACTGATGAACGTAAGTCTCCGTTGTTCCTTTCTGCAACAACGTAATTATACGGTCAAAACTCAAATTCACATTGACATGAGCAATTAGTTTGTCAATAAGAAGCAGTCCGAAAAATTAATAACAAGATTATCTGTCAATAGGCGTCATAAGACATAGTTTGATTGATAACCTGCGAAAATATCTGCACTATCGAGTCAGGGATAAGCCAAGTGTAGTAAGCATATATCTGTGTTGGACGCAGAGAACATGGTTTCATGGCCTGTTTTCAGTTGACTCTGCTATAGCTAAGGCTTGCCTTCTACCTATCTTTATCTGGTTCTCTAAGAAATTGTACATGATTTTGAAGTCAGAATTCACGTCTTGGTCGAGTTTGTTCCCAGGACCTTTTCAAGCCATGCTGGATTGTACCGTCGAACCCGTTTGGCCAAGCACCCGGTTGATTGACCAACATACTCTGTAGGTGGACAAACACAGCCAAAAAAACTGCTCTCGCATAGAGAGCTTGTCTTTCCAATTGAGGTAGAGCACGGGTTGTCCAGTGGAATTGACTCCACTGAGTGACAGCTAGAGAGGGAACTAGCGTTTCAGAGTATGATGCCCCAGTTCGGCTACAAAGTTCTCCTAGAAATGGAGACGTATAAAGTTGCGTAAGGATACCCATAGCATGATGCCTATTGACCACACTTGATGTTGTCATCGATTTTCTAGACTAATCTTTATTTAAAAACCGATAGCGAACTTCAATTTGAGTTTTCTCTCATGACCGTGTAATTATAGTGACCGCGTGGAGAATTCCTGGAAATTTCGTTTGTCAACAAAACTGATGTGGTCATGAGCACAGACTTTGATGCATGCGTTCATAAAATCTATTCGCAACCGATTCCACCTTTCCACAAATATATAGTAACCGACGCTGCTAGACTTGTCCAGGCAATAGACGAGTGGCCCCATTTGAGTACCGAATGCGACCGGAACTTGCAGTACATTGGCAGCTCATAGGAACTATCATGGTCGATGATTTACTGGATTCCATTTGACATGGCTTTTGTTGGACTTCTAGGTGCCCCCATTTTCTAATTAAAAGATGGCCTCCTTAAAATGTAGTTGATGATCAATGGCTGTGGACTCACTGAGCCCATGTACACAGTGTTGTACACATAATCAGCGTTGTCAGTTTGCAAGGGTGGTGGGAGTCGTCAACTGGAAAACAGGCCCAACAGAGTACCATTTACTCATAGAAATTCGTGGCCTACGAAGTTGGCTTGATCATAACAGTTATAGTATGTCGGAATCTACTTCCTGTTGAACAGCTCACTTCAGCTACTGAACGAGATTGAGAGCAAAATGATCACCTTACTGCAGCGGATAAGCGAATTACCCGAAGATGCAGTCAAGGCAGCTCTACACGCAAAGGAGAGGAAGCACAGGCTGGACGTGAAAGAACGACGAAGGCAGGAACAGCAAAAGCATCAGGAAGAACGGTTACGAAAAACACTCGAACGAGCTCAAGCTGAACCGAAGATGATGGTAAGTTGTGTCCCCATTCAGGTGCCCCCTAAAAACGTCTGCCATTCCTGTTTTTGCGTAACCATATGGACAATGTGGCATTGCCAAAATGAGTCTGAAGCGCCTTATCATAAAAGCTCAAGACCGTCGGCTCAGCTAAATGCATTGATATGCAGAAACAGGATTATCGTTTTTCAAATAAAGCCACAACGATCAGCTCTCCATTATCTGAGGATGTTGATTACCACCAGATTGGATGTGGCGGTCCTCCATTAAGGGCCATCCATAGGACCTGTTGAAGTTGTCCGTTCTGAGGAGGAACATGTTTATTGGCGAAGATCGACCAAATCCCTAGTATAATCCAGCAGCCGAGTGAATCAGGGAACAATTAGTTATTTTCAAGGAATCTGGAACGTCTATTTATACTAACATTATTATCTCCCTATTTGAAATGCACTTCTCACACGATGGACAGTAAACATGGTCACTACTAGAGACTTGAATGCCCTAGTTGTTCGAACAATCTTATTAGTCGTGGCACGTGTCTCACACGCCAAGCACAGATACAGCTTGTTGAATGATAGCTGGGAGCTCGTGTATCACTGGGTACATCACTAACAGTCTTAAGATAAGTTATCACTTCCACTGCTCGCCTCTAGCTGGATAAATTGGTCAAACAGTGAGACAACTCATCAAGAGTGGTGTTCATCGGTTTGGGTAAAGAAAGGAAAAACAAAAAATCGATTTGCTCAATTTTGGAAATTTTCGTGGGCTCACATCGCAATGTTGAATTGAATCTTGCCATTGTGGAGATCCAGCGATAGTCCTTTTAACATCACCAAAGTCTCAGGCATTTTTCACCCGCCTTTACGAACCAAACTGTTGGACAGGCACAGCCTACTGGTGGTTTGTCACTGCCCTGGCCTAGTAGGCTGATCGGGAGCCGTCACGTGACTTTGGTAACGTGCATACTGTGGCACCTCACACAGTCACACACCAATGGATATATACACAGATTTCTCTTTGAATATTACTTTTCAAATATGGCTAATATAAGGACGAGAAAAAAGAATAGCACAAAAATAATCCTTCACTCAACAAACAGTAAACTCAGATACGGATTGTACAGTTACAAACAACGGCAATGAAGCTTTAGCAACAGATCTGATGGATTTTCATGCCAAACACGGAACTATCCTGGATTGGTAATTCTGCTCCTAACGAAGTTAAGTCGACCATTTGGTATTATCAACATGCTGGTAGTTGTTCCACACAGAGCAGTACACCCGAGTTTCTTCCTAAATCTGACCGTTTTTATGCGTATCACCAGTTGATTACTATTGTTAGAAATACTGTATGTGTTCTTTTTCGTGGTAAATCAGCACGGAAGAAAGATTGTGGCTCGTTCAGAACCCCCGAAGATGAGCAAAGACGATTCCAAAGATTTGGAAGCCCTCGCAAAAGAAGAGGAAGAAATGCGAGTTCTGTTCGGCTAGATAGGAATCTGTGCTTATGTGTGACCGGCAACCATCCAATGTCCACATTTTCGTTCATGTTCATTTTCAGTAACTAGAGATCCAGATCACGATTTTTGTAAGACACTCAACTTCGCGTGTTTTCCCCTTATCATACTTGAATACATTCAGTGATACACCGTAGTATTCCTTTAACGTTTCATTCGTGAGCAAAGTTGATGGGGTACCGAGGAGTGGCGTAATCTCATTCTAACGTAACGCGCTACCTTGCCAACAACCAGCTATCAACATAAATTAAGAACGAACTAAACCAGCTCCGTGATAAATTTCTCCATATATGCAACGAAATCCGGACAAAAGTGGAGGTCAGTGGGCAAGTATTCATAATAAAAGTTGGCAAGTGAATCCAATGAGTCGGTTAGTTAACCAAAGGTAGATTAAACTTCGTGGTCAGATACAATGTGGCCCAAAAATAATCACGGGCGGTATATCACACAGGATATTTTATTCAACATGCATCACCTGTGGCGAGGGCGTGACATCAGCTTGTCCGTCAAGGGTCGAAATTACAATGCTCCGGTGCGCTCAATTTTATTATACGGGTCAGAAACCTGCGCGCTCAGGACGTTAAACTCTACCAGTGTTTGACCATCGATGTCTTCAGAGCATTGCCCGAGTATGGTCGGAATGCCGGATCTGTATTGATGAAGTACGTCGAATAGTTTTCGGACGGGGATAACTCGTCTACGATAGATGAACTGATCGCACTCCATAGGTTACGCCGGCTTGGCCATTTTCTCCGTATGCCAGTCGACCGACTTCGTCGAAGGGCTCTTTTCGCACAACCACGCACAACCAGTCAAACAATGACTTGGTAGAGAAGTATGAAAGCCCTTACCAGTTAATTAAGTTGTGCTGGTCAATACCGCCTCCCTGGATGGGTACCCTGAGATGGACCACATCAATGGTTAGAGACATTATTAGATATGGCCCAGTCGCGCCCTCAGTGACGCTCATGCATCCAAACTATTGCCTTCAATGCATCGCTTCATTCCCAGATCTCCCTAATTAAGAGTCCACTGACAACTCTGTATTTGCGCAACAGTTACATCAGCCGCCGCCTCCACTGTGTAGTCGTCTACCCGTACCTCGGTAGATCGCCGGCGAACAAAACTGCGGCAGCCATATCCGTTGTGCAGCAATTACGCATTTTTTACAACTGTTAATAATGATGATCTACAAGAGTGTTTGCTCAACGGTGGTGAGAAAAGCTAATATAACCGATCTCGGTCGACAGGGACATTGAACCCGTGAGAAAAACAGACAGAGAGCACTGTCATGTTTTAATTACGTTTTCATTGTGAACAAACATCTTACTCATTCATATGTAACCGCAATGGGTTTTCCAACAGTATGGAATGCGGAATCTTTAGAAAAAACTGCCAGATAATTCCATAAGACTTTTTAAGCGGAGTTGCCAAAAGATTAGATGAAAATTCGGAACAAGAGTTTCTGACTCAGGAAGTAAGCATATCACCAGGTGTCCATACCAAAATGGTGAGGAATACCACTTAAATGCGTAGTTAGAACCGTTCCCATCCATCAACCATTGGTAAATGAAGGACCTGAACATCTGCAACCATGGTAATCCAGTACACCGTTTAGGGATAACAGAAACTGCACTGTAGTAAACGTATGCTGAATGAAGTACCATTGAAGGCGCCTTGATGATGGGCGCCTCCAGGTGGGACCTGCATTGCAAAACAATGTCGTATTACTCTCACTTTTAAAGAATGAACGGATGACGCCGGCGCCTTGACAAATAATTAATAAACGTTGCCGGTACCCATTGTTACTGCCATTAATTCTAGGCCGACTGATGATTCGCAGCAGGTCCTTGATCGTTCGCCCACCGATCTCACCCCCCATATCGATGCGTAAGGCGCCACATTCACGTTTCATAATATGTCCGAACGTCTAGTGCTTTGATCACCGTTGACCGGCAAATCTGATTCGGGAGCTGCAAAGCCATTCAGTGTCCCGGGATAATGTTACTAGTCGCCAGGTCCATCATCATCATCAGCAGCAGCAGCTTTAATAACCGCGTACTCGTCGTACAGTGGTTGTAGCTGCCGCAGTTTCGTTCACCGATGATTTTGGGGGGGAGGGTAGGTACAGTGGGCTGTCAAGTGGGGGGGTGGAAAATGATCTATGCATTGAAGGCAATAACTTTGATGCACGAGTGCCATTGAGGGCGCGACTGGGTCATATCTGACAATGTCTCTAGCCATTGATATGGCCCGTCTCGGGGTCCCCATCCAGGTAGACGGCAGTGACCAGCGCAGCTGAGTTTGCGGCTAATGGCTTTCATGCTTCGCCGCCAAGTCATTGTTTGACCGCCTCTGGCTTTCTTCCACCCTTCACGTGGTTGTGCGAAAAGAGCCCTTCGAGGAAGTCGGTCGACTGGCATACGCAGCACGTGGCCAAGCCAGCGCAACCTATGCAGTGTGAGCAGTTCATCTATCGAGGGTGAGTTATTTCTCCCAAATACCATTCGATGTACTTCAGAATTGCTGATCCGGTGTTCCCACCAGATTCGGGCAATGCTCCGAAGACATCGATGGTCAAACACTGAAAGTCTTTTGACGTCCTCGGCGCGCAGTGGCCAGGTTTCTGATCCAT
>NW_008751733.1:944898-962272 GCF_000715545.1 Opisthorchis viverrini | reverse complement strand
TGCAGGGGGTTGGCCTAACCCGAGGGCGCAGGGAATAAGGCATTACTGTCTCATTCCTGATGCGGCTGCGCACAGCAGGTGCCTTTTGAGCAGCACCGGGCTCTTTGGTTTTAAAAGTATTTCGACCGTATTGGATAATGCGCCGGCGGTCACGGTCAACCGTTGGGCGATCGGAGTGTGCGGTTTTTGGGGCCGACCTATTCTAACCCGTCCTTCCTCGGAGGAAGGCAGCATCGCTGCTTCCATAAATATGGACATACTAGTCGCCTGGGGGAAACACCTTACTGCCTTCACACTCCTGTCGCAGAGGACAGTACGACTTTACCCCCAAACCGCCTCGTAGCATGATTACTCGTAGTACGGGGTCTCGCTGCTCTTGGTCTGGCTGCTCCCCTTTGGCCCTCCTGACATGGTGCACCTTGTCACGTCAAGGTGGCAGCCTTAGGTCGGGAGTTACCAGGTCCAAATGAATATGAAATCGCAGTAGACACTCATGTGTGTCGGATACTGTGACTTTATTACTCAAAAAGAGCCACCACACCTGCAAGCATAAGCGACGTTGAACAGGAAAGGCCCGGTGTTCTGACAAAGTGCTATTGTGATGATTTATGGCAGCAACAAGCAATATAACAGCAAATCCATAACCAACAATCGGTAGTTCTTTGTTTACCAGCCCCTTCTCAAACGCAGAAATCTCATGGGTTCCAGAAATTTTCCGACTGGAAATCTACCGATTGGTTTTGAAATTTTTGCAGGATACCAGTGAT
The DNA here is from genome assembly GCF_000715545.1 of Opisthorchis viverrini. Taxonomy (NCBI): domain Eukaryota; kingdom Metazoa; phylum Platyhelminthes; class Trematoda; order Opisthorchiida; family Opisthorchiidae; genus Opisthorchis; species Opisthorchis viverrini. Next base: position 961,505 of record NW_008751733.1, on the reverse strand, counting down.
CTGTCGTCTAAAGCAGCAGATGCTGTCAAGCAGTTGGAAGACCGAGCCAAGCTTCTATGTGGAGCTTGCAAAACCGCTTATGCAAACAGATTTAAAGAGAGGTTCTGGATAAGAATGATTCTATTGTTACATCACAGTATCACAAACCAAAGAAACTCAATCATTCAGGTTCACTGTGAACAATTTGACGACACAAGCCAAAGTAACTCCAAAAAAGGCCCGGGGAAACCATTGATGACCAGTATATCAGTATGTCTGAAATAACGTGATTGTAAACAGAGGGATGATAATAACAAGTGTCGTGAAGAAAGTCGAAATGAGGGTTTTCGAAGGGTTTCATCTGTCAAGGGCTGACCGGATGTTCAAGTTTCATTCGTCATTCGCAGTAATTCACTTGTGACCTCATCCCGATTTCCGTCATGGGACTCTAGAAGCGTTTGAATGGTGTCATCCTGAATGCTCGGGAAAACTTCCTTGATTGCCTGTATATCCTCCGCAGTAATCGGTCGAGCTGTCTGTTGTTGGCCTTGGGCTGTGACAGAAGGAACATCAGATGTGGGTGGAACCAGAGGACCACAAGGAACAGCTAGAATATGGAAAAAGAATTGAAAATCATCTGGTTATAGGCAACTAACAACAATCGGGAAAAAAACTAAAATAAGCATGACAGGCTGATCGGTAAGATCATAAACTTGCAATAGTTCGTCCACGGCAAAAGCTACTACACTGGAAGATGTTAGCGGACTGGAAACGAAAATGTTGGTCTCCTATTCTGCCAGGCACTGCCGGAAATTATCTACGCGGAAGCGAGAGAATAAGGCGGCCTTATCATTTATCACACCTGATTTTGAGCTGTAAATGAAATGAGGTCACGAAAATCTGACACGGTTCATCCCGGATGAGGTTCACCTGGGAACTATGAAAGGCTAAACTGAGTGATGTTGAGAACCGCACATCAATGAATCGAGCGCAACACCGTGGAATCGGTGACTAGATTAGTATGCTTCGTGGCCTAGTCCATGGGACGAATTCAGCAAAAATCAGTCAGTTTTCTTGGAACAAATGAGAAAGAAATTACTTAGCTACAGAAACACGGGGCAGATCCGGAAACAGAATTCCTCCTCGTTGATAAAATTATCTTCTCTTCTGGAGCGGAATATGTCCATTTCCATGCTGTTGTAAAGCTGTAATAGGCCACATGAAAAGTGCTATTCGAGCGGCCATTTCCAATGAAGCATTTAAAGAAGCTAGGGCACTAAGAACGTGATCCACAAGAAGTACACGAATTTTGAACCGTCTGCTACTCGTTCGGCATATACTGGGGCTAATGAACATAGATGCTTATGGATAAATGCGTACAAAGGGACTAGACTTGACGTACCGCGTACAGCATTGACACGATAACTGGGATCCAGTCTCAGGACGGTCTAGAGAGAAGTGACATAACAAGACAAGAATTTAAGGTAAAAAAACGTGAAAAATGAAGCAGTGTTATGGTAGAGGAACAGAAGAACAGAACCCAAATTCTCCATCTGGGGGTCCTCTAGAGGGAGAACGCAATGGGTCACTATCGAAGCATTACATCTAGTAGTAAAGTAATGAGCAATATAAAGAACAATCGCCTTTACCATTCCTCACTTTCATTGTCGTTACCACTGATATTTCCGCGTAAGAACAGTCTTTCTAACCTAGATCGGTAGAGATTCGTCGCGTCCACGCAGTGGACAAAAGAAGAGCATCCAGGCATCTACAGGGCTGCTCATATCCCACGCTACAGTAGGGCTTTAGAGCAGTGGAAGTGGCGTCAATATACCAATGGCGGCAGCACACTGCACACGCATACAATGAGCGATGTCCCGAGAAGGACTTGGTATATGCTTTTGTCCCTATTGAGGCGAGATGGCTCAAGTGGTTAGGGCGCGAATTTACTGACCCGAAGGTCCGTGGTTCGAACCCGATCTCTGCCTCTCGACTTCCCCTGCCTAGGCTTTGGGCTAACCTGCCAGTACCCAAGCCTTCGTGTTTATTTCGGGTGGCATGGCAGCTAGGCACCGGAAGGGTGTTACAGCTGAACGATTTTGTCCCTATCTAGATCGAAATAGGAAAAAATTGTTTAGACGAAAACACATCTTCCCGAATAGGATACACAAAAAGCATAAGCCTTGATCCCAACATACTATTCCGAATGGCCAACACTGAAATACACTGTACAGCCTAACTTAACTTCGATGACGGTTTGTATAACAAGGCAGATAGTCTGTTTCATGATAGCATCAAGCACCACCATTTCTGTGACGGTCTTTAAAGACATTCACCTCCTCCAAGATGGCAGTCTTATCAGTGAAAGGTGAACTCACTAGCAAACCACCTACCAAATACGGCTCCTCAACGGTGGGCGCTGGTTGAAGAACGACTATTCACAGTCCTAAAAACATCGCAGATGAGCCTAATATAGAGCGGGACGTCATCGAACTATCCTAATCGGAATACTTTAAACAGCTTTACAATTGGCAAAGAAAATCAGCCGAACCGGTACTCGGCCGCAATGAGGTCATGAACACGAAAATTATCATTAATCGCTTGGCACTGTCTATAAGCAACTTACAGGAAACAGGCCCGAATAGTCGGACACCCAAAATAGGCTGTTTGGAACGGGAGTGTATTTGTGCGCGTCTTTTCGGAAGGAACCTATCAGATTGTGATTCACGTACACAGTACGGATTCACCTATCACACGCTGAAATATCTACAAACAAGCCAAAGTAATGCTACACGCAAATTGGGCAGAGCCAAGTGCGTCATATCCGAAGGAATAGAACCAGGAGATGAACGGCAGGGAACAGTTTCAAAACTCGTGGCCTACAACTTTTTAGTCAAGTGGATGTGCTGAACACAAGAGATGATTTGTTGTAGATGTGTACGCGTTCCAATCCCTACAGGGACGTACAGTTTGCTTGTGTATCTTTTTGTGGAGGTTTCCTCCTGTAAATGAAGCCAATCTATGCTGGAAAGCCGAGAAGCACTGCACACCTGTTTCATCTTTATTGGGAATCATCACCAGTGCGCATCTCATGAAACTCCGGAGAGTCCCAGTGGAAGAATAAATTTCACCAGATGAGTGAAACTTCCCTCTGAAAAGTCGTTGCTTAAGGAGCCAGTCAACAGGTGTGATGTGGATCCCGTGATTGAAGGATGAGCGGCGCTATATCCTGTCTAAGTGCGAGTTAATCACACTGCTGATCAGCCACTCGTGGCCGAACGGTTAGGTGTTCAAACTACTAGCCACGAGGCCGCTGGTTCGAGACTCCACGGAGTTTCGTGAGATGCACACTGCTGATGATTCCCAATAAGGACGGGACAGTTGTACAGTACTTTTCGGGGCATTTCAGCATGGATTGGCTTCACTTACGAGACAAAATCTCCACAAAAATTCCCAAATCTCTTCTTTCCAAGGTGAGTCGCAGCTGCATTAGGGGAAGATGTTGAGCCCAGTATTTTCTTCATGCAACTGTATAGGATAAAACGCACAGCAAGATGTCCGTTCTCTTCTGTTGGGTAGCCTACTTAACGGAACGGGAACCCGGAACCTTTTGGTCAAAAAGTTTGTTGTTCAACGTACCACATTTTTATCAGGACCATAGCATCGACTCATATACGTTATGAGCTCTACTGGAACGGCGGCAGTATACACCCCACGAAGGTCAGTCACAGTATTCGGACGTTCTAAGAGCCCTGTCAGTGATCGCCCACAAAGACGTGATCGACTTCGATGTACCGTTATGGTTACGGTACAGATGTTCCACCTGCGACGCGCCGTAACAATCCTTATCAGGACGCCAGCAAGCGCAAGATAAATAAGTGAGTGTGTATAAAAATAAATTCCGGGCCAAATCAGCTTCTCATCCCATGTTCGAGAGTCGGGTTGTCCAGAAGGAGCGCTCAGTGGTCTCGATGGTGTGGATACTGCATTGAACACGAAAGCTGAGGACGCCCCACCCGATAGAGCTCTTTGAGACACCCAACAGTGTGCACCCAGAGTGACTGGGTCTACCGGAACACACAACCAACAACCAAAAACACGAAATTTATTCGTCACCGCGGTAGCTGTGGTCATTTAAGGGGAAAGTACCATGCTTCTCAGCATGATGAATTCGCAGATATTAACGGTCTGACTGGAGATTCGAAAGCTCCAGTGAAAAGAATGGATGAATATGAGACACATAAGCAAAAGCTTGGCAAGGATATCCCTGAAACTGACAACCGTAGTTGTCGCATGTATTGTTTATTTGTTTATCACCCCACGAACATAGCCTTCAGAGNTATTGATTCACTGATTATCACCCCACGAACATAGGCCTTCAGAGCACTCAAATCGGAAAAACCGCAATCAGACGTCGATGGTGAACCTATATTCAGTACTGTAGTTTCGAAACACAGGTTAGGCCCAGAAACTGAAGGTTGATCTTTTCGTGTCCACATAGCAGCTTGTTCCCCTGTGACTAGTATGGGATTTGTTGCTTGTCGTCAGAAAAAAAGTACCAGTAGCGAGTGACTAGGAAACTATAAAACGCGAGAAAAACCAGATAAATGAATAGTCTAGCTCGAAAACCAAAACAGTCATGGTCCGATCCCAGTCAGGTCTTGAGTTGACCTGTGTCCATGATCGAGACAGGGAATGATCTCATCAGGACAATATGTCGATGCCACGTTGTCCGTACGCTGACGCTTGATCTGTAGACCCAAGACTTCTCGAGATAATTGGTAGTTGAAGTCTGTTCCAAATTAGGCGCAAAAATGAGGCTCCTGTGAGTATATCCAGCCCAGCTCACACGCTTTTTACTAAGGCGAACAAACAAACAGTAATCTATGTTGAGAAACTTCCGAAGGTGACAGCGTAATATGTCACATAAAGGGGTCAGAGTGGTCAACCTAGGTTGCCAGAGATGGGACATCCTAAAAATCGCTTGTAAAATGTCATTATCATCGTCATAAAAATATGAGACAACATTGCCGTCGACACTGATGCTTCACTGCCGCACAACACAGTTTATCTAATTATGTGTAAAGCCTTAGAACGAAAACGGAAAAGAGTGGGTGAAGTAGGGGACCTAGTCTAGCCCACACTTCCAAGCACTCAGTCAGACAATCTGGAGAGAAATTAACAGCATGAACACCGATAACATCGATTGGCTGCCATCTGTTGCAATGTCTCCAGACAAGCACAGGCGGGGTCTCGAGGACCGCATCCTGGAAGGCGTACAACACCAACAACACCCAAACTCTTCGTGCTCTCTTTCATGCCTTTCTGCCAAGTCATGCGCTGTCCACCTCGTGGTTTGCGCCATCCTGGAGGCACGGAGGACTACACTCGTCCCGGTAGACGGCGTTACTGCATGCGTAGCACATAACCGAGCCATTATAGCCGGTGATGCAAGATGTTTTCCCCGACTGAAGTGCCTGCCGCACAACCGAATACTCGTTTTCTAATCACCTCGTTACTAACATGCTGACGCTATCCAAAACCAGCCACACTTCTGAGGCATCGGTGGTCGAAAACCTAGACACGCCTTATATTATTTGTCTATAAAAGCCGCGTTCCACAGCCATACAACACAGCTCTCACTGTAGCCTGGTACACGCGACCTATAATACCCTTTTTTGACGCCACAAGTGACACAAATTAGGAAACATGATTCGGGCCTTTGAGATTCTTGCAATGACTTCGTGAGACATTTCCATCTGACCTCATATAACTACAGAGGTATATAAGATTCTCCACGAACTTAAGAAAGTCCCCGTGAATTGTAAGGGCTACGCTCCGAAGCATGAATTCGCACTTTGTAGGTAAAGGTGCATGCTGAAAGATGGTATGATAGTGGTCACTGTATTCAACCTTGTGTCTGGGTTTCGTCTTCAAAGATGAAGTCCACGTCATCTGCGTACTCCGAATCAATCAATCATTCAGCTGTAGCACCCTTTCGGTGCCTAACTGCCACGCCACCCGAAAGTTGCACCAGGGCTGGGATACTAGACAAGGGAAGTCGAGAGGCAGAGGCGGGGTTCGAATCATGGACCTTCCAGTCAGTAAATTCGCGCTCTAATCACTTGGGTGACCTCGCCACCCCCCCATACTCCACATCGAAAAGTTTCTCACCAAGAACGACTTGAACAAAGGGGTTTTGAAGACAATCCAGCGTTTGCCTTATTATTTATCAATGATAAAAGAGTGAAGAGAGTGGACATCCTTGTCGGACACTTTTTGTAAGGCATTTTACAGGCATCTCACTATGCATTGTCAGGCGCCAAGGAGTATATGAATATAGGGGCCTAATGGATTTGCTCCTGAGGACCAGTCGGCCGAATCAGATGGAGCAGTCTGCGGACGTTTCAAGCATTTTTGGCATCTCCCATTTCTTCGGCCTTTCGGGGTCCACAAAGCTTCCCGGTCTGAATGGACACTCGATATCACCTGCCTTCGGATGATGAGTCAGCTTGAGTTGTAGTTGTCAGCGGGAGGACTCTGTCACTGGGAGTCCGGCAAAACCACGTATCTATCAGATATCCTATGTTTGGATGAGGTCGGTTGGGTTACAAGACAGACAAAGTTCCGGCTTTGCGTAGCGCCTTGGATATCTGTTCCCAGTAGCCATTAATATCCGACACGGGAACACCCGGAAAGCTTTCGAATACTCGGTCCTGATTAGTTTGTTTGATTTCTGGGTCTAGTACCCTCACAGTGGCTAAGCGAGGGGTGCACGTTTTGTGTAGACTTAAGAAGCGCAATGAAAAACGGTACCTCATCAGCGCATGATTGGGGTCCACTCTAGTATCCCAGAAGAAGCGGCTGGCAGTGATCGACCCTCGCCACCAGTAACCGACGGCGATATGGACTATTTGGATTCGGGACTGGTTCGTTGGCGGACATCACGTTGTCAAGCGATTGCCGCTGTCCCGGAATTCGCTACTCCAAAGAAACAGTCTGTGATCAACTCATAGTTGAAGTGGATGTATTCCGTTGTCCATGCGTCTTGTATCCAAATCCAAAACTACCACACAATTGGGCCACAGCAGTTCTTGGTCTATCTGGACATTCGTGTCAATACCAACCACAACGATGTCTGAACATATGGCTCGTTGTAAAAGAGCATCTGAAGTGTCATACTAGCTGTCTTTGGCAGATTCAGAGATAATCTGTTGGAACGCGAACAAATACAATAAACAGGGTGCCTTCTCAGAATTCTCCCACAGACGTTGCCAAACGAACCGTGCAAAAGCGACTATCGACGTTTATCCAATCAAGCAGAGACGCTTCCGCTCGGTAGCTCAGAACAATACCCACCGGTTGCAGAGACATCCGAATCACCAAAACCTGGAAGAAAGCAAGGAGGCAGTCAATTCAATTGCAGTACCTGTGTCTGACAGGCAGCATACATCAATGCAGAGGGAATCCAGCGTACTGGCATCGTATTCTGTTTGCTTCAGTATGCAGTTAACTAGACTGATCGGGGTTTGTAAACAGAATTCGAAGTGTTTAGAGTTCATACTGAGGTCGGACACAAAAGCTGCAGCTGAGCGTGATTCGTGGCGGGTATAGCGGTCACGTTTGGTGCTGAGACATGCAAAGATAGCATTCAAATAGGGGTGGGGTAGGGTAGGAGGCAAAATGGGAAGGTATAATAAGGTAGGCGTCAGCAGTGGCACGTTTTCGTGTTTTCGATCAGCTGTACGAAGCAAGTAAGAGATCCAGCCGGTAACACCACGCGACGGCAGATGTGGCATGAGACTATTGATAGTCACGTGTCATAGTTGTACGTAGGATGGGATACTGCCATCACACCGGAAGTCAGCGGTGTTTGGCAAGAAACTGCGAATGCATTACCATCTTTATGGAACAAGTCGCCACCTATTCCAAAACCAACATGGAGAGCCAGGAGACTGTGCTCGTCAGACATCTGTTCATTGATCAATCTGGTATGACACTGAGTGGGTGTCGCACGGACACTAGCCAGTATAGCTCAACGGGTTACGGAGGCACACAAAACGCCACAACACTGCAAGTTCCAGTCTCTTTATGACGCCACATAGAACGCTGTGTAGAACGACAATCTGTACAGAATGTGACAGCAGATAGCATAACCAAAGATTGATTGTTACAAAAAGTTTCTACCCGATTTGTGCTTGTGTTTACATCGGGGGCGTAATCAATCACAGGCTAACAGACGCTCTGGGAATGGAGTAATTTGAAAAAAAAACGTATGCACACAACATCCGCAACAAACCCTATCATTTGATGCCCTTTGTGAAAAGTCGTCACAAACTACCAACTTACCCTGATCCGCATAGCTAAATGAATGGTTCCTTCTAAGTCTTCCCCCTGCTTTCCACTAAGTTCATACCACATATCCACGCACTCGCCCTCCAGAATGGCCTGTGGTAGTGGAATGGTTGCCCACGCAATTTTCGAGTCACTCAATACGAGGCCTTCGTTCATCAACACGATGGAAAGTAAATGCGTGTCACTGCGTAGTGGTCTAAATTGGTGGAAAAAATCCAAATAAGTCATAATGCATCTTAAAACGAACCGACGGTCAATACAAGCTACCAAAAAGGAGAATAGACATAGGGGAATCCCCCTGTCGAAAAACTTATGCGAGAAGCTTACGCATGACTGGCGCAAAAGCATGATCACTCACAATCTGCAAACTTCATTCCAAACAGGATGTTTGGATGAACTCATGGCAGTTTGTGTCTCATAACGTGCATCACCCAGACGAACACGGCAATACGGATTCATTGCAGTCAGACCATAGTTTTTTACGAGACGGGCCTAGAGGAAAGGTTAGATAATGCTAGTGACTCAAAAGTAACAAACCTCATTAATGACCAGCTCCAAATAACGTTCCTCCTTTTGGACAGCACCGCGGGCACGCAGGTCTTCGTTGTAAGGTAGAACTCTGAGGAAATCATTGGGAAGGGGACACAGCAAGCACTAAAACTGTCATACATGGAGTGCCCACATTACCTGTTGCCGTTTTTCAGCAAGTGAAGTGGCACTAGGAGTTGCTTCGGTAACACTGAAATCAGTGGCCATTTTTGCTAATGAGATTATTGGTTGTGTAGTTCGATGACGAGTGTAGCCTGACAAGTGAAAACCGGAAAAAAAAGATGAGGAAGCACCTGCGACTGGAGTGAAGGTTTAAACGGGACATATTGCAACCAACTGGGAAAAACCGGCCACACGTACATCATTAAAACTGGACGAAGAATACCCTTCTGTCGTTTACTAATAAGTCAAGAGATGTAACTTCGTAACTGTCCATACACTACCCGCACTAAGGTCAAGGACTAGCAGTCAGGTTGATTCAACTGGAACGAGGACTGAACAGCTCACCAACAGAACCAGTACAATCACACGCAACCTTAATAAAAGTTGGAACTGTGTGCGAATTCACACTAACTTTGACAAAACTGTTACATGAGCAGGTTGATGCAAAGCAGACTTTGGATAACCAAGAACTGCCAACCGAGTGGTGGATCACGGGTTGCATTGGTTCGAATTTCATTTATCAGGGTCAGGGAGACCGAAGAGGGCAGAAAAGAAAAAGAACAAAGAGCAATCGTACTGCGAAGAGGAAATTCATAGATTTGTGGCCATTTCTTACACAAGTTCATCGAATCCAATGATTCCAGTGGTACCAGGTAGTGACAATACTGGTGCTTACCAACCGAACAACTACAAGGGAATAATTTCCTAAAGGGTAGAAAGAAAGGTGAAGGACTTAGGGTCACGGGAACCCATGTCCTTAAGTAGTATGATTAAGAATAAATATGCCTACAACTTTGGACAGCACCAAAGTAGGCACATTTGAGCACTGGCTGGATTGGTCCAGCGCTTTTTGTAAACCTCACACGAAAGGCTCAGTACACGACGACAGGCGAGCCGTAGCTAGACAGTCTGGCCGGGAAATCACAAAATACGCACCACTGGGGTACGCTGCGTGCCATATCCAGCAAGGCTTCCAAACAACAGCAAGCAGGATCACGTGAACCAAAGTCAGGAATATGCAGTCCCACAGCACTCAATTTGACTGCAGTCACCTTCGTTTCACGTCGCCGGGCCAGGCATGCCCCCGAGGACCTAAGGACAACAATTGCTTGGAACAACAAACAACGATTTCTTCGGAAGACGGGGCCTGGGCATAGATGGTACATGTCCCAAACCACCCTAACTTGGTAAGCTTGGCCATTCCACTCCGCTACCAACTATCCGCTTACACACAATCTCTTCACGGACTCACCGTAGTAGTAACCATTGCTATGCTAAGGAAGCAGCTGTGGCCAGACGATTGAAGGTTCTGAATGACCTCAGATAAGGGGTGGGGGGTGGGACGAGTCTCATAAAGTAAGACCACAAAGTAAGAACCGTAAAGTAGGACGGCTCTTACAGTTGCCCTATACATACAGCCTATTAGCTTCAGTGAGATCCGGCTCTGACGCCATAAATGATGCAATTTAGTAGACACCGCTCGCGTCTCGATCACCTACACATTACCTTTCTCTTCTAGATTACAATCACGGCTGAAACAGTCTTTGAAGTATGGAAACCGATCGAGAAAAGTCAATTTCTTCGTCCTGCAGTTTCAGGGAATCACAAAACGACGGGAGAGCTTGGAATAAGACCCTACACTTTGAAGCTGCAAACATCATGCAAAAGGTTGGGACCACCTGCGATATTCTGATCAAAATATTTTGCCCGAACATGTAGTCGCAAAAAGCGACGCTGTCCTGAAAATGAGAGTTCATCAATCTTTCTCCAGGAATAGTTCGGTACCATAATATATGGTCGCTTGAATCACTTTAACGTCGATTACGAGATAGAACAAAAATTCAAAGTGGAACAACCCTGGTGAATTCCACCAGTTATCAGGATCCTTCTGGTCAACTCACTGTACACCTTAACTCGACCAGAGGCATAAGAAAACGGGGTACCAAGAATGTTTACAAGCTTCAAGGGCATGTTCCTTTGGCCAAAATTACTTGAGACCTAATGTAACCAAAGGGTCGAAGTTTCCTCGGATTTCGAGGAAATCCGCCATAGTCACTTGGCGGTACGTGTGACAACGTTCAAGCACTTGATGTAACATCGGGATATAATGAATGCACATTCTGCCAGGTCGAAATCCTGCTTGACGCTCTCGAACTGATGTCTCACATGCCGAAGATGGGAGTTGCGATATGAGGAAAAAAAGCAGGTATGCCACGAAAGACGTGAGTTTCATACTCCCATAGGCCAGTTGGTTCAGGTAGCTTTTCCGAACATAGGAACAAACAAATGGATCTAATTCTCTGGAACAGGGTCATGTACTCAAATCCGTGCGAGAAGCCTAGCCAAGTCGGAACACCAATACTCTCCTCCATCTTCGAACAACTCTGAGGGAAGCTCCCCTGGCTCAGCAGCTCGATGCCGCCTTAAGGCAGAAGAGCATGTTATTACTTCGTCAAATGAGGGTGATGTAAAGCCACAAACCACCACTCAAAATGAGCAGGTGGAATTAAACACAAGCACAGAGGCAGAGGACCCAGCGACCTAAACGCTGGGTTTTCAGTATCATCTTACAAGTCTTTAAATACTGTATTCTGGATTGGATGGAACAGATTAGTGTATCCCCAGCCCAACTGGCCTCTTCCGTTTTTTTAAATACCTAATCCCATAATACCTCACTGTATACACACAGGACACGTTGGGGATATCGTCTAATCCATCGTCCAGTCAAATTGTGCTGAGCCAGAGGGAGAAATGTGAAAGAGCTGAGTTCATCCATGGCGCTCTGAGATGCAGAGCCACGCTCCGGTCTTGTATGCGTGTTTCGGATACACAGCATACATCAATTTTAAGGGAGTACAAGGTTTCAGCAAGCATTGCCTGCTTGCCAATTTGACATGGAGTACGGACGTTAAAAGCTCCTATATAGAAAGGATCTCGTGGATTTAGAAAGGTGTTATTTTGTTTAATGTTTGTAGGCAGCGAGGAGCATAAGGACCTTCGGTCAGATGACTGACAGTCAAATGGCCCAGCGACGTTTGCTTGTGCAGTGGGAAGGGGTTGGGGAGGGACATCGGTGGACGCTGAACTGCGCGGGCAAATGATACTTCCCGGTTGCCCAGGCCGAGGAAGGGGGTTTGGTTGAGGTACCCCACCTTGAGCCTTCGACTCAAAAGTCTGACCCACAAGGCAGTGGGATGACGTAGGGTTTTGTTCGGGGACCCTGACCCTAGCCTCTGACTCAAAAGTCTGACCCACGAGGCAGTGGGAGAATGTAGGGTTTTCTTTGGGGACCCTGCCCGGAGCCGATGACTCAATAGTCTGACCTGCTCGGCTGCAGGGGGTTGGCCTAACCCGAGGGCGCAGGGAATAAGGCATTACTGTCTCATTCCTGATGCGGCTGCGCACAACAGGTGCCTTTTGAGCAGCACCGGGCTCTTTGGTTTTAAAAGTATTTCGACCGTATTGGATAATGCGCCGGCGGTCACGGTCAACCGTTGGGCGATCGGAGTGTGCGGTTTTTGGGGCCGACCTATTCTAACCCGTCCTTCCTCGGAGGAAGGCAGCATCGCTGCTTCCATAAATATGGACATGCTAGTCGCCTGGGGGAAACACCTTACTGCCTTCACACTCCTGTCGCAGAGGACAGTACGACTTTACCCCCAGACCGCCTCGTAGCATGATTACTCGTAGTACGGGGTCTCGCTGCTCTTGGTCTGGCTGCTCCCCTTTGGCCCTCCTGGCATGGTTGCACCTTGTGGAACGAAATTCCAGCCAGTGTAGCTCGCGGGATCATTGCAGCACTGAAGCCCGACCACCACGTCAAGGTGGCAGCTTTAGGTCGGGTCAGTCAGTACGCTCCAGGCGTTCTAGGGTTGCTTTCTGGAATCTGACCATCTTGATATCTCCCCGTTTTGGCTGCTCAACGTAAGACTGTCTCTCCGGGTAAAGTTGAAAAGGTTCCACCAGTCCTCTGGCGCGACCGGTAAGGCGTCTCGGTTGCGCAATGGATCCGTCTTGGACAGTAAGTGTGAAGCGTTGGTTATTGGTGCTGATCTTAGGAGTCAAAGGATTTCAAGGTTTCACCTTTGAAGAACGACTACTAGTAGCTAAGTAGAATCGATCTGAGCTAACTCAACTAAACCCATACTGTAAACCCATACTGTACTAGCAGTTAACACGTGGATGGACCACGGCAAAATGTGAGAGGAGCTACGCTAGCACGGTCCAGTGCTGTCCGTCCGACTTCTGTGATTCCACCACAAGATCACTGGACATCGCCAAGTTCTCTAGTCATGACTGATGTCAGGAAACCCACACCAGCAGACAAAGAGTAGGACGGCGCATGCAAATCCCTCAAACGACAAATAGTGGAGATTCTAAGGAAAGAATGAGAGTTCCGGTGGAGTTCGAAAGCTCGGGAGATGGAGGAAAGCTTTTGCGACCCGAAACAGCCGTGCCCCATATCAACTGATACAACCGACTGGTCCTAGTAAAGCAGTGGTCAGTGAAACCATAAGTGAAATTATGCAGCCCATTAATTCATCCACATAAACGTCGACTGGAAAGATAAGCCGAACACTTCGAAGAACAGTTTAGCTGACTTCCTGAGACACAGCCTGTGGAGATAGTGCATACAGGCGAATGAGATGTAGACCTCAATCGCCTGTCGGAAGAAGAAAAGTACGAAACACCTCTGCTGGAACGTGAGAAGCCACCACGACTGGACGGTCTGTATCTAACCCTCTTCAAAGAAGGCGAAGAACCCATGGTGATTCGTCTGACAAAGCTTGTTGGTGCTATATGAAACGAAGAGAAGGTACCTGTAGAATAAGACATGTCAACAGTTATCCCCATCTCCAAAAAGTGCACGCGCACTGTGTGAAAGCCACCGTGGCATCAGCCTGGCAGCTGTGACATTGAAGGTGCTCTCTGTTCTTTTTCTTGGAGGGAGGGTGAAACATACCTGTGAAAACCAACCTGGGTTCCATCCTGCCAGAGGACGCATCGATAATATTTTCACCCTCCAACAAATTCTGGAACAGCGACATTGTTTCCAGCACCCAACCATGCTCGTCTTCCGTAACCTGAAAGCTGCCGTCAAGTATTATGGCAGAGCAAAAGTGTTCCCCATAAATTCTAAGACGCTGTACGCCAACTTACACGGACGTATAAAGGTCAACCGAAGACTCTCACCTGAGTTCACCATATCCAGTGGTGTTAGGTGAGGCTGTTCTATTTCACCTTTCCTCTTCAACTTCGTCATTAACACAATTATGGAAGACTCACGCCAGCCTCTTATCCTTGCGACGTCGAAGTGCTCCCAGGGCGTTCGCCCACAGACGTCGAGTCAGCAGACGACATGGCTTTTCTTGGACCTGACCCCGTGGTAGTGCAGACAATACCAAATAAGCTAAATCCTACCTCACGGTTTGGAATGCGCCCTATACCTATACCTACAAAGTGTAAAGTGCCACTGCAACACTGGATAGGCTCAATCTCTAACCTCATGCTTGCACATGAGCCGATTGAGGTAGTAGACAGATTTGTTTACCTTAGCAGCCGTATCAGTCTCTGTGCCCTCACGAAGGGTGATAACTTCATCCGAATTGGGAAGGCAAGAGTAGTTTTCGTGAACCTGTATCACCTGCGGCGAGGGCGTGGCATTAACTTGTCCATCAAGGGTCGAATTTACAATGCTGCGGTCAGAAAACTGGCCGCTGGGCACCGAGGGCGTCAAGAGAATTTCAAAGTTTGACCTCGATGTCTTCGGAGCATTGCATGAGCCTGGTGGGAACACCAGATAAGTAATGCTGAAGTAGGTCGAATGGTTTTCGGAAGAGACGAATCGCCCACACTAGACGAAGTGATCACATTCACAGGTTGCATTTGGCGACGTGCTCCGTTTGTCAGTCGCCGACTTTGTCGAAGGGCGCTTTTCGCACAACCATGTGAAGGGTGGAAACGAGCCAAGGGTCAAACAATGACTTAGCAGAGAAGTATGAAAGTCCTTGCCAACTAATTATGTTGCGCTGGACTTTGCCGTTTCCCTGGATGGGGACCCCGAGACGGGGCACATCAATTTCCAGTCGACCCAGTAGCACCCTCAATGGTGCTCGCGCGCCCAAGCTATTGCCTTCATTGCGCAGCCCCCTCCAATATTTACCCAATTAAAAGTCCAATGACAGCTCTGTATTTACGCAACAATTTTACCAGCAACCACCTGCAGTGCGCAGCTATCTACTTCGTCTCCCTAAGCCGTCGGCAGCTATAACCACTGTACGGCAATTACGCGGTTGATGATGATGATCGTTGAATGGAACAGGGTAGGAGTTACGAGACAAAAATGAAGATGAGAGGTGTCGTCTCTTCGGCCCTGAGTATGTTCAGAAGCCGGGTCACAAAAATAGTGATATTCGTTATGGCTGATGCAAGGTGAAGAGTGCTCTACCAACCGAACGATCTTCTGACTAATAACCGTGTTTTCTTAAGCTTAGTTTTCGGACTGAAACTCCCACGCTAGCGTTCAGATCAAAACAACCACCAAAGGTGCACAATGTATATCAACGCCAAAACACTTATAAAGTGCATCGTATATATGGTATAACCGGGGTCAACGTGGGAATTCCGATGCCTTCTGTGTGCGGTATTGCAAACCGGCATTCGGCCAATACAGTGTCATGACAAGTTGTTGGGTCCAGATTTTCGACCAATCACAGCTCGGCTTGATGCCGAACCGACAAGCGACCCGGGCGGCTGAAAATCTTGAGCGGGATAGGCTTATTTAATATAGCAGCATCTAACCGAGAGCGGTCAAGCAGTATCGGTGAGTAATTCCACCTAACACTGACACACGAAACCCAAGTCCCAACCAGCGTGAACTGTGACCAGCCGCTCATCTAAGGGAGAGTCAACTTCCCCGAAAACCATCTGAGGTGCATCATCATTTGTGGTCTGATGCACCCGCAGACCCTTACAACGTCTCGGCGGCACCGTGACCAAACGAAGCGAGACTTCGAAGTCCATTCAGGTAAGTAGGACACATTGGACCGCGGCATTGAACAACATACCCTTACACTTGACGTCGAGCTGTCAGCTAGGCGCCAAATATCGGAGATTACAAGCATTGTTCTTTTCTTCTGAATTAAAGAAATGACTTACTCTTCCATTAGCTCATCGGGGCGTATAGAGTTTTCAAGATAAACAAAGTTATTCACCATAACGAACAGTTCACCTGCGAACATGAAATCTGTTTGACACAATATAATATTCCGGTAACACCTTTCGCTTCACTGGTGTGAACCGCATAAAATCTGCGCAGCAGAAATACTTTGGTTGTTAAAAAACATCAATGTGCTCAAGTGTCTTCTCAAGAAGGAGCCGTATTGTCGGTTTATTCAATGCCTGCGTATAAACGCCAGAGATGTATTTCGAACTTTGCTGTGGTGTATTCACGGATTCACGGATTGATACACAGGATCGAGGCTTTTGTCCAAGTTTCCCGGGTCGGTTTTGTTCTTGTCGGTCAGTGGCTGTCGTTCACCTGAAAGGCAAAAGTGAAAAAA
>NW_008751733.1:916999-935799 GCF_000715545.1 Opisthorchis viverrini | reverse complement strand
CGTTGGAGCCTGTTTGCTCCCTTGCTTTGCACTTTTGAAGTCCAAGCGGACTGTTTGTTTTGGACGCGTATCTACTGTCGAGGTTTGTACAAATTGTGAATTTCTCTTGCCCTAATACGTATGTATAGAAACCCAGCTCCGACTTTGTTTTGCCTACCCGGATGTTCTGGTATTACGCGTCACTCGAAGATACCGTTCGACCCAATTCATTTCGAAGATACCGTTCGACCGTTACAATTCATTTTCGGATCAGTTCCGATTATTCTCACAGCGGTACAGAACCTGCTTACCATTTTTTGGCTGCTCTCCGCTAACTATCCTAGTATGGTTGACCCTTAGATACCTGATTTACAACCGCTTGAGTTCAAAAGAGCCTCGCGGCACCGGGACTTCACCGTCGCAACAAAGTGGTAGCTTTTTGTTTGGCAAGCAATTAATGATAAAATCGGAACATCAATTGGTTTATGGTACCATTTATTGCAGCTTCCCGTGGCTTCACGAGGTAGCATATTGACAATCCTTACAAAATAGTGACAAAGAACACAACATATGAATTCACTGAATTGCGGTGTGATTTTCTGTAAATTACTAATATACAGTACACACAATTTGACTCGTATTTTATCATTCGCCTACAATGTATGCAATTCGCTTAGTCTACATTAATTGCGCCATTAGGTGGGTTTGGTTTTTTATCATCGCTTAGTATGTGGTTCTTATGGTGAATGCGAACAAACCATTCAGTATATTCCAAAGAAAGGCAATCAGCCGTATAAAACAGGTCCCTAAAACGTGGCTTGCTACCTCTTGTGATTTGCTTTTTTAGAGAGGGGTTTCTGATGTCATTCGACGAGGTGATCATGAGCACAGAACTAGAGCAATAAATGTCAATAGCCGAATAATCTTTAATAAGGTGGGTTTGAGCTCAGGTTCAAATAGCTCTTAGAAGTATCCTTCAAGCAATTTTCTTGGAATCGTCTGATGTGTTGGCCTGTCCTCGCCCCCTCCGAATCTAGTACACTCATGTGTTGAATGTCTCAAGTCGAACCGAAACGTTCCATGAGAAATTTCGGGAGCACAAACCATCAAATTTTTATCTTGCGTGTTTAGAGAATGCGGTACGCTATAATAAACAAAATTACGCATAAAAGTTAAAACTGCCTCAAAATGTTTTTGACAAATTAATAGATAGGCTATAAACCTACGTAAACTCATTGAGTCATACCGTGGGAACGAAGCCACAAAAGAACTAATGTGGGAATAAGGATACGTTTCAGGAGGAACAGACGAGATGAAAGCTTTCAACCAGAATGCATGGCGATGAAACTGTTGCTTAAAACCCACGATCAATTTAGTCTCTCCTAAAGGGCGCACAATACCAAACAGAAACCTTACAAGAAACTGATAACCTTATTTTGACAGATGAACCAATTGGAATGGAATGCTCATTCAGCAAAAAGACTAAATAATGAAGCGAATGTATTGGACTGGTCGGTCAGGCAACGAGAGTAGGCAGCTTAGATGAAGAATAGTAGAGCGAAATTGGCCGATGAAATCTAGGAAACATATCCAATACTAGACGGGAGGGCGTCCTTGAAATCAAGGAAAAGCACAAAAATAGAATAGTGAACAGATGAAAAAGGGATAGGAATGTCACATGCACGGCGAAAAGTCCGACGGGATAAATGATCATTCCTCCTAATTAAACACTTGAAATGTCATTGAAACAAGCCTTCTGCGAAATACAGTGAAAGACAACTTACAAACATAGCCACAAAAGCACTAGAAGTGTGCCAACTAGGCAGCCACTTGAATGAAAAACAAGTGTATCGCCTATCGCCGGTGATTCTGAGCCAGGCCTTTAATTCAGGAAAACCAAAAAGGGAGCGGCGGTGCTGCTTGTCTGTAGTTGGATTGGCCTTGTTCCGGTTAACATTTGTCACGCAACACCAAGGAATACAAGCGGACGACAGCTGTCCTCTTGTTCGGTCTAAAAAAATGAAAAAAAAACATTAAAAAATATTCATGCATGGGGTAGGCCGAGAGTACCGTGTGAGACTCACGGCCAACAATGACGTGCAGGGTGTTGCCATTTTCGTCTTGGTGGGGTCACACCACCCCTAGTCCACTTCATCATCCAAACATAACACACGTCTTCTTCCCTCTTGCCATTTAGAGCAATCATATGCTACAAGCAGTCACAACTAGCACTTAATGGCTGTTTTTCGCCATGCACCATTCGTTTTCAGGAGGTGACAGCACTGACTCGGCGACCGGTGATCCTTAATCTTACTTTCCTGTCAGGTTGACGTAGCAGATCTCAGTTAAGCTACAATTCTTACCGATTATCTGGAAAGCCGTTGCTTGTTCGCCTTTTACTTTTCTACCGTCACCGCTCACATTAACCCTTTTTCTGCACAAAAAGGACCCGATATCATGACGCTTTGGTGAGCAAATCAATATCGTCCGTTCTCAGCTAGTCCAACAGCTAGCTACATCGACGACAAAGTTTTCACCTTCCTAAAACTAGGCATCTACTCTGGCCCAACTTGTACTTGGCTTTTAGATCAGCAAACGTATTCACCTTTCTTTGGTCTATTTAGCTTGTTTCATCCTTTTTTTGATTTTTTTATTGACGCCGTTGTATCTCATGCTTCCTAACACCCACCACGCGCTACTGCTTTCATTCTAGTTCTTTATCGTCGGTCCTCTTCCCAAGCTTCAATCCTCGACTGCAGTCTCCCAAACGTCCCTTAGAACTGTTATTCATCCAGACCGCCTGGTGCCCGGTCTACACTCACACAGTCCTCCAACAAAAGGGAAAATATCGGTGGGCCTACATCTGCATGACTCCTTGTTCCAATCTCCGTCACACCCAGAACCAGCTGCCACGGGACTGCGCATCCATTTTCCGGCCATTGACGATCGTTACAGGGCTGTCCGTAAACCGAAGCGTGTCAGTGGGATGATGGTATTGCACTGTCATACCCAGTAAGATGGCATTCCCGCAACTATTTTCTCCAGAATATCGACCACAACCCCTCGCCCATTCAAGCCTGTAGTCACAACTTCGAGCAGAGTTCATCCGGCCCCGTCTCTGGGATGAGCTACTCCGTACCTAGTGGAGTTTCGCTAAGATTTGGCTAGCCTGGCTTTTCTGCTGCAATTTCGGCTTGCCTCCTGCAGAAGTTGAAATCCGTATACAAAGTTCGGGTCGCCCTGTGTATTAGCAACTTGCCCCCATCCAACACATTCCCCTGCACCTGAATTCCCTACAACAGTGCAACCAGTGGGTCTGCTTGCTTTCAGATTAAACCATGTTTTTGAGACAAGACTTACCATGTGCTCCCAATTCGAATTGTCTCATCTCCATCTCCACTTTTGCTCGTTGTGACTCCGGCCATTTACCTAACCGCCCAAGGCCACTCACGGCCAGCAATGGTTTTCAGTTTTAGTTCATGCCACCTGGCTGTCCTTGAACTGGTCGGGCCTCACGCCCATTGATCTCAAAAAGTTGGGAAAGAAACTTATTATTACTATAAATCGGTTATTCTCCATGGTTTATGAGATTGTCCTTTTTTGTGCATTCCGCACCCCCACAAACACCCCAGTCATGATCCATTTTGACTATAAAACTCTGATCACGCCAGACGGTACGCCACCCAGTTGGGAATAAACATTATCAATATTATTATTACCTTTTATGACCATATGTGCACGCGCAGTTGGGAAAAAAGCCCTGAAAAACCGTAAGGTGTAGATGTCTCCTTCTTCACTGACAAAACGTTTGAAAGGTGTTTGCTGAACTCAGTGGGCGACTCGGCAGCAAACGGATCAACAAGCAAAGTAATCGTACGGTTCTTTCGCCTCACAAGTTCTTGATGTCTCCCGGGGTCAGTCAGTGGCGTTCTGTTCCAACTCTTGATTGCCGAGCAAAAGCACTTAATTGCATGGCTATTAAAGTAGAAGCCGCCCAGTAAAATCTGCTTTTAAACATTCAAACCATAAAAACCGGGACTAGACCGGTACCAGGGAATGGTATTTCGGTTAATTCAAATGTGATGACGGTGAACAACCTGAGGGTCCCTCAGCAATAATCTAAATGTTCCGGTAGCAGCGTATGCATAATATGGCCCTTTGAGCACGATAGGCCAAGTACATCACAAAATCTACTGGCTTATGCGTGCTTTGCCGTGACAATGCAAATAAGCCTCAGATCCCCTACAACCAAAAACAAAATTTCAAAATATAATAATAATAATAATAATAATAATAATAATAATAATAATAATAATAATAATAATAATAATAATAATAATAATAATAATAATAATAATAATAATAATAATAATAATAATAATAATAATAATAATAATAATAATAATAATAATAATAATAATAATAATAATAATAATAATAATAATAATAATAATAATAATAATAATAATAATAATAATAATAATAATAATAATAATAATAATAATAATAATAATAATAATAATAATAATAATAATAATAATAATAATAATAATAATAATAATAATAATAATAATAATAATAATAATAATAATAATAATAATAATAATAATAATAATAATAATAATAATAATAATAATAATAATAATAATAATAATAATAATAATAATAATAATAATAATAATAATAATAATAATAATAATAATAATAATAATAATAATAATAATAATAATAATAATAATAATAATAATAATAATAATAATAATGTTTATTCCCAACTTGTGGGTGGCATACCGTCTGGCATGATCATGGTTTTACAGTCAGAATGGAGCATGACTGAGGGATTTGTGGGGGTACGGATTGCACAAAAGGAGGACAATGTCACAAACAGTGGGGAACTCTTGATGATATAGCAATAATAGGTTATCTCCCAACTTTTTGGGAAAAATGGTCATGAGGTTCGACTAGATCAAAAACAGTCAAGTGGCATGAACTAAAACCGAAAACCATTGCTGGCCATGAGTGACCTTGGGCGGTCAGGTTAATGGCCGGAGTCACAACGAGCAACAGTGGAGATGGCGATGGGTTGATTCAAATTGGGAGCACATGTCAAGTTTTGTCTCAAAAATGTGGTTTAATCTGAAAGCAAGCAAACTCACTGGTTGCAGTGTTGTAGGGATGTCAGGTGCAGGGGAGTAGGTTGGATGGGGGCAAGTTGCTAATACATAGGGCGACCTGAACTTCGTATACGGATTTGAACTTGTGCAACGGGCAAGTCGAAATTGCAGTAGGAAAGCCAGGCTAGCCAAATCTGAGCGAAAATTTATTGGGTACGGAAGAGTTCATCCCAGAGACGTGGCCGGATGGGAACTGCTCGAAGTTGTGGCTACAGGCATGAGCGGGCGAGGGGTTGCGGTCGAGATTCTGGAGAGAATAGTTGCGGGAGTGCCATCTCACTGGGTATGACAGTGCCATGCCATCATCGCACTGACATGCTTCGGTTTATGGACAACCCCGTAACGGTCGTCAAGGGTCGGAGAAGGGATACGCAGTTCCGTGGTGAGGCGGAGATTGACACAGGGAGTCATACAGATGTAGGCTCACGGACAATTTTCCTTTTGTTAGAGGACCGTGTGAGTGTAAACCGAGCACCAGCCAGTTTGAATGAATAACAGTTCTGAGAGGCGTTTGGGCAACTGCGGTCGAGGACTGAAGCTTGGGAAGAGGGGCGAAGAGAACAGAATAGAATGACTCTCAGCAGTGACAGTGGACAAGTGAAAAGCGGACGGGCAACAGTTTCCGAGATAAGTGGTAAGAATCGTAGCTGAGGTCCAACGAATGGTGCATGGCAAAAAAGCCATTATCGAAAGCCAATATCGAAACATTGTGCCAAACGTACGAAAAAATTACATCGGCAGGGAGAGTGCAGCAACAGACTTTTAACAAGTGCAAGGTTCTATATTAGATGAAAGATGCAATCTCCTCCGGAAATTTAACTTTGGGGACAGGGGAGACCATTACAAGCATCCAGAAATCAACTGACGTCGATAATATACAAATGGTAATTCTGAAGGACTTGAAAGGGCGTTATCTGGCCCATCAATCCATTCATTCAACGAATCACTGAAGATGACGAAGGCTCCACCCTGGTTTAAAACGGTTGTCGGCGATGAATGACCGGCAACTTAGCCTTGCGAAATCATTGGCAAAATGATGAAAAGGATCAAATTCGTGGGTTGAGCATTTCTGATTGGCACTTTTAAGGTAAACCTGTTTTCGTGTAAGACAGATATTTTGCAAAGTATCTGCAACTGGATTCATAAATCAGATGGGGACCATCACTTGTGTTGACTTCAGAAAAACGTGTGGTGCTACATGCTAAGCCTTAGGCAAATACTGAACACTGGGCTTCGGAGTTTTACATAAGCCGTACGAGGCTGTCTACAATTCGAAGTGTCAGTGCAATGATGGAATGGCACTGCCATACCCAGAGTACTGGCATTCCCTCAACGATTTTCTCCAGAATCTTGATCGCAAACTATCGCCCACTTGAGCCTGTGATTGCAACTGCGAGCAAATTTTTCATCTGGCCACAAAACGCATCTGGGACGAGTAATCTCTGACCCGGTGAACCTTTCGTTCTGCTTTAGCTGACCTGTTTTCTGCCAAAATTTTGGTTTGCCTCTTCCGGAGTTTCAATTTTATATGCGGTGTTCATTTGGCCATAAGCATTGGCATCATCATTTTCTCGAATCTATCCCTTACATCTGATTTCCCTAGTGACACCAGTGAATTTACTTAGTTTTAATTTAAACCATATTGTTGGGACAACATTCTCCATCTGCCTCCAATTCGGATTATTCCATCTCCATCTTCATTTTTTGTTTTTCGTGGCCCAGGCCATTTACTTGGCCGCCCAAGTTCGCTCATGGCCAGCAATGGTTTTCAGTTTTAGTACAGGTCAGCCGGTTGTGGCTTTAAGCCGCGTGCCCATAGTCCCATTTTTTGTTACCCAAATTTGCGGTGACCAGTTACGTAATAGTCATGCCTCGCTGGTTGTACCTTCTTCCCCGTTGTGTGGTTTTCTGCAGCGTTTAGGTTGTAACGACCAGAGCTCACCTCCCTCCGTATGTTCCCTACAAGCTGGGGTATAAATAGATTGCTACTGAGGGTTTGAAAAAGTTTTCCGGTCCTCCGGGATAAGTCTCGGAGTATATGCATGAAGCTTCTTGCCTAAAATTTCGTGCCACTACCGTGCCCCCTGCCCGTAGCCCAGACTCGTGCTCAAAGACGAAGTGCCTTGGGATTCGAGGGTCCAGTTTGTCCCCCAGTACCTCAGATCCCGCTCAGCCATGAAATTTGTTACGTTAGATTGGCTATCAGCCAGTTTATTTTACAGGCTGCACACGACGTCACATACAAATAAATACGGGCTACTCAAAGCTCCGCGTTCCATATGCTGTTAGCACTCGGTCTTTACCCATCCAGCACCAAACATTTGGGTGCTGTCGCGCTGGATCCGAGAAGTCCGTATCCCCCAGGGCACATCATTGGCAAAGTCTGGGTACATGAAAGTAGATTTTCAAGTACGGACCCGGTTAACATCGCCGCTCTAAATTTTTGCGGACCGAAAGAGGTAGAACAATAAGCAGCTCTTGCTCGTACTCCTAGACGTTTCTACATTAACGTGCATCTTCCATTGAAAGCAAGAGTAAGACGCACTTTGCTTTGATTTTGTTTACCTTTTATGGGGTTCTAGATGAGTCGGGCTGTGCAAATCTGTGGAATGCTAAGGCGCTGAGGTAGGATATGCCATAGTTGGGTAAAGTGTTGTGCAACTTGGCGAGGGCATCTCAAATCGGTTGCATTGCGGTTGGTATCCACAATTTTGCGGTCTTTTTGGCAGCCGTTGAGAAGGGATCTCTGGAAAGAGGAGCTCATCTACCACTCCATATGTAACTTCTACTTAAGCCACAGGTACTGTAGCTTAGGGCCTGCCAAAGAAGGCACCAATGACGCTCCAGAGGCCCTATCAGAAAAGTTAAAACATAAACATGTGTGTGGATGCTGACGATAGCAAGGCTTATGTGGGTAGGCCTAGCGGCAATTAGGATACCCTGGTTGAATATCTGTCAAACGAGCATTAGAAGGCGGCTGTTGCAAAGGAAGTCTGTCCCTTTGCACTGAGAATTTCCGGAATAGTGGAAATCGTTGATGGTATGAAGATGTCTGTGCGTTTCATCGAGATTCCCTCCTTTGATTGGAGCCGAACCATACTGAGAAACCAAGCACCATTGTACGGCTGTCTCATCTTATTGGGATTTGTCATTCCAAAAGCTTGCCACACTGCCTACATTCTATATGTATTTCAGAAGGAAAAAATTCACATGGTTGATGACATTTTCGTCTGGAAAATTGCCACTTGTGGTTTTTGTGGAAATTGTGGCGGGTAAATGCCATTCCTCAGAAAGCAGCTTCTGTCGGATTAATTTCCTGAGTTTTTTGTAGTTCGATTGCTTTTTGAAGTTAGCCTGGATAACATCTCAGATTAAGATCACTGGGAATGCTTTGTCATTGCCCCGTTGATGCTTTTAATAAACTGTACTAACGTTGAAATTCGATGTCGAGTTAACGAAATCCCAATTTATTCATTCTGTTCACGCCGATTCAGTACTCTCCCTCAAGCGTTCGTGCGTTAATCAATCGAAGAGCAAACATCACACCGAATTAGACGTCCAGTGACTGAAATTATTTATGAAGCCAGCGTCACCAAAGCACCGAAATTTCCGTGCACCATCCAACTGAGTTTTAGGAGTATTCTGCGGTTCGGTGACATACTTTTGAAGGTTTTTCCCGGCTAGAAGTCGAAATCAAATTCAATGGCTAGCTGGCATCAGCCACCTTTGAGGATAACGGGGATCTGAGAGTTCCCGCCACACTCAGCGACGTATTGCGCATCATGGCATCAATACACAATCAATAAATGGTTGGAAATGCAGCATTTGCTACTGCAGAGTCTCTTACAGCTACTCGGTTGAGGCCGGCATCAAGGGCGAGTTTTCGCCAGTTGCTTTCACTTACGGCCTCCGTGGCAGTGGCTGATACGGAAACTATGGTGCACCAACATCAGGCTGGTTTTAGAAGATAGTTTACAGGAACTGAGGAAGGGTGCATAGAACAACCACGGAATTTATCAAAAAGACAAAATGTGATCTTCGGGATTGGCATATAGCACCGAACTGAACAGGCTCGATTCTGATTGGAGCACATTGTGGCCAATGAGGACACAAGTTCTTTCGGTCCCTAGCCGGCTGGCGACACATGGGCTGATGAGGTGCTCGGTAGTTTCGAGTTGCTTGCATCTGGACGACTTCCACACACAGTTCCCCTTTGCAGACTCTATATCTTCCCCAAAGAGCACAACCAATGGGCACTCATGAGAGAAGACCCATCAGACTTGAGTCTGCGCATCGTTACTCCCATCTCTTGATGTCCTAGGGGGTTGCCACCAGTTTGAGTTTATTACGCAGCACTCACGAATGTGCGCGAAAAGTAACATCGTCTTATGATCCCACTGCTTGTGGTTTATTGCTTCCACTAATGCTTGGCTGGTACGCACTAGAGCCCAGCACAGGCCACCTGTAATCTAAGCCCTGGTGGCATTGTATTTGTGGACCCCGAGCGATGTACCATTCCAACTTCCGTAGAGGTTATAGAATATACGTTCTTTGTCGTTTGCATAATCAGTCTTTTGAAGGCCTATTCGTTCGGAATACCGATTTTGTCGGTTATATATATTACCTTGCCTTTTAGTAAGTCCTTCATGCATTCGCCGTGGGGTAAATACTCAAAACAGCGAATAAACAACATAGGTTCGAAAAAGTAAACCATTCCGGTGATGATGTACAGTTAAGTGTTGCCCTGCAAATGGTGCCACACTTCATGTAGGTAATTGCGCCAGACCCTGCGCAGTTCATATCCCAATGCATGCGCGACTAGGTGGATTAGATTTCTATTTTCCTTGATTTATGTTTAACTCCAGTGTGACAGCTACGCAGTTTACTGTCTTTTGTGAGTTCGGAATACAGTTGACTGCAGTAGACTTCACGATTTAATCAATAGCTTGAATATTTGGAAGCCATACTTAAACAGCTTTTTGAACTGGATACAGACCCTGAAATAGGGAAATACACAACTATCCAAAAAGTATCAAACGCGTGGGTTGAAAACTATGGTAATACTATATGACCCCTGGGGAGAATTCATTGCTTGATGTTTTTGGGAGAAGGAGTTCGCCCCCAAGGACACAGTGAACCTATGAGTCGGAAAGAGTAATGGAATAAGGCTCCTACTTCATTCCTACAAATGAGTTTATCGTCATGGCACACTGGCCGTTGTGCCTCCGCTAATTCGCATTATTTGCTATATGCAACAAGGTATGTAGACGAAAATGAACTTCTTCTGAGACCTCCCTACACTTTCACGAATCCCCCATCTCATCAGTAATGCTGTTCTTTAGGCCTCACAATCACGTTTGCCCTATATCGGCCTTGGCTGCAACGTCTGCAGTTCACCCCATGCCAAAAGCACCAATCACCCCGAAGTCAATATCCAAGCGCCAACGTCCTCTTTACCTGGCCACTCTTATTTTTCGAACTCTGGACACGGTAACAGGCTGCTCAGGGTTGCACACTGGACTCGTTTCAAGTTAGTGTGTGCAATAATTAAGGATGGAGGCCCCGGGACTCAACTCCAGTGGTTAGTGACACTGGCGGACACGGTGCAACCACGCAGTCGGTGGTGCTCTTGCTTCGAAGCTGTCGCCTTCAGTGCTTAGCCGCCGAGTTTCGCGTTCCCTCAAAGCAGCTTATAATATAAGCTAACTGATAGTGCACTAACCTCCTGTTCTTGACTGTAGCTTTCGCGCCCCCATTTTCCAGCAACCAAAACTGTAGCAGCTAAGGCCAAGGTGTCCTAGGTACACGGTGTATAGTTGACACACTGAATTACACTTTTCGAAGGGGAAAGGAAGACACGGACATTTTTGGATGAGTTGTCTATAGTCGCTTTGTGGCATGTGATTTGAATCCACAAAGTGTGAGATCATGCTTCCGGACACGCAGTCAATTATCACGTCACTTACGATATAAGAATAGGCACTCGACGTCGTGGAGCGTTTTCTTTATTTCCGAAGGCGTATATAATCTGATTTTGGTGTGATACGTGAAGTCAGTGCTTATAACTCGTGAGTTCGGATCGCGTTTGCTAATTTGAGGCACCTATGGCGACAGTGGCATATCGCTGAATCTTAAGGAACGTGCATATCATGCTACACTACGGACCGTTTTGTATGATTGCAAGACGTGGCAGCTAAACTTGGATGATTATAGGTTCTCGATAATTACCTCAGAAATATGGCTTGTTCAGGCTGGTGCCGGCGAATCCCCAAAGGGACATTTAGGAACGACGGTTTGGTTGTGCAAAAACACTTCAGAACCAAAAGCTGTGGTTGTTTGGTCATGTGCTGCCCAGGCCAACTCATCGCTCATTGGTCATGTTTCTGTTCTTCGTGTCCGATTCTGAGTGTTATAAGCGGAAATTCGATCAGCCGTCCACTTTTCAGAGTTATGAAATATTACGAAGTCCCTTCCCAGGAAGAGACCCACGTGATCCTCTCTGTACATTGTTGGTGACTCCGTAAGATATGGTTGTCAATCGATCTCATTTACGCTGTCGTCAGTTTCCATCCACATTGTATGATTGAATGTCTGGAGGTGTAGGCACCTCAACATGGTAGTGGTAGGCAAGCACTGAGTCCTTTCCCCATCCTCTCTCATTCTTGTGTTACCGGAGGGCTTTCAAATGTGTTATGGCTGTACCACAGGGAAGCGTCAGTGGTAAATACCGTTGTTGTACTTCTACTGATGATGATGGTGGAGAGAACGACGGAGAGATTCAATAACCAAGGGTTAACAGTTGGGAACTAAGCATTCGGAAAGAGGGTAAGGTTCGATACGAAGGACCAAAACAGAGCACAGAAGACTCTCGCAGGACAAGAGTTTGACTTTTAATGAAGGAGAAGGAAGTTATGACCGAGAAATACATCAAAACTTAACAGTGGATTCATATAAAGCATTATTTTTGGTAACACTTGATAACCTGTGATTGACACTTAGTGGTGGCCCCATGTATTGCTTGTTGTTTCTGCTGATGCCATTGTGATTTTCTTCATGGGTGAGGTGGCTCATTGGTTAGAGCGCGAATTTACTGACCGGTGGGTCCGTGACTGGAACCCGACCTCTGCCTTTCGACTTTTCTGTCTAGGCTTTGGGCAACCTGGCAACATCCCAGCCCTCGTGCTACCTTCCGGTGGTATGGCAACTAGGCACCGAAAGAATGTAACTGCGGAACAATTATCTTATATTATCTATTATCAGGGAAGGCACTGTTAGCTAATGATGCATCCGACTGACTGCTGCTGATGTAGACCCCCCATGCCACCCTTGTCTACAAGGGCCTCTAAGTACTCTTTTGACAAACGGCTTAACAGCGTAGGTTAGGCGACGAGCCGCGGCATCAGCGAACACGGAAGTAACAGGATTAATAGGTCGATACCACCCTTCTAGCAAATTCAACAGATTGATATATCCACTGGAAATGACCCTTCTTTCAACACCCACTGCAGGTTACGCCTCGATTAGGATGTATGTCATAAGGGTGTTTTCGAGTGCCTCTTCTCAGTATATGCAGATGGCACTACCTCCGCCTTAGGAACAGTCTTCGTGTCTGCGGTGAGGCCGAATCAATAACCATCGAAACGCCACGTCGGTGAGATAAGACAGCGTGCATTTGAACGGGTTAGGTCGATCACCCTCCATAAGTCTAACATGTGCTCTATAAGTTTGTTTGATTGGATGCGATTAGGGCCCAATGATGAAACCATCGCGTAAGGACTGCTCGATATCCGTCAGCTGTTCCTGACTGATAGCCACAATAGCAAACAACGGGACCCAAATTGTGAAACAAAT
This sequence comes from Opisthorchis viverrini, assembly GCF_000715545.1. NCBI lineage: Eukaryota > Metazoa > Platyhelminthes > Trematoda > Opisthorchiida > Opisthorchiidae > Opisthorchis > Opisthorchis viverrini. Next base: position 922,795 of record NW_008751733.1, on the reverse strand, counting down.
CAATGATAGTTCGTCCGGGTCCTTGTTCGCAGGTGGTCAGAAACTATCGTACAGAAACGTTTCACATACAAAGAAGTCTGAAAATAGCGTTTTCATAATAGCGATTCTGTTTGAGTTGATGGAATCAAAAAATCGTTCAGTTGTAACACCCTTTCGGTGTCTAGCTACCATGCCACCAGAAGGTAGCACGAGGGCTGGGATGTTGCCAGGTTGCCCAAGCCTAGACAGGAAAAGTCGAAAGGCAGAGGTCGGGTTCCAGTCACGGACCCACCGGTCAGTAAATTCGCTCTCTAAACACTGAGCCATCTGAAATGGGTGTGACCAAACACCCGGGATTATCTAGTGAGTTGCTGGGAATGCGTTGAAGTTGAAAGTACAAAGCCACTGATTGGATTGTTGCACAACCTTTAGGAAAGCGGGACTACCATCAAAACGTTGTGAACGAAGATACTGCTTTATTTTTAATGGGCCCCAAGACGACTGAACTGTGAACTTAGAGTGCATTCAGGTGCAACAAACTTTGCGACTGTTCAGAAGATGCAACACCTGAAAGTCTGGCTTTAATCGTCTTGGGTACAGATGCTAAAATAGAGGAATGAAAGAACGCATGGAGTGACAACCGTTGATTGTGCGTCACTTTGTTTCCTACTTGATTAACATCGAACTTGATCCGGGTTACTGGAAATTTCTCCTGAGGGCTTTCAACTTTTGCCCTGACTGGAGACACCGAGCAATATGACAGCAAACCGATGTCAGCGGTATTCATGCGTAAGTTCCTATCCAGATTGTCGGACTGAGTGTTGGAGGTGTAGCCAATTCGAATGTTTGTGGTAGGCTAGCTGTATGTTCCCGTCCCTGCCCCATTGTTTTCTTTCCATCATAGGGTCTCATTGATCTGGTTGTACGGCACTGAAGTATCATTGTTCTCCTCTAGCGTTGTATCAACGACAATAATGATAGCTTTACTGCGACCTTGCCAACAGTCAGATGGGAATGCACGTGTAACACTTTGATTGGAAATTGTTCTTCTGACTCTGTTCACAGTAAAATCTGTCTTCCCACCACAAATGCTGGATACTGAACAAATACTCACTCATGCTTTCAGACGCCTGATGCCAAGATGCTCTCTGATTATATGCCTTGGTCGCTGTGTAAACCCATAAACAAGATCATATCTGTTTTAGAATACAATTTGCAGGCACTAAGGATATCTAAGTGTTTTGCAGATTTCCGTTCCAAACTTTCTTCAAACTTCTTAGACTTTCTTAAATGTATCTTTCGTGTCTCCTCTATGATGGTTCTGTTTAAGGCCTTAAACTCGTCATTCTGTCCAACAGACTGTACATGACTGGGCAGAGTTAATAGGCACTACCTTGAACAAAAGCTTAGTGACGCTGTAGGTCCGTCACGAAGAAACTGGACCTTATCTGGGTCTGCCAGTTTGTGCACCTCCATAACCCACTGGGATATACTGAGGGTTTATATGTCTCACTCGTATGTCTCTCTCGTACCGGGTTGGTCAGCGGGCTGACAGCTGAATAGCACGGACCCTTGATTATTTGGGTTGGTGGCTGAAACACGTACGACAACTTGCTTTTTAAGAATAGAGACTGTGCTTGAGGCCTTACCCGCCTTGCAAAGGATTTGGTTGGGGATCCACAGTTGGTACTACTTCTGAGGAGCATTCATAATCGTAGTAAGGACAAGATTAGGTGGGAAAAGCAACGTTTTGACGATCTGAAATAGATTGGGGACTATTTACATAGACGGCGTGACTGTGAGGTGGGTAATGTTTTCCGTGACTTACTGCCTCACCCCCAGTGGATACCATTAACAACTTGCATTTCACTTTTCAATAGGGAGATTCGAGTTCACATTCTTCGACAGGAGAGCTCATCGCTCCCCCGTGACACAGAAACGTATCCACATAGATCATCTAGGCAATCTATTCGTTGTGTTTTGTAGCGTAGCCTCATTCTGTCCGACCTCTCTAACCTCACTTGCAATGTCTAATGTTTGTTTGTGTCTTACCGCGTCATTTTATTGGTTTCAGCTATTCCGTATGCATATGGATCCAAAACGCCCAAATGCTTCCCAGTCGTTACATAGTAGTCCTGCTTCCAGTTTTCCCTTTTCATCGACTGGACCAAATTCATGGCGTCAGTCGCTGGACAAGGGTCTGAAACGGTTGCGGCAGTAAGTATTAACCTTCATACATGCACTGATCCTCATCAACAAAGACCACTCGCTAGAATTTTCGAGGTGGCCTTATTTGAACTATCTTTGGGTAACTTCGGGGGAAAATAATAATACATTGGCTAACAAAGTGACATATTGAGATGGCAAAACAACCTAGTGCTCTTCGTACTAGAAATCCTGTGAAGAAACTACCTGTGTATTAGGTTCATCTCTCATTATTTCTAGGGGTCATGATCACCTTAGGGAATACGACCATCAATATGTAAGAATACATCCTTGCGAACGCCGCCTAAAAAGAGACCACACAAGCAGGTCAAGTCAATGCCTTTTCGGGCTAAACATTCTTGGAGTTGTGAACTTGAGTGCTTCTGGAGCAGCAGCTTTGTGAAGAAGCTATACTGCAACAGTCCGCACCCGCGAACCTGCAAACTATTCCTCCTGAATATTCAGAACCGCAACACCAGTTTCCATCGTCATACATACAGGTACGCCTCTTCAGGTTCAGTCGCAGTGCTGGAATATACGGGGCACGCCTATACTACCATAGTTTTTTGGGATGACAGGTAGCCGTCGTTTTCGTCTGAGGAGGTGCCGCCGCTAAAACATGTAGGGTATGGTTGCTGAGCACCAGTACTTACCGCTGAGGTGTTGCTGCCGATGATGTCAGCGATGAAATCTTTAGGGTCTTTCGTGTTTTGACACTCGCATTTTATCGCGAACTTTATATTATGTTACATTGTGACGTTATGTTTTGAATTTTGATTTGTTATTTATTGGTGGTACCGTACTTCATGTGCATATCATCCGTACATCTACAGTGACCTGCCTTATTTTTTGTCATCCACAACGTTAAGCATACAACGTTGCTGATAGTGACTTTGTGACCATCGATGTGCAGACCATGGTAATTGTGGTGATCGTTGGCAGATGGGCTGTCTTTTTGATGCACTGTGGGTTTCACTTCCTCAGTCGTTCTCACATAGTTTGGTCATTACGGGCCAGCACTTAGGTTTATCTGTGGCTTTAGAACTGTCCGTTTAACATCTTGCCTTATTCCATCTGATTTGCACCAGGTACAGGGCGTCCAACTGACTGCACGTGCAAACCAGCGCCGAAAGCATGCGGCATTACATATTGTGCAAGAGTGAACATTGTCATAGCCCACCCAGCCTGGAAAGGAAACACACCTTCCAACCCCTATTGGTATTGCGTAGTTCTTGCGGTCGACGCCACTCTCCAAGAGCACTCCATGTGGTGGGTAAAGTTCATCCATCGCTCATTAACGAAGTGGTTCCCTTTAGTCGTTATAAGCCCCTCGGTAAGAAGGCTCATTCGTTCATCGCACCGGTAGGCTAGACAACAATGCAGTAATGATGTCACCTCAGTCGGTGCTAAACTGTATCCAACCCAACCAACCACCAACTACTCCGCCTAACCTACCAATCACTGTTCTCAGTAGACAGTCCCGATCTCTTTAGGTTGGGTCGACTGGTGGAATTAATAGTATTAAACAATCGCCCAGTCGTAACATCCTTTTGGTGCCCAACTGTCATGTCACCTGAAGGAAGCATGAGGACTGAGATACTGCCAGGTTGTCCAAGTCTAGACGAGATGCTGAAGTTAGGTTCGAACCATGGTCCTCCCGGTCAGCAAGTTCGCCTCTTAATCACTGAACTATCTGGAGCTGAGGAAATGTTAGTGGACATTCGGGTTTATTCCGCAGCTTTCGCCCGTTGAAATGGTACCACGGATGTACCGTCTATAGCTATCACTGACGACCAACCGAATAAAGCTGGATTACATCATGAAAGTTCATCGACTCTAGAGGGCGACCGTGCACTCTACTGCTCTTTCAGACGTCAATCTGTATTTAGAAGGTCTCAAATGCTCATGGGCGCCGACAATGCATGGCTCATGTTTAAGAGGACCAGGAACCTATTTCCCCAACTGTTTTCGGTTTATACTATGTTGCTGAATAACTACGGGCATACTTAATTACGTTACTCATGGTGCGAACAACTATACTCTTGTACGTCTCTTGAGATGACGCGTGACTCCAAACAATGTCTCAATTTAATGATAAAGGATTACGGCGAATTCTCCTTACTCACTATAGGATTGGTCCGCACTTCGCGCTGCGTGGTATATCTACCTACGAGCTGCTGACAATTTCGGTGAACAGCAGTCGGAGTTGTCATATACGCATGCTCTATTCGTTTTTAGACCAGCTTTGCTTTAGCACCGCTCCAGAACAAATGTCCCCAAATCACGGCATGCGGGAGCCGTTTCATCTGACATCAGGAGCCGTCTACTCTCTCCTCCACATAGCATCGGAAAATGACGAGTGACTTATCGCCGAGCTTGACATCTAATTTAGTTACTACTCTCTGTCCAGCGAAGCCGACTCGCAATTAAAGAAAGCTCGCTGATGCCTGATCTAGAACGGACAAACGCGTCGCCCAACAAAGCAAACCTGGAAGAGCCGGTGTTGGTCGATGGTCCGATACGTTGTAAATACCAGACAATCGAACCTATAGTCTCTCGGTCACACGACATCTCTAAACAAGCTATACTGTAACAGAAATTCTCATTTATTTAGTGGTACTGGTTTTATTCTCGTCCTGCTTTATCCTTTTTCATTTTGTAGATCGCTCCCTCGTCTAAGCATTTACTACACCGATGATGATCTACGTGAATGGACCGAACGCTGTTGGTTGTACAATTTGAGGACGTATGGCGATGATCGAGACGATGATGACAATTTTGCTGTGCGTCCGGGATCGAGGGAACCTGTTATAGGTTTCTGTGTATCGTTTTATACCTCCCGTATTTTTTCAAAACGTCAAATTTGTTGAGTTTCGAGAAACCAGCCGAAAGCTCGAATCACTCCATGGAAATCTCAATCCATTATTTCAAAACTCTGGAACTTTATTGCGATGCAAACGGTATTCTTCGTTGCTATTGTCATGTAGTTCATCTTTAGCACCCTTTTGGTGCTTAGCTGCCACCTCACCCGAAGGAAGAACGAGGGCTGAGGTACTGTCAAGTTCTCCGAACCTAGACGGGAGCAGTCGAGATAATGAGATCGGGTTCGAACCACCGGCTATGTTGGAATCGTGATTGGTTTATCGTCTGACTGACACTGCGGCGATTAGCCTCGATAGACTTGTATTTCTTAGAAATCATGGATCGTTTCAGTGGTGCCGTTGATGAAAATAAACGAGCCTTACCCATAGAATAATCGAAGCTCTTCACTTTTTCGCTCTGAAAACTTTTGATGGTCGACCGATATTGTTGCTATTTTGTCAAAGCTGGTCATAGCTTAGGTTTTATGTTACCCAATTTGTTCTCATCTTGGGAAAGTTGCTTCGCTTCTTGTGCAAGCTACAATTAGTTCAGAGTTCACCTCTCCCCATATGAGTCTTATATTTTCGCTTGATTGCGCCAATTAGTCCAAACCCCATTTCTGACTAAATTGCTGGGACCTTTCGCCGGCAAACTATGGCCTGGTGATTGATCAGGTGGCTGTTGATCTGTTCGCCGAGCTTGGCAATTGATTTGCAAACGTTTCGTCACCATTCGAGGAGACATCTTCAG
>NW_008751733.1:897970-916877 GCF_000715545.1 Opisthorchis viverrini | reverse complement strand
ATGTCTCCTCGAATGGTGACGAAACGTTTGCAAATCAATTGCCAAGCTCGGCGAACAGATCAACAGCCACCTGATCAATTACCAACCAATCCGAGCGAGCTACCAATATTCCAACATATTACCAAACTATGGCCTATTATCCAAGAACGACCATTCAGGGGGCTGGCATCTTACAAACCACAAACACATAGGAATAACCACGGTTGATTGGCTGGGTATCGCGACTTTTTCAGCTTAGAATTTTCGCTGTGGCAATGGCAGGGATGTCAAGTATTCGGACTACTGGTGCTTCAGGCATTTGAGCAAACCTTCAACCAATTTGGGAGACATGGTTTTACTTAGGTTGGACTTCTGTCAACAGTTGACGCAGTTGCCATTTGGCCTCTAAACCCCCTTGAACTATGTCAATGTGCTGTAGCCATCCATGCTTGTCAAGTATCCGATTGTCCGATTCCCACGGACAGACCCCTCAGACACCTTTTCCGCTGCGTACTTTTTGAAAACCATCATATGCCAAAGATTCGTCCGAAACCCGTTTGCAAACCTGGTTGACAATAAGTCCAAATACAAAGGGGTTACAAATTCATTACATGTAAAGTATATGCATGAACGTCCCTGGACATGCGTGTATCTCAAAAACGGTCACCTGTTGTTTCAATGTGAATCTACTTGCGTTGACATAGGGTATTTCTTAAAGGATGTCCAGTTATTGTGAATTAGCTGTGCTAGTGCGCAAACCGAGTTATTCTAACCTTCGCTGGTCATTGCAGTTGGGCTTGTTCGTAGCGAACATTTTATAAAGTTCTCCTCCAGTTTTAGCTGTATGACCTTGCACATGCATGTTTTCCTACCGGTACCATCCAGGCTTAAACGAAGGATTACCTGAACGAATTGTATTATGGCTGAATTTGTGTAACCGACAACTTGTAATGAAAACAAACGGTATGCTTTACCGTAAATCACTCGAACGAAAAGGCTATTTCAGCTTGATTCCAACTTAGTAAGCCACTAGTGTCGAAGACTATCGAAAGAAGAATGTCACCAGAGCTCGAGCAAACATCGGTGTAATCGGAGTAATATCACTGGATATCGCGCTTTGTTGGCGATGTCCTAGCCTATCGGTCCTTTTGTCAATTACTTCTATTCGATTTTCGCAATTCCAGCAGGATCACTGCGAATGGGTATACCATTGGCAAGGTTGATGTATCCGAAACAATTATTTTGTCACGCGCTTGAAAGAGTGAGCATTGAAGGCGGCTTCATCCGTTCTTGGGCTGGTCGTGAAGGGACAAAATACATTCGTGTCCTAAGTGGCAAAATAGGGGACTAAGAAACACTAAACAAAGCACATCGAGGAACGGTCAGTGCGCAATTCGTAAGGAAACCCGTTGCATCCATAACGACTATCCTCAGACCAAGGTCGTCTTTGGCGTCCATTTACTGGAGTAACTGTAGTTGCCATACGTCTGGAATGTTGTCTGAAGGCAACAACTCGTTAAACTCGTGATTCATCTTACAGACTGAAACTCCTCGCCACAGACGACTAAAGTTGCACTACCAAAGTGGTCAACCGTCGCATCCAGATGAAACCCTCTGATTCGATTCCGTTTTTGTTTAATTGAAAACCGTTTGTGATGAGAGTCATGCAGAGTACCTTGTCCAGTGCAGTTGATATTTTGATGTTGTTGATTTTTTGGTCAGGATTTTCGGTGTTTTTCGGAAAACCCCTCATGTTTCCGTGGTGTTCCCTATTTCATCGGCTCTTCGTGTTTGTGCTCTCTCTCATCAGGCGTATTCTGCCCTCGCGATGTCAGCACCGCCCACCTATGGGTCCAAAATCGCTAGACAACGGTTCACATTCAACGTAAGTGATTTCATATATTTACCGTTTTACTAACGTTTTAGATGCGCTTACTATTACTATCCTTCGCATCCCTGTCATGCTATTTCTCCATTCTGCTTGCGACAAAAAGACTGACACACACTGACTGTCGCCTCATTTGGCGACCAAGTGTCCTCGGGTGTGTCCTAAATTCCACGACTCTTCGCGGGTAATGGCGCCACACCCAACCACATCCCTAAAGGCTCAGAATCGAGTCTTGAGCCATCATGTTTCCCACTACAGAAGGTAGAAAAATTCCGGATGAGGGAAGCATATAGAACCATCTTTCGATTAGCGACGCTTTTTGATTAGGCACTGGGACGGTGCTTTTTGGATCTCTTGGATGTGCAATGTTGTGTACGTCCCCTATTCAAGGCAAGATTTGTTTCATTTTTGGTTGCTATGTACGAATATAAAGCGCAATTTACTTGGCTAGGATCGAAGCTGAACTTCATACCTACGACTTAGACACAAGCGTTTGGACAACCATACCAAACGAGTTACGGAGTTCTGAAGGTGCAATATTCCTGGTGATGGGGTGCAATACAGTAATAATAGTTTTAATAATGCTGGTAAGGAATAATGCTAATAAAATTCTTTCGTTTGAAAACGGTCAACTTGTCTAGAGTGTAGGTAGAAGTGTCCCTCGTCAGTCACTAGCTAGCTAATAACACACAAAGAACGGTTATCCTCAGGAGCGATCAAACTTCTCTTTTCCCGAGGTGGCCTCTTTCGGGAGGACTACCGTAAGACGTAAGGACCACAGATCGAGTCTTGTAGATCAATTCCGTGATCCAACAGCCATGATTTAAAGGTCCTTAGCCTGGCAAAATCTCTTCTTAACAATAATGCCACTATCTGGCAGGTCGTATGTAATTCTTCGGTCTTCAGATACCATCTCGTATGGAAGTTCGGCAATGAGAGAAATTCCTCTGTTTCGAATATCTAATAATTCAAACACTCTTAGCTCGATTCATAGTAGACAGCAGATTTCTGCTTAAACTTGAATGTATGCATCTGTGGCCGATAAATTCAGTCGATGAATTCCACTAAGCCCGTTCCTAGCGTGATTTGTTCTATAAATCGAGAAGACTCGGACAACTTACAGCCATGCCTGTCATGGGTAGAGTTTCCAAGCCTGTAGTACACTTGATATTACAAACTGATCAGACTAGTTCGAGTGATTATTAGTGATTTCCGAAGACTTGGAGTAGCTGGGAGCTGCCAATCAGTATTTATTTTGCACGTTGAAGTTTTGAGGGGTAATCCAGGAGAGCTGTTGCTACTCAATAGATTGCACTAGCTCTTCTGCACCCTTTGAACTACCCTTTGCCAAGACGGAAATAACCTAGAGTCAGTCCGGTAGTGAAAGCCGTGATCAGCAGGCCCAGTCGTGGTAGTGGTTGTTATCCTAAATTGGATCTCGGATCAGGATAAATCAATGGTTAGACATATTAAGCATGGCCTAGCGGTGCACTTCACTGCATTTCTGTCCATGAGCAACTATTTTCTGGTAAAAACTGTAATGCCTCAGCTCAGATCTGGGTCCGATCCTTCCAGGTGGATGCTTTCGGCAAAATAACCCCCAAGGTTGCACAGAATGTATTAAATGCCCATAGCCAGGTCGAAACATATATACACTGCGCCTTATTTGAGCTGTATGAGGTGGCCACATTCTGTAAATTAGGACGCCTTTTGAACGCACTATTGGCAACGGGCATTCGACGGATACTGAATCATGATTGGCTGTTGGGTCCTCACTTTCGGCAGCCAGAGCTCGCCTTGATGTTGGACCGGCAAGCGGTGCGATTTTCCGGCCAATCGCGTGCGGGTCAGGCTTCTTGGCTGCAGAAGCGTCTAACTGCGAGCGATAAAGCGATTTTCGTGCAGGATTCCGCCTAGCACTTCAACACAACACATCAGTTTTTGTGTCGTCTTAATTCTTCAGTTTAAAACATTAGGGCGGTACGGAGCTAGTTTGAGGGCCCATACGGGAGATAAAACCTAGGTCGTCCAGATGATCATCCGTGGACTCATTCTATTTGGCTATCACCTCTGGCGTCCCACACCGTTAACAAAACAGCCGGTAGTAGTACACTATTACCGGTAGACTCGCACTGTAACACTGGGCTACTGTCTTCAATGTACTGGTTTTTCCGACTTCTCACTTTCGTTGACCAAACCACCGTACAGTGTATGCACATTTCTACTGCTGTCGATAGTCTTTCAGCCTTAATCGTTTTCACCTGGTCGCCGTTGAAATTCACCAGCTCTAGCTGTCTTCACTTGGTTTAGCCAGCCTATCGAGAAGGGACATACCAGCCCATGACCGCTTTGCATTCAAACGGCTGCTATATGCCACATGCGAAATTCCGATGACCCGTACTTGAGGCGTCAGAAAAAATCTAATCCCCAGCTTGCGATGATGGAATGAACCGACTGCCTAAAGTTTTATCACTTCACTATACGTCCCACCACTTTCAAATGCTCAATGATCGTTCTTCCTTTCTACTGCGCTGTTCCACCAAACTCGTCCGGTGCCTTCCAAACAGGCCTCTTTACAACTATTGACGTCAAAATAGATGTACTGAGCATTCCTGTTTGATCAGAATCAACTGCGTTAAGACAAGGTCAAGGTTAAGCTGACTGATATGTACGTTCCGACCCGTGTTTCTGTCCTTTAGGAGCCGTCCCCGGAGGCAACTGCCCATAAGCGACGCTTCCGTGCAAAACATTCGAAGCGGTAAGTGTTTCGATGTCGTACTTTATGTTCTTCACCCCGTTCATTCCGTGTCGCTATCCAGCCCATCAGGAATAGACGATCCTGGTTGTAATAAGTTTGTAAGAACGCGATATTCGTCACGTAACAAGGGTCTCCAATTCAGACTTCGAATTTCAAGGTTGAAACGCTGCTGTGTACCACAGACGGTAGTGGAACTCCTTTATCGGTTCTTGGTTTCCTGTTCCACCCACTACGTTATATCAAAAGATACGATAGCTTGGGACAGCCTTTTCTGAAGATACTGGAGAATCATCGCAACTGTATTTGTAGGATTATCACGGAATTTTCCACAATATCACGCTAGAATCCTTGTAGAAGCACCGAGGTAGAAATGATCGATCCTGATTGGTTCACGTTCTCTGACCAACTGGCCCACTCCTTTGTATGATCCGTAACCGCCTCATGGCACATTCGTCCATTCGACATGGTGTTGGTTTATTTAGGACGCCTCGTCTCCGGAGATCGTTATCGTCACTCTGCTGTAGATAATGTTGGTGCCTTTGGTTGCACAGTTATCCGTTGGTTTGTTCACCGAGCTGGGACATCAGGTTGCAAACATTTCTTCAGTTGTCAAGGTGACATCGTTGTGAAGTGAAACCAGGCGTGGTGGTAGCCCAATGGAATTGTGCTGACTAGTTGACGTAGTTTCGAAGCCGAGGGTTCATTTGTAGTGGCCTCATTCGCTTGCGGATGCTGTCTGTCCACTGTCGCGGTCGGGATCCTTTCTAGGGCTGGGCCTCGGACGAAGCAACTGATGGATCTTCTGGGATGGTGCCGAGATCAAAAGTGTCCAGAAGTATTTCTAGACTCAACTCACTCGGTCCTGTGGGCAGGATGTGCCAGCCAGTAGGCTGCTCGGATCTTCCCACTTCATTACTATTTCCAAAGAACTTAATGGTTTTTCGCACCAGGTCCCTATCCCCGCTTTTCCCAGTTTTTAGTTGTTCTTCATTCCTCTTTGTTTGCTACTGGTGCATTACTCTCGACTTTGATCCCTTCTGCACTACCATACAAAACATGGTCCATTGAAACATGTAAATGGTTAGCAAACATAACCTGATGACTAGTGTCCGAAGCAAGGAGCCGAATTCAGCGAGAAACTTAAGCTGGATCTTTTCCTTTGTACTGTAATTACTGGTTCAATACGTCTCAAGCAGTGATGATGGGATTCACTTTTATTCAGCCACTTTTTCCAGGTTCTTGAGTAGTTAAGTGACTGGTGTGTTGACTTTGTTCAAAACTTCCATTCTGCCCTTACAACGTAATTTCATGTTATATTTTCTTACAAATCATGGGGTTGCTAACCTTCCCTCGGTAGTTAATTCGCACCTTGGAAAGGAAGTTGTCAAAGTTCTCAAGATGTCAGACTGGCCTCTCCAGAGGAAGCAGATCTTGCTCCTAGTCTTCTAGAGACCTTGCAAGGATGACTTGTTTTGAGCCCCTTGGTGAGAGGCTTGTCTTCGGGGGACCGTCCTCTATCGATGTTTCGGCATCTTCTGAGAATTTCGTTTGTGCGGTTTGCAAGTCGAATTCGGCGACCAGGTTAACAACCGCCTGTCTTCTATGATCTCTGATCTTTGATCACACACCAGATAGCAGGTTTAATGGGGAAATTGACCTTGTATCCCCAAAGCTAACAAGGCTTTTTCCCCAGGCATTTACTAGCTGAAGGGGTACATGCATTCACTCAAACATCCCGACCTTCCACAAAATTCAAGGAACCAATCTGTTCAGAGTTGCTTGGTGATGCAGACCAATTGTACCGTCAGCTTAGCAAATACAAAGCAGACTTTCCTGACTAATAGTCCCAGAACGAACTCCGGGTTCGGTGCGACCTAGTTGATTGGTTAGCAGAACATGTTTGATGAGCATTTGTTGTGCGTGTGTATAAAAAGTTAGAACCAACGAATTAACTTAATCCAATTCGGGTGCTCGCCGCTCGTTTTTGTGAATTTCGGCGGCTTTTGGGTACACGGTCAATAAGAATAAGTGTGAAGAATAAGTAAAAACCAGAACCTGAAGGTAGTAATGATGTTTTTCGCACGCCATATGAGTTTAGTTAAACTTAGAGTGGTATTTCACCGCTAATGGGACATCATTTTAGTGTGAAACTCGACCTTTTTTCGGCCAGTCACTACACACTGTTTATTTGACTTACCACTTTTTTCAACTAGCATCGTTGTGTAGTAACCTGTTTGTTTTATTTCTATTTTATCAGAGGAATTTGCCTGCTACCCTTGAGTAGGTGAGTGTGTGTGTTCTAGCGTTGGTTAACTAGCCATTCAGTGCCATTTGGACCGTGTAGATTCAATAGGCGGAGTAACTATTCTGACTGTTGTGTCAATCCGGAACCCTTGTTTGTAACCATGCATTGTTAGCATATGCTACATCTACGGTTAGTTATTTACACTCGTGTAAGCGAGTTGTGGCAACCAACTGATGTCCCGTCAGCTTTATCACGGTTCTCCAGTCCGGTAGAAATGCTTACTGAATTATTTTTCCGGTGAACTTCAGTGCAGGCGACCCAAAGTATAGTCATGGCTGAAGGCTATTAGTGCTTCATCGGTCAGCCCTGAGTAGGGCTCATCTGAGGAGTGTAGTAAGGTCTTTTAGCTAGCGCTTCAGTTGACAGTCTTAATTAGCGACCGCAACAGCACGTGACAACAGCGACCGTACTGAAAAGCGTCGTCTCTATAGATTACTTTAGGTGATACACAGTGCTTCGGGGCTTACTACACGCCACCTATATAGTAGCATCTGAATAGCTGGACTTGTGAGGTGTTCCACGGGGGTTGTGAACAGTAGTCGTCGAGCCTTCTGAGAAATTCTTTGCATCAGATAAATGAAGGAATCACTGCTTCCAGAAAGGTTATTGCAAAGAAGTCCAGGAGCCTTAGTGTGGATCGAAGGAACTGAGGATTATTATTGAACCAGATACTGGTTGTTGAAGCCCTGTCTTGCGCGTTGCGTGGCGCTTGTGACAGCCCTGTTGCATGCCAGCTAATTTACTCAGGGTCTTACCCAATGCCATTCACAACGTGTGTGGGAGTTTTAACTATGTAAAATGAACCTAATTATGATTGCGAGCCGGCTACGTGTTTTCTCGTTGTGTAGTATCTATTTGTGCCTCTCTTTAGGCATATTAAATCATCCGCAGTGGCTGTAATAAATTCAAAGTGGAAACACAATTTTCGAAGTGGTTTTTCCACGTATTTTTTGCTGTTTGGTGTTTCAGATCTCAGGGCGCGAGAATCATCTCCCGCGAGGACAGTAACAGTAGCCGCCGTCAGGATTTCGAAGAGGTTTTGGTGCGTTCCCATTTGTTTACTTCAACCCTCAGCTAACCAACCAAAGTACTTTGGTTACTCCTCGCCGTATTCTCTTCCACTTCAGTCTGATATTGCAGAATTCGACTCGGAGGCCTGTGAGTCGCAGATATTGAAAAGGCGGTCCTCGTCAGTCGTACGTTGTTCATTTATCATGCTACATGTTCGACTCATCGCTAGCCTACGACAATTGCTGTTCCGAAACATTCTGGTTTAATGCCTAGTGGGAATTTGGGTCCGCGTGGTTGCTACTCTAACTTTCTTCTCAAAGGAAAACTCACAGATAGTAGCAGTTTTTCTCAGCGCTTTCATTGTTCTCTGTCAGTGAGGTATTAATTTTTTGCTCACACAGACACTGCCTGGTTGCTTTTTTCACCAAACTGTTATATGAGTGGTCATTAGTAATGAAAACTAAATTACTCTCCATCTTCGTTCGTTATAATACACATCTGTTTGCTGCACTTGCTGTCTAATATACTGGTGCACAGCTAAAGATTAGGCGTATGAAGATATCTACTGAGAGAATGCATGTGGCAGCTACTAGTCGTTGTCTTGGTTCAGTATTTTCGTCCGAACGGTTTCGATCGTCGAATAGACACATGAACGTATTTTCTTCTTGGGAAAGTTTCCTGCACAATCCCTAGTTCCATCGTTTATGTCAACATACCTTTTACTTTGAACAATACCAGGACCCAACCACAGCAGATACTGGCGTGGAACGGCACTTTCAAACACGTACGAAACCGTTGAAAAGGTAATTTTATGTGTTCACAGTGTCTGTTATGGTTGTGCCCTAGAAATAAGTAATCTAACATTTGGCTGTCGGTGTCTCCGGACTAGCCCGCTGTTTTCTCTCTGAGGACTTTATAGACTCCTGGAGTCCACTAAAGCATACCGGAAAACTCTAGTGCGTTACTTAAGGTCATCACGTGACTGGCCGCATCATATTCTTATCATAAAATCACCAAATCCGGAGGTCTGATGCTTATTAGATTCGCCAGGTTGGTGATGAGTAATGTAGGAGGAACTACTCGACTATTCATAAATAAGTAAGATTTCTGAAGAGGTTCTCCATTGGGTTAGGTCGAGAAATCGCTACATTTTCCAGTTCTCATTTGCTAACAGACAGTTGACACGGTAAATCCCTCCTAAATTTACTCGGTTGTCCTAGGTCGCACAGGCCTCTAACTTGAAACCCGTGTTTCCTGTTGGGGCAGATGGGATAAAATAAACCAGCTCCACGAAAGTGATCAATGGCAGGATGGGAACTGTGTCCGTAAACCTCGGTACCTTAGAACAAACGGTTGCGACGAAATTGAAATTTTCCCAGACATGAGTGTCCAGTAGGTGACCTCCCTCTGATTGTTATTTTTTCCTTTTATCAGTACCCTCCCAAAATTCAAGGTCGATATAGAGGTAAGCCATCCCGTCACTTGTTCCTGACCCAGAGAATTTATTCCTGGCTGTACGATGTCCGTTTGGTTTCAAGTTACTTTTGCATCCTGCGCAATACACACCAGAGGAAAAAACGGGATAAAAGCAACCTCTGTGTCTCTTTTCAGACTCTATGAAAACGCTTATCTTCTCCGTTTTAATTTATTAAACAGTTGTGCGGAGCGTCAAGCCCAGAGTGCAAGAAGACCTGCTTACTGACCTTAATCCAATCTGAAATCTGTCGGTATCGCAGAACGTTTAGACTTTTAAGGTAGCATGCTCGATGTCCATAAGGTCCATCCCATGAGTACTTTGTCTGATGCAAATGCTTCGCGATCGTCAGATTCAGAGACCAAGATTTTGGACACTGCCAAGGTAGACGGAAATTGACTGATTGTCGGGACTGGTTCCTGTACTTTGTCAGAAACGTACGCACATATTTTAATAATACAGACTTGCTCCATACCGTTGGGATCACAATTCTGCAACCGTACAGGTTTTGCAGCAGACCCAAACGGCGTACCGGCTAGGACGCGGACAGTTGTGTGTTATCTCATATCGATGACGTTCACCACAAAAGTCTATTAGAAACCTACATCTCTCAGGATGATGAAATCACTACTGGCATATTATGGATGTGTTGATCAAGTTACCAGCAGTATATGCCAAGCAACTGACAATTTCGCCTATTAAAGCTATCTGTGTTTTGTTGTTGCTAGTTCAATACTTTTCATCAATCCACACTTCCCTTCCTCTACACTCCAACGCCAGCAACAAGATGAAACCCACCAACAGTGTTCACTGGCATTAAAGCCGCCAGATTCTGCTCCTGCGAGCACCAACTCGCGACAAAAATGTGTCCGTCTAGCGGTACGTTTCTTATCCCTATTTAGTCGTTCCACACATATCCCTCCACTATTAATGGGCACACTCACACACATGGAGATTCCTCTCTATGCGCAACCTTTTTCGAATTTCAGTAATTGAACAGCCTCCATTAAGAAGATACCTCACCCGTCACTGTCTATGAGTATAGTGCGCGTTCCTCTCATATTGCACCATCCCACCACCATTATTTTTCAGTCGTATTTCCATCGCTTTTAAATCGACTGTGACGCAAGCATGAACTGATCATTTTGCCCGTATGTCCATCATCCCTAGGCCGTGTTTTCTGGACTAAGTCGGTTTACCTAGTTCATCAACCCCTTCAACCGTTTTTAATACAAGTTAAAGAGTATCACACAATGGATTGTAGTGTTTCGTGAGGCTTTTCTAAGGGGGGGGCGGCCGATCCAACTTTAGTGATGCGTAGTGGTCCATCTTCAGACATGGGCACGGGCTTTAACGATGAACTTCGTCTGCCTTGTTCCTGAGCTCGACTCTGGTGGTGATGATGAGGATGTTGGGACAATGAACCACCAGTGCCAATATTCGTGTTGTTTTCGATGATGAAACTTATTGAATTATTGGGTTCACCGACCAAGTGCTCCCCCGGGGCGTGGCGACCTGCGTGGCAGCTCGTCGTTATCATTTGTCTACTGAATGACCTGTGGGGCTAGATACGGACACCATTACGTCCACTGAGTGGTCTTTGGTCCTTTGTTCCTTACTTGTCCGGCCTAACTCACCTATCAGAATTTGGGTGCATGCAACGTCCTTCATCTTTAGCGATGAACGTGTCTTTGAGAGAACGGTGCAGATAAGATGGATGGGCATCAAAGGATCATGAAAGGTTTTCGCTTTTGGTCCACTGGCCCTTATGAGTGAGGCAGGATCACAGGAGTTGTTTCTATGCCTGTCTATTTGTCTGAATGAAATTCACTCACAACATACCGCCAAAGGCTTGATTCAATGCACAATTCCACACCGACCTCACGATTTATCCATTGAGTGGCTCACATCGTGAACAATAGACCCCATGGATGGGTTTCTTCTTCATCTGATCCAGGGTGTTCTTGCTTGTCCCTTTTGTTTTGCGCAGGCTAGCTGCCTCAAAAGTGTTCTCATTCTAGCACTGAAGCTCGTGTACTAATGACTCACGTTGAAAAAACTCAGGTCAAGTCGTCGGATGGTAAATCCATAACTTTGTTTTATGATCTTTTTGGCCTTCCCCCTCTTACACAATTGCTCCGTCTCTTCCAACCTCGAGGAGCTTCATTCTTGCCGTTGAGCCTATCATAAAGCAATACTGGAGTGCAGTGCAGTGGACGCTGATTACTTCACGCTTCGCTTTCTCGTTGAATGTGGACTAACAAGAATGATCATCATCAGGCAAATAATACGGTGCTTTCAATGGCCAACTATTTCATGCCCCAATCAGCCTCATCTGTCGTCCCATCTTGTTTACCTCTCTATTTACCGTATGCGGTTTTCCTCGTTTCTTGATGTAATATGTTATTCCCAATGGTTTATGTGGTATACTAGTGGAATAATAATAGTAATATTCAGTGGACGAGATGGCTCAAGTGGTTAGAGCGCGAATTTACTGACTGGAAGGTCCGTGGTTCGAACCCGACCTCTGCCTCTCGACTTGCCCTGTCAAGGCTTGGGTGACCTGGCAGTATCCTAGCCCTCTTGCAACCTTCGGGTGGCATGGCAGTTAGGCACCCAAAGGGTGCTACAGCTGAACAAATATTCAGTAAGGTCTGTGGTTCGAACCCGACCTCTGCCTCTCGAATTGCCCTGTCAAGGCTTGGGTGACCTGGAAGTATCCTAGCCCTCTTGCAACCTTCGGGTGGCATGGCAGTTAGGCACCCAAAGGGTGCTACAGCTGAACAAATATTCAGTAATTTTGAAATGTCGGTCTTCCTGTGCATCCTCCATAGGTTGGTTCATCATCGGCAGTGCTGACGTTATGGGTTCACCATTGTTTTAATCATTTTAAACTGCTCGAACCATTCACTGATTCCAGTACAATTTCTGCACTGAAAGCCGGCATTGTGGGAATGACATTCGTAAAACACTAAGTCTATGACACCTAACTATAGCCGGAATGTATCGACCTGTTACACATGGCTTGACTCCACTAACTGGCCGTAGGTCTTTTGGGCTGGGTGATTCAGTTGTAACGTTTCACAGTGGGTAGAGTTGACGTTATTGGTCCGCTTATGACGTTCAAATGAACGGCCTGCTGCGATCGCAACTATTGATGTGTTGCTGGGTCATGTTTCGAAATTCGCATCTTCCACTTGCGAACACCAGATCTATTTCACCCGTGAGTACTCATACCGTAACACGTTCCATCGATAATGATAGGCGCAAAAAGTAATCATGGAACAAAGAAAACACAAAGCGTACGTTTATACGTGCTCAAGCAAGCCCCTCAATAATCCTGTGCGCAATGCTCTCCATCCATGTTTTCCAGCTTTCTTCGATCCGGGAAACGAGAGACGATGGACCATGTATGGGATCTGTGATTGGGCAACGGCCACTATCCTCGACGGAAACGGCGTTCTATTCCTTTGAAAAAAGCATAGATAACAGCGAATATTTCTTGGCCACCGAACTAGTATCTGCAGATTCGTTCGCAATAACTTCCGACACGGAGAGCTTTCCCTCGCATATTTTCTCTGGGACAAAACAGGAACAAGAACAACCGGAAATTCTGACAGAACCGCCGTATTGTCCTAGAACTCTTCCCAAAACATGGGCATTTTTCGATCAAACCATTCCGAGTTAGTCCCTATGTGCGTGTGTTTCTGAGTCGTTTTCTTCCTTTTTCGAGCATTCTGTTGCAACTCTTATGTGCATCGTTAGGTCAAGCATGGATTGCACTCTTATGAGTCGACACCAAACTTCTTTTGTACTACCTCTGGAAAGAAAGCAGTCTATTTCAGTCATTTGGGTCTAATGGTCACGTGTGATTGATGTGGACAATACTACGGTCCTATTATGCGGGGAGCTGTCACAAATGGACCGCTGGACGTGTTCTACTCTGAAGCTAGCTGCAGATTTCGTCCTGAGAACGATCGTCCGTAAAACTAGAGGGGCATTCGGCTTTTCTTGAGGCCGGCTTTTTTTCGATTGATCACTCGCTGAATCATGCTTGAAATATGACATCATGGACCGTTCAAGGGAGTGGCCTCTCTTTGGAGGGCTTCTCTTGGACTGACTACTATTAAGACTGTACCACCGTTCGTCGTGAGCTTATAACAGGACAATAGTCACTTTCGGCAGGACAAATGTCCCCTTATTGCCCTTATTGGACACCAACAAGGCGCGTCAATTGCCCCGCAATTTATATCTCAATGGGTGTTATTTTATTTTCAGACATCAAGTTTACTCAATGTTTCCAGCGGTACTACCCCGAATCCTATTATGATTCGATGTACAAATAGATACTCTCTTATGCATGCCGTTGGTTGTATAATGTGACCCCCTTCGTCTACCCTTTTAGCCACTTTTGCGACCGAACGCTGTTTGTAAGTTTCCTCACCTAGTACTAACAAACATTCAGTGTGGGGTCCGTGTGAATCTTCCATTCAACCATGTAACACGGCGCTTCTTATCACAATCCCCTTCACATTATTCACGTGCCAATACAAACTTATAACTGTCTCGTAATTATCACGGACAATGAACTCTGTAACTGGTATCTATGCTTGGTATCTTGAAGCCTGAACATTACGTGACAGTTTCCGTATGTTTTTGCAGTTTCCGTCAGCACTAGGCATTTTACACATTCATCCACTGTATTTTTTAGTTTCCATGTAGCTTCACTGTAGCTTCACCTATACTGGGCGTTAACTTTTGCTCTTAAATCCACGATTCGGGCGATCTAGGGAAAATTGAGCCATATTACTTGACGAAGCATCTTCCCGTCGGTAAATTCGCTTCGTATGTTCTAATCAGTTGACTAATAAAATGAGTATGTAGCATTGATCATATCTTCACCTTGCTACACTTCTGGGCGTTAACTTTTGCTCTTAAATCCACGATTCGGGCGATCTAGGGAAAATTGAGCCATATTACTTGACGAAGCATCTTCCCGTCGGTAAATTCGCTTCGTATGTTCTAATCAGTTGACTAATAAATTGAGTATGTAGCATTGATCATATCTTCACCTTGCTACACTTCACTGCGCCACTCCTTCCGACGACCAACATTGATCGTCTTTCTCGATCTCACATCTGCTTTTAACTCCGCTGACAGTCAGGAACTGGTGGTGTCTGGTGATGAAGGGTGTCCCTTCTGAATCCTTGTGCCGTATAAAGGCTCTATGTGCCTCCTACCGTGGACGCGTACATCTACCGTAAACCTTCCCACGAGTTCGCTACATCCAGTTGGTCCTTGCATTTACTTTGTAGTCAATGTGCCACTTTAGCCTTTGCCTGTTCCAAACACGTCGGGGCTCAAAAAGCTCTCGAGGCGTTCGCCCACGGACATTGAACGAGCCGACTATACTGCTCTCCCTGGATAAGACCCTTTCGAAAAACCAACTATTTTGAATAACCTAAATAATCCTGCTGCACAGTCCGGTGTGCGCTTTGTCCCTGTAGTGTTGGGTGACATCAAACCCAAACCTTATGGCTGCAGGTGAACCGGTGGATGTGGTAGATAAGTTCATCTATCTGGGCAGCTGAATCATTCCCGGTGGACTGGCTAAAGACGAGATCAGTTCATCGACTGGGAACGCCGGCGAAGCGTTTGTCAACCTCCAACATTCGTGGCGCCGACGTGATATCAGCCTGACTGTCAAGGGTAGAGTGTGGGATACTTTATAAATCAGGGACGCGGCCCCTGCGCGTGAAAAACCTTCAAAAGGTCTCTGCGTCTGACCATCTGTGCATCCGGGATGTTGCGCGGGTCTTATGGGAACATCAAATCAGTAATGATGAGTTACGTCAGATGGTTTTCTTGGAAGTCCACCCCCTACCCCCAAGATCAGCTGATCACAGTTCACAGGTTACACTGGTTAGACCATGTACATTGTACGTCAGAGGACTGGTTAGAGTCTCCCTCGCTAAGCCTTGTGTCGGGTGGAGACGACCCGTAGGCGGTCAGTCCATAGCTGTAATAAAGCATGAAAGTCATTACCAGTCAGCGGAGTAACGTTAATAACTACCATCTCCGGATGGGGATTTTGGAGCAAATCAAACCACTGGTTAATGACTCTAACAGCCCAGGGCGGTCCTGTATCAAAGCTATTGCGTTCACTCTGTAGCTCCCACCTCCCTACTATGCTGGACAAACATAATCGTCTGGCATCAATGAACTGATTCGGCCGTCACCTCCAACGCATGGTTTTCATTTCTTCGTTATCCTTATCCTCGGTGAAGTAGCAACTGGAGTAACTACACTTTAGTGCACGATTTTCGAAATGAGCAACTGGCCGACTGACTGATTGCATATAGAATTCTCCAAAAGTGCGATGAATCGTGGTATTTTCCTTTTTTCATCCCTATTGGCTGTCGGTTATTCCAGAATTATACCGGTATGTGAATTTCAACGGCCTGATAGTAGGCGGCCCTCGCTGTTGACCGGGCAGGGACAGCCTATAGGGGGCTGCTATGGTTTGTCAGTGGAAACCCTTGTTTGAGTTATCAGTTTGTCTTTTGGTGTTGTTTGTCCGTTTTTCTTCCAGCTGGCTATTTCGTATCAGGTTTTTAATCGGTGTCGATTAACTGGACCATATCCCAGGACGAAGCGCACATGATCCGTGAATCTCATTTCTCGGACAATCTCGAGAGGTCCAGAATGACTCTAACAGGTGGTGCACACAAGCGCACACCGGTTCTTCTCCGATCAGACCACTCAACTTTTCCACCTAACCGTTTCCACTGTTGGCTACCGGCACGGCTTATCAACACACCTAATGGAAAATGAACAAGCTTTTCTGGAAACCTTTAGCTCATTTGATGTTCCACCACAAAGACCGATGGGATGCCAGTCTATTTCGTACAGGAATCTAGTGGCTTGTAGTCGTCTGTCATCGTCCACCTCTTACCACCCTCCCGGATGTGCATTGGTTGGAATGTTTTACTTACTGGGTTCTTTCGGTAGATGCTGAAGTAATGGTTGTTATGTTATGGCGCAGACGATCCAACGGTAGTTCAGGTGTGACCTCCAGTTGAAACAGTCATTTCTATCATTTAGCATGTCCTCCCACTGGAGAAGGGGATTGCTAGCACACCCTAGGGTGTTATCCTACCCGATGTGTGGCCGAAGCTAGGTTGACTAACTACCACTAACTAACAATAAAAATTCGAAAACTGTGTGTGGTCACTCCTAAACACGGTCTATTGGACATACTGTTGTGTCTTCGCCTCCACACTAGGCATTCGGGGGGTCGATATAAGCGCCCACATTAATTCTTCCATCTTACAAATAAATCTAAAGCGGTCGCGTTTTTTAAGCATACGCTAACAATGGGCGCGGGAATCGCGGAAAGACTAATGGGTTAAAAAGAACTAGGTCGATCGCCCTAAAATTTTCCTATATATTTTCTATTGGTTTCTTTCTGCACATACCCAGAAAGTATTTAACTTCACACTGTGGGATCGTTCCACATCATGCTTCACTGCTGCTTGAATTTGCGTGTCAGTTCCAGTCAGTATCAGTTCCAGTGCGTCACGCCGGTTGAAGTAAGGCCTCAGTTCGTCTTTTTGGCAGGTACGCGGCCACTGATTGCGATGGTACTTTATGACTTGCTGGAGCACAGGGTCTTGATCGGTAGCCTGGCGGACCGTGTCGGCAGTCACTGGGAGGATGCGAACCGCTTCGGAAACTACATGGTTAACCTGCGGTTCCAAGGCCGTTGTTGCGACCATGGTATCTCCTGGTTCTGGTCTGCTTGAATCAATCAGTCGGGACAGTGCGTCCGCTTGTCCGAGGCTAGTGGTGGACTGGTATTTTATCTTCAAATCGAGTGGCCCATCGCTGGAGCTGACACGAAGAGACTGGACCTTACCGTGGTGTGACGGTTTGCGCACCTCAGCGATCCATTGGGCTATACTGGAGAGTGTCCCGCGACACTCACAGAGTCTCTCACACCAGATTGGTCAATGGTTAGAGGTCTGACGAACACAGTCTCCTGGCCCTCCAGGTTGGGGGTTGGAACATGTGGCGACTTGTTCCGTAGAAATGGTAATGCATTTGCATTTCCCGCCAAACTCCGCTGCCTTGCGGTTAGGCTTTTGAGCCAGAGGCTTTGGCTGAGGACCCTAATCGTCCTCCTGTCTAGGTGTGGGCGCCCTGGCAGTATCCCAGCCCTCGTACAACCATGATCTACACAACTAACAATATTCTCATGCCACATCGGCCGTCGCGTGGTGCCATCAAACGGGTCGCCTTACTTGCTGCATAAAGCAGGGCGGGTAAGTGAAATCAGACTACTGCGGACGCCTCTCTTCTTTCCCTTTCACATTGTTTCTCTTTCACCTCTCCCCACTCCATTAATAACCCTCCTCTTGTAGGCCTAGCACCTGGGACTGATGACTCCGTTCGTCTTGCATCGGTTTTACGTACATCTGCTCGTCACATGGC
This sequence comes from Opisthorchis viverrini, assembly GCF_000715545.1. Lineage (NCBI taxonomy): Eukaryota > Metazoa > Platyhelminthes > Trematoda > Opisthorchiida > Opisthorchiidae > Opisthorchis > Opisthorchis viverrini. The sequence continues at coordinate 898,969 of NW_008751733.1, read as the reverse complement.
ACCGACATCATCAGGTACCTTCAAATCAATCTTCAAGCCTTGACACCCTGTCTATATGGCCCCCTTCAACGTGTGCACTCTCAAGCAAGCAGGACAACAAGCGAATCTAACTCACACTGAACTGGTTTGGGATTGATGTGTGCCGAGTCTCAGAAACAAGAATTCAAGATGCAAGCACAGTGATTAAATTAACCGCCCCATCAGTCTCCCCTCGCTTCCAGCCACTCAACTGTGGTGATCCAAAGGTTGTTGCGGTGGGAATGGCATCGTCCCGAGTCACCGGGCGGAATTCTCCTTGCTTGATTGGATACCTATTGATGGTCATCTATGCGCTGTTCATCTGGCAACGTCTGTGAAGGAGTCCCACAAGCGACAACTTGATAGATGTCTGTTTATCGTGTCTGCCTACGTCCCAGCTGACTGCAGCTCCGACGCCGTCAACGACAGCTTTTACGACGCCCTGAATGCCCTGCTGCGGCGAGCTGAAAGCTCAGATATCGTGGTGGTTGCCGGAGATATGAATGTGCAAGTGGGCAGGCTTAGTGTACCTGAGACTCAATTAGGAGATCGACATGGGCTGGACTCGGTACGTACGGACAATGAGGAACGATTGCTTCAGCTGTGTGCTGATCGCAGGCTGTTTTTATGCAGTCCGAACTTCCGAAATAGCCGAAGTCGTCTAACCACGTGGTGCACTCCAACGGCAGGCTGGTCACAAACTCACATCAACCACATTGCCATCAGTTACCAATGGCGCGGATCAATAACTGACTGCCGGTCGTTTTGGAACACATTTGTGGACTCTGACCACGCGCTCGTCCGGAGTCGCTCCAACCTACGTTTCCCGGGGTCGCGTAAGGTGCGGACCAATCGCATGGCAACCGAAAGACTGGCAGTTCCGGATGTCAGACGAACTTACAAGAATCGTCTTCTAGAGTCTCTTCCAAGTGCTCCACCATCAGATGTGAACTCATACTGGGACGAGATTGCTACCTCTTT
>NW_008751733.1:850175-894770 GCF_000715545.1 Opisthorchis viverrini | reverse complement strand
GTCAGGTATCCCCACTCTCTCCATTCCTTTTTAACTTTGTGATCGATGAAATAATGAGACGAACGCTGGAGAGTCTTCAAAACCGTGGTGTTCAAATAGCCTGTGAAGAAAACCTTGTCGATCTGGAATATGCAGACGACATCGTTCTCATGTTCGAAGAGGCGGAGAAGGCTCAGGTGCTCTTGGATGAACTGACCAGAGTCATTCCGTCCTTTGGTATGCACTTTGCACCTACAAAGTGTAAGGTCATGCTGGTGGACGTGCAGTCACTGAGCACGCCACTTACGATCCAGGGAGAGGCACTGGAAGTTGTGGAGCGTTTTACGTATCTTGGAAGTTGTATTAGTCCTGATTGTAGTGTGACAGGTGAGGTGAATGCACGAATCTGCAAGGCTCGGGCCGCGTTTGCTAACTTGAGATACCTATGGCGTCAGAATGGTTTATCCCTGAATCTGAAGGGACGTGTGTATCAAGCTACAGTACGGGCTGTTATGTTGTATGGCTGTGAGACTTGGCCTATTCGAGCAGCGGACCTGAGACGTAATCAGGTGTTCGACAATCGTTGTCTCAGAACCATAGCTCGTGTGGGTTGGTGTCGGCGAATCCGTAACGATTCAGTTAGAACGCGTGTTTTCGGTTGTGTAATGGGTACTTCCATTGAAGAATGTGTCCAGCACCAGAAGCTGCGTTTGTTGGGACATGTGTTACGTATGCCGAACCATCTTTTGCCGAAGAAAGTACTGTTTTCCATGCCCAATTCGGAGTGGCGTAAACAGAGAGGTGGCCAACCCCTGACTTGGCAGAGGAGTATGAAGGAGATCACGAAACGCTTGGGTGTTGTCGGTGCTACTCGCCTTCCAGGGTGGGGACCGCGTGATCCTCATTGTGCCTGGTTGGAGACACTACAAGATATGGCTGCCAACCTATGTCAGTGGCGTTCTTGTTGTCAGTTTCTGTCCAGATTGTCTGAGTGAATGTCTGGAGGTGTAGGCACCTCGGAATGATTGTGTTAAGCTAGCTCCAAGTCCCTCCCCCATCCACCTTTATTCTTTTCTTCACAATAAGGCTTTCAAATAAGTCATGGTTGTACGGCAGTGAAGCATTGGTGTTGAGCACTGAATGCTGGCTGTCGATGATGATGATGATCTACACCTGTTCCAATGTAATGCTCAACATAAGCCGATAAAGGCAAGTACGTCACTGATGTACCCTGCTGTCATGCTGTCGATGATGATGATGATCTACACCTGTTCCAATGTAATGCTCAACATAAGCCGATAAAGGCAAGTACGTCACTGATGTTGGTACCCTGCTTTGGTCAATTTCAAAGTGAACGCGTCTGATGAGATCACTCCCCGTGACCAGGGGTTCTCGCACCATGATATCCCGATTGTAGGCGCTAAGGGTGGCCAGCTTCTCAGATTGTGGGCTATCCGATCGCCTGGTATTACGAGATTGTGCCCTAAAAAGTAACAGGTCACCACATGTACCTAGCGACGTGGCGGTCTGTCTCATCTACTCTGTTGTGTTGTCGTTCGCCACTGGGGTGTTCGTGAGGTGTGCATCACGTGAGTAGTCCGGGGAACCGAGTTTTAATTAGCTCAGCTTGTCCGAACAAAGTTTAACACCCAGCTTCGTAAGCCACACGATGCCAGCTCCTTTTCATGAGCTCATGAGGTTTGATGTGAAACTTACGAAGGGTCCGAAAAACAGATGTATGCATCGATGCCAGCCAGCCCATATGTTTATAGGCTCCAATGCATTCGGCCGGCCGACAGAAGCGCGGTACAACTTCAAGCATCAAATTTTGGCAATGGCAGTTTTATAGTTGGGACAACTGGCCTAGGACGCTCTGACTGAATTGACGATGATGAACATAAAGTGGTACTAAGGCCCGTGCTCTTTGTGAGCCAAACATAAAGCTCAATTTCATCAATACTGATTGGTGGAAGAAACAAAGCCTGGAGGTCGAGGAATTTGTTAGGTGGCGCCCCCGCAAGATTTTCTTTATAAGTGGGTCATGGCATGGCCGGCGGTTTCAACCGGCACTTCTGGCGATAAAGCGTCGGTGGTTGTAGTCAGTTCGGACTCACTTCATCCGGTGCATCTTTTCAGATGACCTTGGAGTTGTTAAACGGTACCTAGTGGATCGCGCTGAACGATTGGCTGGGTTCATCCTGTGATTGATATCGCTTATTCGAAGGCCACTCATCAACCCAAATTATCCAGGATGCCAATACGGGACCCCATCTACAAACAATAGTGAATATACGATGCGAGCACTTGAACAACTTTCGGAGCCCACAGTCAGCAGGCAGTCGGTTGTAGTGGGCAAACTGGATCAATATGAAAGAAATCCGTCTATACCTTCCTCTGACTACTGGGAAAATAGAAAAAGTGGGCGGCTTAACAACGCAACTTGCAGCAGAACTCTTCAAGCATGGTGGCTTGGCTCTCGAGAACGCAATTCTCAAGCTATCATGTATCATATGACAAAGAGAGGGGTCTCCACTTAACTTCAAAGATGGTTTATCGTACCACCTTACAAATTACCGGGATGCAAGACTTCAGCTATTAAGCTACGCTGACAAGTGTTTGGTGCGAGTAATCCTCGACCGCCTGACTGTTGAAGCTATCGGAGTGCACACCTCCGAATAACATTGTGATTTTCTTTTTGGTCGCAGCACAGTCTATCTAATATTTTCCACACGGCCGTTCCAATGGAAATTCTGCGAAAATCTTCAGCAGCTACATGTATTGTTCAAAAACGTGCTCCTAGACAAGAATGGTCGAGACGCCGGGGGTTGGTTCGAAACATGGGCCTTCCGTCAGTAAGTACTTCAAAGATGGTTTATCGTACCACCTTACAAATTACCGGGATGCAAGACTTCAGCTATTAAGCTACGCTGACAAGTGTTTGGTGCGAGTAATCCTCGACCGCCTGACTGTTGAAGCTATCGGAGTGCACACCTCCGAATAACATTGTGATTTTCTTTTTGGTCGCAGCACAGTCTATCTAATATTTTCCACACGGCCGTTCCAATGGAAATTCTGCGAAAATCTTCAGCAGCTACATGTATTGTTCAAAAACGTGCTCCTAGACAAGAATGGTCGAGACGCCGGGGGTTGGTTCGAAACATGGGCCTTCCGGTCAGTAAGTTCGCGCCTTAACCACTAACCTACCCCGAACTCGTAGCTTTCTGGAGTTATCAGATAGCTACAAGTGAACTCCTGTAACCATCGCCCTGTAGACCAAGACAATACAGATTGCCTTAACGCCCTGAACACTTCCATGTGCTGCATCTACGGTGTTGCTGGAAGTGTACTTCAACGACCAACAATAAGTTGACCAAATCAAGCCAAAGCATGTCTATAACCACAGAACATCACGTGGATATTTTCTGAGTTTGGCATATTATTTATGCAGGTCCTCCGTATCCATCCGAATCGAATACAACCGGTTTTAACTGTTGAGCTGTTCCCACATGTGTCTGAAAAAGACCTCCACTTTAATGCTGCGGTTATTCTGAAGGACTAATCCTATAACAGTTAAACGTGGTTGTTCAGACCAAGTCAATCACTGACTAGCCTTGGCTAGCTGTGTGTGTCTAGGCTGGGTCTAATGAGTGATGATGGACAGCGAACCACTCACTGAAGACACCGTGAATTTTTATTGTTCAACTGCCCCCACATTATTTGACGATTACGGCACATCAGTTGGACCTGATGTTGTTTTTAAGACTGGCTCCTTTTCTTCAAACACCAGTCTTATCCACTCCGGTATACACTAAGTATAAGACGTTCATTCGGTTGCAAACCAACCGCATTTGGCATTATCCACTGTGCCCGGATTTCAATCGGTACATTCCAATATGGAATGGAATCTGGAAACAGATCCTGGCCCACCGTCTGTGCAGTGAACCTCACCCCTTCGTGAAAAGTGATCCGCATTTGAGTGTGCTGACGCTTGTTTAGATGATGATGTAGGCATCGGTCGCGGATAGCTTTAGTGGACTTATAATGTCATTAAATTATTCACCAGTTCCACCCCAAATTCTCGACACTGCACCAAGCTGTTAGGAAGGAACAGTACATGTAATTAAAGCTCTCCCTTCTGCCACGTCGAAAAGCTAGGAATATTGTTTCTCATTCCAGAGATGGTCACGTCTCATTGGGACTGAAATTTCATATCTTGCTGGCAATATCGGCAGCCAAACGGTCGTCTTAGAGGTCGTTTCCCTAGATTTAGAATTTACTGTGTTGGTTACTCAGTTACCATAGAAGGTCATGATCTTCGTCGTCGGTATCCCTTACGAGTTATTTTAATTCCACTAGTTGTTTTTTTCTGTATCTGTCCTTTACCCTGTCTAGTCCACACTTTTCCGTATGGATATCGTCGGTGCAGATTGCAGTCTTTGTTGCTACCTTGCTCCTGTTTGGTTGGTGTCCTTTCGGTCCGAGTGGGCAAACCCGAGTACTTGGTCGCGTGCTCACCCCGAATCTGGTCGTAGATCACGTTTGTCGCGTAGAGTACCGAAGCTATTTTCTATCCCTGCGACAGTCCGACTTGATTCGCCTGGGCGCTAGCTTTGCACCATGCATGCGTCCAGATGAGTCTATTCAGAAGGAAATGATTGAAAGACAGAAGGCTTTTGACCGCGCGTGAGTTTATGCCGCCCAATGGGTTTTTACTTTTACGTGGTAACCTGAATTAGTGCTTTACTGGCATATAAGGGAGGATTGCTCCTTGGCATGTGTATATGCGTACTATTCCGTAGTATCCGTACTATTCCAAATCTATTACGACTTCGAAGAAGCTATTCATATGCGGTGGTAATAAAGTAATGGTTGCACGATGTTAATATGAATGCCCCAAAGCTGCAGTAACCGTCCATAGCTGCAGGGCTATATTGCAGGAGTAGTTACTCCGAATTAGTTTGGTAGAATTTTTACTCCAGTTGTTTCACCGTGGTTAATTAGCGTAAATCCGGCACAATGCCGAATGAACCAGTAGAGAGGCAAGACGAGTAGGCAAACATCCGAAAGCTGGTTTTGAGTTATCAGTCAGCCGGATCATAATGGCACCACTACCAACAGTCAGATGATAAAATGGGGAAGCCAGAAATCTGAACACCGTATTTTGCAAAACCCAGAATTATCTATTTTTTCTTCAGTTCAGGTTGCTGCATGCGGAACGATGGAAGTGGGTGTTATCAGACTCTCAGAGAACGCTGTTCTTACTTGCTTTCTACCTGGCTACGGCATGACACGGCTTCTTCTGAAATAAAAACGACTATCCTCAACTCGCGTAGCATCGTCCCAGCTGTAAGTCCGGCTAATACTTCAATCCGAGCTGGGCCAGTGTGTGGACTGGATCCGAACTATTGTTTGAATCCCCATCCTACCCACACCGCCGCCTGGAACAGCAATGACGTTACAACCTGGCCCGTGAGTTTTTCTGATTACTACCATAGGCTGCCGCTCTATGATTACCGATTGATTCCTTCATCCATCTTGATAGCTAGATATTTACAAAAACAGCACTCGGCACAGTGGATTGTTGCGTGTGGAAAGGTCTCGTGGTTTTTTTATTCGCGTTTGACCCGAGCGCCGATGCATTGAACAGCTCCTTCATCCTGAGTTGGCCTCACGAACATTGCAGAGAGCACCGTAATTTTAGTCGAACGAAATCAGCGTGAATAACGACGCACTAACCTTCTCGGAATGTCTGTGATTTCTCGGTTTCTTACTACTCACTGGACATTTTCTCAACTACGACGTCGAATACACTCAGTCGTGTTGGATTGGTACTGCTGTTTTAACTAAGCAGTCGTAAGAAAGAAGCATCTTTCGTCATAACGGTGCACAGTCATACAATGTAATTACTTCGGTTAATACATTAATCGGAATCGTTTAGTTCATGTCCCAATATACCTGTGCTGTGTGTTTGTGGGCAGGAAAGCACGAAGTGCACATTTTTCAATGGGGCATGAAGCCAAACGCTTAGTATTTATGAGTCAACAGGAGAGAAAGTCACGTGATAGTCCTATAAAAGTAATATCTAGGTACTCTCCAACGAACTAATTATACTGTAGAAACACCAGCACAAGCGAAGTTCGCCAAATACCTGACAAAGGAATGTCCTAATAGACCTCTACAACAAGTACCGACGTTTACCACACAGCCTACCTGATTGACTGGTGTTCTCTATTTCAAGGCTCTTATTCCTAACGTTTTCGTTCCGTAATGGTCGTCTCCAGGGGAATCGCTTTTGTTTAACGAGTTTCTCGTCAACCGTGTATGACACCCTACCCAGAAGGGTAAGTTCAAGCATCACCGTGTTAAGCAAACCTCGAACTTAGTAAAAGGCGATTAACAACCAACCCTGGGATAAGCGTCATAATGGACGAAATCACGGAATATTATGACTTGACTCTCAAAGACCACACAGGGATGCCCTTTTCGTTCATCAAGACCGTAAATGAGACCGAACGTTGTTTATTTCTAATTGTGGAATGTCCCGGAACGGTCACCGGCGCGCACCATTAGTTAGACGGGCAGCGTGCACGATAGGGAAATTTTTCACAGATTGACCGCTTGCTCATGATTGCATGAGACAAACCGGTGAACCCTTGTTTGTTTCCATATTGATAGCGACACAGCGACTATTGTGGATTACATGTACCTTTTTCCATCAACCAGTATCGGGTGATCACGCTGCGGTGTTATCCATTCCATAGCTTATTATTAGGTTGACCAAGTTCAAAAACTTGCATTAAGTAATCTCAAATGAACAGGAATGAATCATTTGTTTCACCCGTGGTTGCCTGGTCAATCCGAGTAGTTTATAGGACAAGAACGTCTCCCTGTTAACTACAACGTTACAACGATTGTGACTCTTTCCACTCGTAAATATCGAATCTCCAAATTACATTAGTTTTAGCGAAATACGCTCACTTGCGAACAAATTTGGTTTTGCGAGAGGCTCACCTGGAACCCAGCTGGATCTCTCGTTGTGCTGCAATTTGGTTTCAAGTAGAACATAAGGTTAACGGAAACTGCGCCTACCTGATGAGCCTCAAGAAGGGCGAAACCAGTCGCGGGCTACCTTATGAGTAGTGCATTAGTTTTACTGTTATATCTTCTGATTCGTCGGCCCGTGGTATCTGCTGCTGACCCGCTCCAGTGCCTAGTGTCGGAGAGAAAAGACTCACAGAAGGGAACACAACAGCTGTATTCCGAACAAGCGAGTGAGTGAGAGAGTGCAAAAGTTACAACGGCCCCACGCTATTTAAAGGGGACTTCCTGACATTGATCTAGGCTGTCTGATAGGCGTTAGTGATCACCCATCAACATCGATCGTGCCTCTGTGAAAAGCCTGAACGCTGATCACATTCGGTCGTGTTTCTGGCGCAGAGAACACTCATCAGGTTTTACTGAATTGATCGAATGATTGACTGGCCTAGATGCTTGCCGGCTTTCCAGTTGAGCTTTTGGTGGAGCAGTAGGTTCCGGGCGTTCAGAAGTTGATTTCAGGAATCTGACCTTCCTGATATTTACTTTAGCCGTCAAACTGTTTTGTGCCACATTCCCTCCTTTATCCTCCGTCCCGTGACTATGAGGTCCTTCTGCCACTTTTCTCTACAGGTCTGTCATTTGTCCAACAATCAATCTGCACAAAGTAGTGCAGACCAGCATATGCGTTGTGAAGTTACCGGACGACCCTGCTGCGTTGGGATTCGCGGAGAATGCATCATTACAACCCGCGAGCACTGCGAATTCGTTCAAGGTCTTTATAATCCGAAAGCATCCCTTTGTTCTCAGGTGCGTTCTTGTGGGGTTTGTCCCTGTAGTATAGAGCTTTTGTGTGTACCGCATGTAATTCATTATCACGTAGTCTATGTTTGGCCTTTTTATGTTGTCGGGTCTGAGGGTGTGTAAAATATACCTGTAGGCTAGAAACATAACAAAAATGCGTCCAGCAGGTTTCAAGCGTCTGTGGCCCTACCTGGCTGGTGGGCCAATCGATCGACACAACCAAGCTGGTAATGGGTCGTCGTTCGAGGCGTTTGGCTTTCCGCTCACATCGTTCAAGCGGGGACATGTCCAACTGTCCAGAGGTAAAAAAAAATCCAATTTTGACCAGTGTGCGTTGGTGGAGTAGTGGTAACACGTTTGCCTCGCATGTCGGAGTTCAAACTCCGGCACGGCCATTGGATATGCAATGCTGATGACCTATCGATCGAAACTCGAGTCTAGTGCATTCCCCTCTTTGGTGTGGGCTCTCCATAATGATTGCGCCAGGAAAGGAGAACGAGTGTTCAAACGGGAGTCATGTGAGTATTCATTCTACGGAATCTCTCAACCATCAACACCTGATAACAAAAGTTGCTTCAAACAGCGTCAAAAAGCTTTTAGGCATTTCTGGTCCACTAATTGATATATTCCTCCACAACCTATGACGATCCACAATCAGATACTGAGTATGTTTTAGATAACCTGCTTAGCGGATTCCATATGTCACTTATTCCGTATGTGCGGGAGATTGTACGAAATTTGTAGCGGACTTTTAGAAGCTTTCGTTCGTCCTACAGCTCAAACTCCATTGAAACAACAGTCCGACTCACCATTGTCCGAACCACCTCGCCTAAATACTTAACCTTGCCGTTGTGCTATTGATTTTATTTCGCCGTTCTTTCCTTTGGCCTACCGTGGACACCGTGAGAAGGCAAATAATATATACTCCATAAGTAACAGATTGGGCGGTTAACTCAACGGTACTCCGTAACGTACTTTCTGGGGCACGATTCATTCCACGTGGACACACACTATCATATGTGCACGAAACGTGAATGAACGTCGACATAACGTTCTGTAAAACCTAGTAGATCTGGGTAGTTTCCCCGGACATTAACCCACCTTGACACCCACCTTAGAACTTCCAGCCCGGATGCGATGAGGCAGCTGCGTATTGTATTCCACTACTGATTGCCGTCAGTAGCCCAGATGAAACATGCTTTGGAGAGTTGCCTCTTCGTGAGTGAACCCTCGCCCAAAAATCGGCTTGTATACATACAGCTTTCCGTCGCCTGCTTCTGTTAAGTTTATTGTTTAAACTTCTCAATAACATCCGAGCCTATGATAATAACCTAGTTGTTTAATCAGTCGGGGTGGCCTGACAAGCTCAGAGTCCGATATGCGTTTCACTGAGCAATGAACATTGAGCACAGAGCACAGTCGCACTTAATGTGCTTTTAACGGATTGCACCAACCCAGTACCAAGCGACAGTGGATTGTACCCACAACTGGGCTGAGCGCCTGGTGTCACCTGTACCCGAAAAAAAAACTGGGTCAGTCACCACGAATTTCGACTTCACGCTTCTGGATACCAGTAGCTATTGCGCTCCCGAATTCCTAACCTTGTTACGTTCAGGCGAACTCTGTTTACCTGTATGTTACGCAGTACGTGAGAATTTTCGTGTTTAATTTGCTCCAGTGAATTTAACCATGCAAGTCGATTAAGCCAATGTCAATAAAGCTCGGAAATGAGGAGTGTCTCAAGCCTCTTCGTGCCCAGTAGTTCCAAATCCTCCCTAGACAGAATTCTGTGCAGGGGCGAACGATTTGCACCCGTTTCTAATTGATCTTATTAGAACAGGATGATCCTAATTGTTTCAGTGCACTTACCTTGTTTGTGTAGTCGGTCAAATGTAGCGCGTGTATAATTTTTAATCTTATGGAAATCAGCGCTTCCTCGTGGGCTGTGGACAACTCTTTCTATCCCCTTTCGATTCCAGGTAAACTGTCTGGAACATTCCTGTGGCTTGTGGTCTTTTATCAACCCTGCTATCCCTGATCAATTTTATCGACCCATCTTGTCGCTATTCATTCACGAAAAGTAAGTGCGTGTCGGCGAACTCAACCGTATTCCTTTCTTATATGTCATGACAAATAGTTTTCCCCAAACCTTTTTTCCCTTCATTTTAGAATAATGATGATAATAGTTCGATTTGCCTGAGTAATGGGTAGTTCCGCTAATTAGGATGAGCTCTTCAAACCTGGAGCCGTACCAAAAAACTGAACTTTGGGGCCAGAATTTTGGTTTATTCTCCTTGGTGCTTGTGAGTAACGATTTCGGAATACAGTCATTCCGTTCCCGAACAGCACTGCGGATTGACTACCCTTCAATTTTTTTAATCCTTCAATACACAGGAAGCCTCCATAGAACTGTATGCTCATGTTCATACACCATTCGGAAGGCCACTGTACTCTGCCGGATTCCGGACCGTGATGCTCCGAAACGCGCCTCAACGAAATGCCCTTTCACAAAACACCATCGATTTGGAACAAGGCCCTATCTTGTAGAGAGGTCGCATTTCTTTTGATTAATTACCTCGTATGGCTGCTAATTATGTAGTAATGTAGGGAACCCTTTTCCTGTGACGAAACTGAAGAGCGAACAAAACCGCACAGTTTCGCACGATTTTCTGCAGTTATTTCGCTGTGTCTCGTCAGGCGCGTGCTGCAGATTACAATAATAAAAATGATGAAAAACAGTGTCGGCGAGATGAAAAAGCCGTTTCTTCTTACACAGATGCGGCTCCCGTTTGCCAATAGCAATCATTTAGGCAAAATTCAGAACTCTGTTGCTTGCTGTGCTAAGCACGTCATGTACAGTCGCTGGTTTGTTGCGGGGCTTGCTCCCAGTCAGATTTTGGGCAACTGATGAGGCCGGTAGTGCAGTATGTGACTTCGATTTCGAGCCCGGATTAACTCAGTGCTTCCGGCTCCAGCTTACTGATCGGAAGACCTGCGGTTCGAAGCCAACCTCGGCATCTTCACTGCTTTTGTCTAGGTTTTGGCAGTGTGGCAGTAACTCAGCCCTCGTGCTTCCCCCGGACGGCATTGTAGCTAAACGCCGAAAGAGTCTTGCAGCTGAACGAACATTATTGTTATTGTTATTATTATTTTTGTCCAAACTTAAATAGATTCTACATGCTCCTATCGTTACTCGACCCACCTCTATTTCTCCCGTTTCTTCAGCCTGCCTGTGTTGCTACTGTCTGTTCTTGTCCAACTGGTGTTTGTGCGTCGATTTGAGCAATTTCTCGGTTGGTGGCGGATCGCTGTCATTTTCCTGCTTTCGAGTCTATTTGGAAGTGTTGTTTCCGTCTGTTTACAACCCCATCAGGTGAGCGAACGAATATCACATCGAATTTTTCCACCCGTAACTGCTGCGCGCGCAGTGTGCTATTTTCCATTCCAGTCCTTATGGCTTCTTCATGGGCAAAGTGGTTCCCGTCTGTTATTGCCTTGAGATGAAACAAGCAAACCATCGTTTCAGGGAGTTGGAAACAATAGGCGACTTCGTTTGCTTGGAATGCGTAGTCATGCAGTCAGAATAAGTCGCTATAAGGGGAGGCAGTATTTAGTTAGATCCCTTAATCAATTACTTTGTGATCTGTAGCTTTAGCGTAACCAGCCTCGCAACTGAGTGTCAGGTTTCTGTGCGGACAAGCCAGCTTCCTCCCCAGAGCCCTCTCTACATTAATTGCGGTTTTAGCATACAGATGATAATCGGAGTGCATCTAGCGCATCCCTATGGCAACTATTGGTCTGTCTATTAAAGTGGAATACAAAGCTTGTAACACTGTCCAACTCGACACACAACGACTCCAACTCGTACTTCTTACGAGGCTAGACTGATGAGACTGTATACCACCGTCCTCTTTTTTGTATAACCTCTCCTCATGCTGCGCTCAGAAGCTTCCGCACTATTTCAGGAGCAGCTCGTGTGCGACCCACCGATACCACTGATGGAACCTTAGGTTTTTTTTCGAGGTGCTCTTACGAGAGGCTGTTGTATTTCCGCCGGTATAGAACAAACAAGGCTCTCAGAGTACGAGACTTGATGCGCAGTTGTATCCACCCCATCTGTAACTTTCCAGAGTGCTGGAAATTGGACTAAACCTATATGAGCTTCATTTGTGGGGTCCTCTTGATTTATATGGCCGTACACAGTGGGTAAGTTGAATAGATGTTTGAAAGTACACTATCTGTTATCTGACACTGATTAATTATGGTTGATATGTGTGCCCACCAAGACAATTTGACTTACCCAATCATCTTAGATTAAGTCTCCTCCCAACCGATTCACCTCTAACATTGCTTAACCGGTCCACTAACACACATGATCCACTGGATCAAGGTAATGGAAGTTCCAGTTTTCTGTGAAGCCCATCCACAATAGGAATTCTAACCTTTTCGATTACGTAACCCTTCAGTTAGTGGTTCCACACTGCTTACCTTAAAACCGCACAACCACCTACTGCCTTTGAGCTTGTCGCCACAAAGGACAGATCGAGTTACGCGTTCAGTTACGAAAAACATGCTACGATATCCGATTCCTCTTAGCTGAGATTCTGAAGAGTTTACTTCACAGGAAATTACACCAGACAACAACCAAGCCAAACCAAGGGTATACCTTTGATTAGGTTGATCCTGATTTTAACTACCCTCCCTATTTTCACTTAGTTTCAATGAAATTTCTTTTCCACTGGCAGGTTGGATCTGGTCCCAGCCACATAGGTGTTCTATTGGCTCAGCTGGTCGACTTTTACTACTACCGTGAATGGGTAGAGGACGAGTATCCTGGCATCTTATGTATCAGTTTGCCGATCATTTTCCTCTTCCTACTCGGTTTTCTTCCTTCACTTGATAATATCGCAAATTTGATGAGCGCTGTTGCTGGTATACTACTTTACCACGTGATCACCACGGATGCTCGACAGTCAGTGCGCGTGCGGCTGGCTTGTGGTCTCTCATATACCGGTCTGTTGGTCCTGTCGTACATACTGTTCTATCTCGTTCCAATCCAGAATTGTGATTGGTGTAATTATTTGACTTGCGTCCCTCTTCTCCCTGGAATGTGTTACGCTTCATCACCCAGCTGGGACGCTGGGTTAGATTGCGTTCCCCTGACCTGGTAGAACCCATACGTTTCTGTTTGTTTTCACACTTCATCAGAATGCTGGCTGATATCATCACCTGGTGTTTAACCCATTCGGCCCCAATACTTCGTCCTGTCTGCATCTTCACTTGAGCAGCTGTAATACTGATTTTGTGAACGAGGAGACTTCGGTACTGTCTTACCTCCACATTTCCAGAAGCAACCCAATCGATCACGCAAAAGTATCAGGCCATCAATGCTTTTGATCATTGCAAACGGGTGTGTTTTTATTCAGCGGGTGGCTGATTCTATCAGAAACCAATCCCGCAGTTTACAAAAATATTTTTCTCTGATCAATTGGAAAATGTTTGTGACCAATTGAGTAGTCATCATTTCGGAGAGGTTTGGTAAACACTAAATCCACCGACTGTTTACCGAACCTCTGTAATATTGTTCTTGTTAGGTGGCGTGAAAAATGGGCAAGCCAAACGTTGAGACTACTTCATGGCGCCGTCTTGTCGAGCGAGACTCTGAAAAGATTTTCCTGACAGCTCACTCCAAAGCCTACATAGGTAACTTTGATATGTTCTTATGAGTTTGCAGGTGACACTGAAACTGGAGAACCGCTAACTCAGTTTTGTTGTCAAACGTTCACAGCTTTGTATATTCGCTGTGCTTTATGGTCTGTGGGATTTCAGGTGGTTGGAACTCAATACTACACACTGGTCAGTCTAACACCTTCACAATTCGGAGCAGAAGACAAGCATCTGAGGAGTTGAGAAATGTGGAACACTTCGTGCCCTTTTCAAATATCTCTGATCAGAAAGGGGAGTTGTACAATTAAATATTCCCATGTCTACATGTACGCACCTCATAGGCACTCAACCTAGCCCATTTCTTAAACTGAGAAGCCTTCCGTTTGTGGCATGAACGCATCACATTCCAAAAGACAATAATTTGTCAGCGTTCCCAGGTGCAAAAAACACGGAGGAGTAGGAATTCGGAAGTAGAACAAAACGAAGAATGGCTTTGGTGTCGATTCGGTGCGCCTGAATCTCCGATCACCTAGAGTGAGCGACGGATCTCTACCATTACTAGTGGTTAGAAGTTTTATATCCATGGCCTTAATATGGGGGTTAACTTGCAGAAGTAATCTTTAGTCAAGGAATACTGTTTAGGAGTATCTTTTCAGCTTAGGTAGTGGCAACTTAGCAACAATTAGCGATCTTTTGCTCCGATAGGTCAACTGTGAAGTACTTAGCATCATCACTCGCCACCAGTAGCAAACAAGGGAGTTGATTTCAGAGGGGTTTGGTAAACAATCGGTGGATTTATTGCTGGGCAACGTTTCGCTTTTGACACAAGCTTCGTCAGGCCAAGTGAGTAAGTAAGTAGGTTGATTGGGTTTTAAGGCAGTCGGAACCAATCCGTGAGATTCCTCCTTATGACTAGTGACGTGATCAGTGCTGGGTGTTCAGTCTGATGTCTCTGTATGTTGATTTGTGGGGATGACTAAGCTTTACAATAGATCGGTTAGGGGGGTTCGTCTTTATGATGAACCCGGATTTCTTCGTCCCTGCTTCTTCAGTCTAGGACACCTTAATGGAAAATTCCTCTTGGGGTCGTTCACAGATTTCTTTCACCTGTGTTCGTCCAAGGGTGCTGGGACAAACCCCTCTGAAACGATGACTTCCCAATCGGTCCCAAACATTTTCCAATTGATTGAAGGGAGTTGATTGTTTGAATCAAACAACGTGGTTGAGGGATCCTTGATTACTACGCCTACCTCATGAGCCACAGTAAAGGTAAAACGGGTTGTGGGATGTCGATGAGTTTTCGGCAACCTCATGACAACTGTGTTCACGGTAGAAATACTTTTGAAAGCTAAGAACACCGTGCGACCTCAAGGGGAACTTTTACGCGCAACAGTATTGGGAGTTAGACGATCGTATCTTGCACCGTGCATACTCGGGATAGGCCAGCCCTTCCACTTCGATAACTGGGTCCTCCGTAAAACCGTCTCAAGGGAAAAACATCCGCCATCGGATTACAGCCAAACATTACGAAGGTTTTAAAATCTGTAAATCATACCAGTTAACAACCAGGGACAAAAAAGACGTACCAACTTCGAGTAGATTCTCCAGGTCACAGCTTAATGTGAAATCCGCTATATGCAAGCTGACTACCGTCGCCAATAGTTCTAGGCATCTGAGAAATCATCCTGCAGCCAATCGGTAGAGCTTTTCACTGAAGACCATCTCGGGCTACAATTATCCAATTAGCAACGCTGCTCCGTTTTAGTCATGACTTCACTGTAAGGTCATCAGTGAAGATCGACCTACCCCAAGTGCCATAGAGCCGATCAAACAGTAGAACAGTCAAGAGAAAACGCACTTAAACCTCCAATAAAGCACATAAACAGTGACAAACCGTGCTGTTTGTAATAAAAGTCTAATTTTTTAGTATTAAACGGGTTTCTCGGAAGTAATGCCAATCCTTTTTATTGATCCGCGTACTCGATTTTCGAATCGAATCGTGGAACGTGGGAATCTCATTCAACAATGATGGAGGTAATAGACTTAAAAAGCGTACTGCCCTCGTAACCAAGGCGCTAAAACACGGTCTCGTGGATATAGCTGATCTCCGTGAAACTAAGTTCGCCGACAAACACTACAATCTGGATACAACTACTAGTCTGAAACTTCACAGATGGTCATCGGAATCATCCAGCCTGATTTGCAATGAAGACCATACGAATGGAAGAACTAAAATGTCTTAATGGGAGGATAATTACTGTCTGGCTTCAACTGTCAATGGGGACCTCCGCCAGTTTTGCCACGCTATCTCATCCAGAACCTGAGCGGCAAGAATTCTACGTGCCGTTGCCACGTGAATCGTGAAGACCAGGGCAGCTTTTGGTAGTCTCCGACACCATGTGGCGGTTTGTTAAAGGCAGAGTTTACACTGCGACAGTGCTATCCGTACCGCTTTACGGTTCAGAAACGTGGCCTGTACGTGCAGAGAACATACGACAGCTGTCGTGTTTGACCATCCGTGTGTTCGAAGCATTGGTCAGATCTAGTAGGAACATCCGATTAGCGATGCTGAGTTACATCAGATGGTTTCAGGAAGAGAGGATTCTCCCGCGATAGATCAATTACTCGCGTTTCATAGGTTACGCTGATTAGGACGTGGCCTTCTGCCTCACAGAGCTTTTTCGTCCAGCCCTGTGCTGAGGAGAAGCGACCGAGAGATGGACAGTGTATGACCTTCCAACGAAGTATGAAAACGCTAACCAGTAAGCCGATTTGGGTCGGCAACTGCCGCCTCCCTGGATCGGGACCCCGTGACTCAACTCACCAATGAATAATGACACTGACAGAAGTGGTGCAGTGGCGCTCGTACTATCACCTTCAATGCCTACTTATCTAGCTATCGAGCTAGCCGAACATGTCATTGCCACCAATACTTGGCTGTATCTTACACTGTCCCACTTTCCGGTGATCGAGACTAGCAGTTACAACCAATGTACCCATGGTGCATAGTCCATAGCTGATAAATTCATGGAATTAAGTTAATTGTCACGTGTCATCACACCCATCCTATCAACTGATCATCCATTCCTTGACACCCGAACCGGTGGTGGTAAACAGAAATGAAACCGGATAACCGAGCAGCGCGATGAACACAAATGACTAGCATCTACTAACGGTGTGTGCGTTCATGGGAACCAAAACCTGGACCGTTCAAGAGGATGGAAGATGGGTTAAATCAATCGAGTGATCCAATCCTATGCGATTGGCGATGTCGCAAAAGACTTCGGTGTATCGAAAAAACCTATAGACCACTAATGCACTGTTTCCAATGCAACCACGACATCCAGACCGGCGGAACACCCACTAAGTCGGACAGTATACTGGCCACTTGGGAGACATATTTCTCGACACTGCGTGACGTCTGGCTCAGATTTGAAATATCTTGCACGGTTACCTCAAGTCCCTTGGAAGATGCACTTGTCCACTTCACCTGCGAAGGCAGAACTTCGAAGGATGATGATCGAAATTCAGAAAGGAAAGACCCGAAGAAGACGGTTACCTTGTGAATTAGTCAACTGACGAACTGGTGTTGGGAGAAAACATTTTTCACCCCACTTGCACGATCTGAGAGAATGGAAATGTTCCACAATGGTTCAAGACGCCTTAAACGAAACACGCTGTTCGATCAAAGGGGAAACTGACTGTCAAGGAATCCGTCTTCTCTGCACTGCAGTTGGCATGAGTCCTACTCAATCACTCTGACCCGAAAGTTCTGTAAGAAAATATCCCAACATGATCAACCTTATTTTTGTAACGCATCTGCTAGTTGAACGGAACTAACTGTTACACACTCCACTCACAGACTACCAGAGCCCGTGACCCAGTAGCCAGGAAGGATCGAAAGCTCGACTGTCCCCAAAAGATTATCAGCATCGCCAAACCCTTTCACAAACCCTTTCACTAATATGAGGACCCGAGTACGTAATTGTGGAACCGCCCCTGACGAGTTAAAAATTAGCAGGGTGGGAGTGAAGCCAGGTTGTGTTCTGTCTCCGGCACTTTATTCTGTATCTGATTACATCTTATGCAGACGCGTTTCGAGATTCTGAATGTGGCATACCACTCATCTCGTCAACTCAAGGCACTTCATGAGCAAAGCGAGTCTGCATGGGTACAAGATCTGTACACTAGTTTTACGGAGAAGTGCTTTATTCGTACATTCGGAGTGCGGAACTGCACCTCATAACCACAGCATTTGTCTCGGCAGCACCTAATTTGTTCAAAATATGAGTGCTTCTAGAACTCTTGTCGCTTGCCAGCCTGCACAGGGGCTACAACAACCTATAGAGTGTATTCAGCTCAATACCAGGGGAGTAGCGTCCTGTGGAAATTTCCGCTCTCTCGGCAACATCTTTTCCGAGAATTCGACACTGTACTACATGCTTGGGTTGTGAATGTTCCATTCAGTCACCCATATACGCGTGTCTGGAGCAACCACAATCTGTATATGGTTGCCAAGATTGCAATGTATCGACCTACCTTACTATCGCCGCTACTGTTTGGCTGCGATTCCTGGATAAATGCCGACGGATAAATTTAACCTGCAATGTTTGCGCAGGATACTGCGAATTAAGTGACTAGATCGATTGTTGAACACTCAAGTTCTCAGGCGAGACACGACCAACAGAATCTAGGGTATTTGGGTTCACATTTAACTGAATAAGTCATGTACAGGGAATGGTGGATAGCCGCATTCTCGAACAGAATGTTTACGGTCATTCGAAGAATTGAGTTCGAACTCCATTATGGCTCTGTGTCGGTCTTCAATTAAGTTTAAAGGCGAGATGGATCAACTGGATAGAGCGCGAATTTACTGACCGAAAGGTTCGTGTTTCGGACGCGACCTCTGCCTTTCGACTTCCCCGTCTAGACCTGGTCAATCTATCAGTATCCCAGCCCTCGGACCTCCTTCGTATGGCATGGCAGCTAGGCACCGAAAGGGTGCTACAGCCGAACGATTAGTATTACTATTAAGCTTGGAAAATTGCAATCTTGGTTTCAAGTGTTGAAAGTATCCGCCACATGACAACGTCCCCGTGAACGCCTGCCCATGAAAGTTCGAAGAGCCCTTGAGTACAACGGATTCCAATGTCTGAACGCAAGTGCATCGTTCACAACAGTCGAGCGCATCTTTAGTCGTCAAAATCTGTGCGGCTTACAAGTACACAAAGTCGAACCCACAGATCAACGCACAACGTCGTAGAAGCGCCAATCAATCGCGTAGACAAATTTATCCTATTTCTAGCCCGCGTCCGCCAAATGAAAACCTGTTCCTGGTCGATTCGACCGCAATACTATGAGATGACAATACTAGTAATAATCCAACCTCTGGTTTGTAGCCAGTCTGTCCATTCCCACTTAGCTGACGCGGTAATGGGCATCCATTGCTATGGTATCCCACTAAAACTTGGAAGAATTGGAGGAGACCAGCGGAACTAGTGCTGGTACTCATTGTTGTGCCATTTTATGCGGACCGGCTATGACATTCAACGGGCCTCTGCATGTTTGCTGGTCGATCTTACCCCCTCGGGTTTACATCGGCAGTTGTAGCTTGCACTTAGTACCATATTGGGCTCTGCATAAACGTTTGTGATCTACTTACTATGTAGGAGCGTGCAGTAGATCAACAACTGTTGATCGGTTGACCGGTCCAGTCTGTGCATATCATATTATATATGCATTGTGCTCAAAGGAACTGATGTAGCAGTGGCACCCCGCTGGTTAATACGCTGCTAGCGCTGCTTGTACTGTCAGTGTGCTTATGCTGACTGATGGTTGTCAACAGACTTCTCCGGGTTTGTCTGCCAATCTTACTGCGGCGTGTTTACATCGGATTCATAGGCTCACCGGCCGCACTACGTCCGACTACTAGCAAGACGTTTTTGTTGTCATAAGTATACGCAGATCTCCAGTGGCCCAACCACTGTAGACGCAAATTTGTATCGTTCCACAATCAACCGTACATATTGCATTCGT
This sequence comes from Opisthorchis viverrini, assembly GCF_000715545.1. NCBI lineage: Eukaryota > Metazoa > Platyhelminthes > Trematoda > Opisthorchiida > Opisthorchiidae > Opisthorchis > Opisthorchis viverrini. The sequence goes on along the minus strand of NW_008751733.1, from coordinate 875,249 downwards.
TGTAACTTTTTGCGGAAATTGCGACAAATTGGATGATTCGTCCCTCAATAGTCGACCTCCTATCTTGACGGTAGGCAACAGGACTTCAGACGAAAAAGCGTCTCAGAAAATACGTTCTTCTCTTCAGATTAGTGAACATAAGACAAAGGTAGTGGCACTTTGTGCATATCCATTCAGCCTGAAATTTTGCGTTGATTGAGGTGAAACAAGCAAACTTCAGAGTTGTCGCAATATCTGTAAGTTGGAATATCCTGATTGCTACCACAGATTTAATGGGTGAGCTCCTAGAGGTTCGCCTTGAACACAGCTTCAATTCGTGGGTCACGACCGAGGCATGTGGTCACGTGGTCACGACCGAGGGCTGTGGTAGTAACGGACGCCAAATGTTCGCCCCCGCGATCCCGTCCATGCCTAAGGATCACTCATCGCGAGAATAGGCTTGCTGTTCCATTGCCGAGATAGCTTTCAACGTGAACCTACTTATAAGCTTGAACTAACAGGTGTATTGTTCTATGGATTCAGCATACAAAACCAAATCTGCTGAATGACTGGCACTATAGTCTGATACACTTGTCCATTGAGGCCCAGTGGTACGCCGTTTTGGTGCAACAGATGGTTTGAATTAGTAAAGGTATTTCTGGTCTCTGGGATTCGTGTGTTGACTACGTCTGTTACAATACTATCAGAGCTGGTGCAACCTGGGAGCTGCGTGTACTGTTCCATCATCTCCACCACTTCAATTCTTAGAGACATGTTCAAAGACTCAACGTCCCACAGTATGATTTTTGCACTTTGTCGGCGAAGGCAAGGATGACGTTAAGAGACCCTGTATAAAGGGACCATTTCAGGTCATCTAAAAAACACGCTCCATGGTACATATGCTCCACCTGCGCGTGGTGCGCCCACAGTTTATCACATCCAATTTACACTATTACGTGCCAATGGATACTTGTAAATCGACCGTGTTAGTGCCAACAGCTCCTGTATGAGCATACCGAAAAACTAATTCGAACGAAATGGGGTGCTCTAGCCCTAACTGCACCGGCAGTGAGAGCTGCGGCTCCGGAAGCTCTAACACCAACGCGGTGTATCACAGCACGCAGTTGTCTCCTGATCCGCTAATACCATTGGTCCTATACAGCTGACTCAAATGATTTTCAATCTAAAAGCTTTAGGGATGGGGCTATTTTCGTTCCCTTATGTGGACAAGTTACGAACCAGGGTTCTAAATGGCTCATTTCTTCGTGGGGATAATTCTGTTCCATCGGTACGAATAGGACGATCACTACACCCCATATTCAAGTCTGGCAACTGGGGTGATGTAACAAACTATGTGGCTGTAACTGTTTTGCCAGTTCTGTCTGATGTGGTAGCCTACAACAGTTTGGGTGATTATCCCGAAGAATTTATTTTACCTCCAAAGCAATACGGTTTCTTTAATCGATATTTATTTACATCTAACTTGTTGATACCTACCCATACATCTCAAAAGTGATTTACCATGAGGGACATTAGATCATCCTATCCGTAGACAGATGGCACAGCTGGTCGTTACTAGCGTGAATTGCGAGCTTCATCGGTGAGAGGATTCTCCGGTTACGAGTTTGTCACACTTTGTCCGGTCCAGTTCGCGGAGCGATATAACAGATGGCTTGATCTCGGGTCCTCAATGATCTCTAACCCCCAATTGTTGCTTGATCTCCCCATTCATCTCTTTACCAAAAAGAGAGCAGTCACACCTCCGGAAAATAATCAAATTCCTTAGACGGTGATTCCTGTGGTCAACAGAGAATTACACAACCTCAATGCGTCGGAATATAAAGTGCTATTGCCACACCAGAAGTTGTACATACTCCCTAGAAAATCAGGTGTACAGTTGGGCGGTGGTGTTTCGTTCGGTGAGCTTGGCAATTTGGTTGCTAATTTCATCGACAGTCGAGGTGACAACAGCAGTGCGTAGCATGTTGGCGTTGCGTCGTTGTGACAATATCTTCCTGGTACTAAATTATGGACCCCTGTTCAGCTAGTTTAAGCGAGCTTTGGATAACTTACTACATGTTGGCTTGAACCTACGCTGTCAGGAATTACCATGTGCTCCATGAAGCATACTGGTGTTTCGTGTATCCTTTGTAAGCGGTTGTTTCGTGACCCTCCTTAGAGTTGCTTTAAAGTAGTAGTTATTGAATAAACTATCAGCTTCCTGGGGATATGGGTTGAATTTCCCAGAGTTGGGATATCCTACATAAAGCTAACGCCCAACTGCTATCATGGGCCTTCCTAGAAAGTACATCATCTTGAAGGGAATAGTGGATGAATCCTGTACAGAAACCAGTCATCACTGCGTAAGATTGATTTAATCTAACCATTGGAGTGCATGATACCATAAAACCACGAAAGTTGAAACATAATTTCTTGACCCTATTTGAAAGAACAGTGCTCCACCAAGAGAAGATTGACAATTTTCTCTCCCGCCCAACCCTTTTACAACGATTACCCCATAAGAAGGAAAGTGCGATAGAAAAGCCACTTGTGCAAAACTGCCCACGATGGATGTTTCCCATCTTCCGAATCACTCGAGCGTAGCCAGTGCCGTCTGTGAGACCGGAAAAACTCGTTCAGCAGATCAGATGGGCATGATCCCCTTGGCCACGAACACTAAAACAGTTTGACTACTACATCTGATCTAGTTTTACCGGGTCATATCAGCCTCGTGCCGATCAGGTCTAAGTCGCCCTGTGGGTTGTCTGTCCTGGAAAAAACCTGTAGATTTACGACACCTCTACTTTGCGTCATTCGGGTACCAGTTTCAATCAGACAATGCTAAAACTGGTTCACGTAGGTGAAATTTTCAGATACGCATCAACAGAAGTGGCTGAATCATAATCAAAAGCCAGTAGATGAGATGAGGCAAACCAGTGTCATTTCGATTGCATACACCTAATGTGACAACGAAATCTCTGAAGTCATACGCTACTACAGCTGCACCAGTTTCACCTTTGGAGGGCGATCAAAGTCATAGAAGAAGAGTAGGTCTATGGGGAACAACTGAGAAAGGGTAAATAATGTTTATAAACGAAAGAATCCTGTAACAACACAATCCACTGAAACACTGATTAGGAAATCCACTTTCCGGGAAACCATTTTCACCGAGGCTGAATCAGTCAACCCTAAGTATGTTTACGCTTTGCCAGACTAGTGCGACAACCATCCGGTAACTGCTTGGTATCAGTTGTCTCATGTGTGTTTAGCAGTGTCGGATATTGTTTTGTCTTTTGCAACGTAGTCGCGGGATTTACTTCCATCGCATCCAAGTAGAAGGCGATTTTCAGTTAGTTGCACAACTTAATTGGACTTGACTCAAGTAAAGAAATTCACGCTCTTGGATTCACATGTACGATAGGAACTTCAGTATTCTTTCTTCGGAGCTTTTGTGCCAAACCTACTGCATTATGACGCTTGGATTGTCCATCTTGAGGTGAGTAAGGCAAACGTGTGCACGATCGTTTGAGGATTGCTCATGGAGTTCAAGATTCAGGTCGCCATAGTACATTTGGGATTTGCCGTCAATGTGGCACCAACCGAGCGACAAAAAGAGAAAGCTGCCACTGGGATCCTTGATTAATGCAAAGCCTGTTTAAATGAATAGCTAAATACGCAAGTGTGATTTACTTGTTTTATCAAGATGGATAACTGCTACTGAGTTTGACTGATAGATTTCTGATAGGCCAAGTGTGGCAACTCTTTTAGTGCCATAGTGGATTCATCCTGTTTTCGGATGGGCCACTACGATATTGCCAGCCTAGAAAACTTGCGAATAGCACCACATTTATGTCCGAATAAACAAGCACACCTGGCTACTAAGACCAGCAGGTCTATAATGAACATATCCCAATGAACTATACCCAGGATCTAGGACTTATTTGGTGAGCCGAACTGCTGCGCAAATATGTCGTCTGTGAACTTAGTTGCACGTGAATTTCAGGGTAACATGAATTAAAACGTACCAAGCAACATTACATAGGCTCATTGGTCACCGGACTGTTTGATTGCTTGTCAAATACAAGTTTTTTTGGCACAGCCGTTCGCGGTCAGTTAAGGATGGGAGGCCATGGTCCGCATTCAGGCCACCCAAAAATTCGGAATCAAAGCGAATCAGAAATGTCAGGTAACACCAACCAAAAGGGCACAGGAAATACAAAGAGATCAGTGGGACTAGCCGGCATCCGAAATCGTAATTCATTCATTCTGTGTACTGCAGTCTTCCATACCTGTGGTTGACAATTAAGACCGTTCAATCTAGTTTCCTGTGTTTGGTGCGCCTCCTCTTGTAGCTTTGTTACGTCGGCAAGTTGGCAGTGCCCCTGGCACTGATAAATCTACCGCTCGTCGACTAGCCTGCTGTTTTATACACTGACGAAAATATGAAATTCCCTACTCAATGAGCGAAGATTTGTTATGGTAATGAACTGGTGTGGCACGAAATCGGCCCGCGATATATCTATGGGCTGATGAACTGATCGCGTGGCACATGTCTCCGTCACGTGCTACTTCATTCTAACGCACTTGAGCATACATGCTGAAATTTTCAGCAGATTAACGGTCGTTTGTGGTGCCGAGCAGCGTGTTGTTTACAACAATAGTATATGAACGATATTGTACTGGTGTTTGGGAAACAGAGCAATCGATTCTCGTAAGCTTATGGTGTCCGTATTTGTCAGAATGAATGGTAAACGGATAACTGAGTTTGCTTTGTTGAACGAGCGACAACGAAAAACCATTAAGTCGAAGACTGCGGAAGTGCAACGTTTGACATAACCTGTACTTCCCCACAGCACCCGTGGTCCATCAACACAGAAACAGTCTTCAGAACTTTGATGATCAACTGACCTTCAAACTTACCTTTCTAGCAGGCTTTAGGAGTAATGCACCGTCACTAGTCGTTTCAAATGAGCGATTCGCAGTCTTCACGCATTACCATTTCCAGTTGAGAATATAAGAAAAGACAAAAATGGTCACTTATATTCCTACTTTGGTGCCCCACTCACGAGATAAGAATGCACTACAACTACTCACGAACTTCCGCGTCTGCGTTGAAACAATTGGAAATTACTGTAAATTACAGCTCAGAATGTGTTCACAGCACTGGCCTCTTTGTTCATTCATCTAGACTTTTGGAGAGCTTGTAGCCACCCAGTCACACCACATACTTGACTGTTCAGGTCAAAGTTGCTCACTCGTCACGAGGCTTTGTCTTTTTTCTCATATTCACAAACCACGTCACATTAAGCTGATTCATCGGACATCGATTGTCTGTCCCGTCTAGTGAGCGTAGCAACCACTCATGTGCTGACGCGCCCACGTACGCGCAAACGGGCCTATATATAGGGAAACCGAACACAGTAAGCACACACATACTCGCACGCGCGCAGGGATCAGGGAGTCAGCCAGACACTCCAAGTCCACGAACAACTATGGAACAAGTGTAGCAGCCAAACTGCGGAGAAAACATGTTCCCACCGACCGGACTTTCACCAAGGGACTGTCGCATACGGTAGGTTCCCTAATGACTTGCTCCACATTTTATATTGCCGTTATTTTGTACATGTTGCAAATCGCTTCTGTAAACTACTGTCAACCACAGTAGAAACTTTTATTAGTGCATGCACCTTCTGAAATGTGTTGTGAACATCTTAAACTGTGCGCTAATAAAGCTCTTACAGGACCCGGGAGAATCCCTTTTTCATCAATGTTTGATAGGCTGCTCACTTGTGTATCAATAGCTCATAATGCCCCCAGCTCTGGCCTCACTCTCTCATTCCCACTCTGCCACATCAGACGTCCTTCCGAAGAATGGTCAACATCAGAAGGGTTGAGACTTTCCGTTCATGCGAAATATTCCAAGTGCATATTTTTGGATTTCGCGCGCAACTAAGCTTTGAGAATTCTGTTCAGACTCTCAATGGTATTGATGGTGGTTTGTCAGTGTAACACATCCGCATCATAGGCTTGAATGCTTTGTTCAATAGTTTTCCACATACCTACTCGAATCTCTGAAAATCCTTAACAGTGCCATTGATTGATCCTGACGAGCCTTAATGTTGTTTAATTAATACCTTTATTTTCGACCTTCGCTGTTCCCTGTCTCGAAGTTATTTTTGTCTTTGGATTTTTCAAAGTTTGTCTCTACCATGTTTGGTTAAACCCAAGTACTATCGAACCTTCGTCCCTCTCAGCACCATCATGTTGACAGAAATTTTTGGCTCCCCTTACCTTACCCGTTTCACCACATTGATTTCCCATGTTGACAGTCCGATGCAATCTTCAATTGCGCTCAATCAACCAGCATTTAACATTTGAAAGAAGCACGGATGGAGTACACTTTATTTTACTACTGCCTTTTGACAGCAAGGTGCCGCTGTCTAGCCCAGTATTTTCCCGTTATGTCGGATTTCAACACGTGAAGTCTGAACGCACTCGCAGATAATTGAGGGGCCCCTGTTATCATACTACCTTTTCCTTGTTGTCCGGATTCTGTTGTTGTAGACTACCTATATCATCTGTGCTAGTTTTATCGGCGTTTTAGACGCGGTAACAATGTCGTCAGCCAGACTAACTACTGTCACTTGAGTGACTCAATGCAGTATAATTGCTGTGTGATGATATCAGTCGTACGGGAAACCGCGGTAGAACCATCTGCGTCTAACGAGAGCGATTAGGGTTATCGGTCAATTAAGGGGCGAGATGGCTCAAGTGATTGGAGCGTGAATTTACTGACCGGAAGGTCCGTGGTTTGAACCTGACCCCCGTCTCATGACTTCCTCTGTCTAGGCTTGGGCAACCCGGCAGTATCCCAGCCCTCGTGATTCCCCCGGGTAGCATGGCAGCTAAGCACCGGAAGGGTGTTACAGCTGAACGATTTTTTAATCGGTCAATTAAAGCACTCGGTGTTCACAAGACGGTATTCAGGATTTCAACGTATAACTCGCTGTTGACTCCAACCTGTAAACGTTTTGTGTATGTACAGATTGACCGCAAACTGTCTCAGTGTGAAGCGAACAACTACATCTATACCGGTTCATGCCAGTGATAAATTTTATACTTCCAAATAAAAAGTAGATCACATTAGAAGGCGCGCTTCCTGTGGAGTTATCCAGTTCCAATACCGTGCTTGTCCTTTGGCTCACATATGTGTACATTCAAGACAACGGTATTCAGGTCTTCTGGACTCCGACCAGCTCACTTCCTCACGTTCTGAACTTCCTGTTTTGTCTTTGATTTCACTGACTCTTTGTGTCAACGATATATCATCGAGGCTACTTTGTAGATCATTATCAAGTGATAATTCGAGGAAAACCCTACAAAAGATGTTATACGACCCAACGAGGTCGCCTATGTACTGGTATGTGCTATATGTTCTGTTTAATAGAGATGTCTTATGAAGCATGAAAGATTAAGTTTCATAAACCGGACGACAATATGCTAATACAACATGAAATACGCCCATTGTGCGCCAGGATTTACAAGAATTGTCCTTACAGATATTGAGCGGCCATATGCGGAACACTTGTCGCAATAAAATTGCATAGGCGTACCAGCCGTGTTAGAGTATATACAACACGCCACTTTTTGCCTGCTAAGAACAACTACACTCCTACACTAAATAAGCATATTTATCCTATAGGGTTTACAGCGCCGTCCCTTGGCTTCCATGACAAGCAGAGTTAAACACAATCATCCGTTTTGTGAAACAAGTGACAGTAAGCGACAGCGACACGATCAAGGGGGCAAACAGGGACGAGGCCCTACGGCCAACATATTAGCAAATTCTACATTACCAGAAACAATAAGGGCTCCATAACAGTAGTCAATAAATGGGGCCACCTCTAGGACACTACCTCACCGACAGCGACCTCGTGCAACACTCTGTCGGACGCAATTCCTCATCTGGTGTGTCCGCTTTCCAGCAAATTCCAGAACTACTAATAAGTTGAATATTCTTGGTGCCAAAGGTGGTAGCAAATTCTGTGAAGCCATTTACCTCCGTTTAACCGTGATTGTCTAGCGTAAACCGAGGTCAGCAGGGACGGGAAAAATTTGATAGTATCAACTGGAGTCTAATTAGTCCACGAAACCTTGCATATTCGCAAGGCACCGGCAGATCGGCTGGAGTTTATAGCGTCAATCGATTTCTGCTGAAAAGCTCCCCACTGAGGAAGAGCTTACATAGGTTGTTGATTCTGATTCCAGATTAGTTGAAGTTCCAAAGGTCAGATTTACAGTCAGCAGCTCTAACATGTCACGAGAATATCGACGCACCTGTATCGTGTAATATTGATCATTTTCATGGTAATACTGATATGACAGCAACTACAGTTTATAATCATTACTTCGATGTCGAGCGATCATGCTAAAATAGTAGCAGTCCTATATGAGCTGTCGGCAGATGGGTCAGTCAAGAGTCGTACCCAAGTTGGAATAACGAAATGGGTGGGTGCAAGAACCCGAATAATCTACGGGTAGTTGTGGGCATTTGTGTTCACAACAATGTGGCTTGAGCGGTTTTCCTACAGTCCTTGCGCGACTGTAGGGCGAGCTCTCTCCAAAGACGAGATGTAGCAGTCTCAGAGTTTCGCTGTAACTAGTGTACATTGTTCGCCGTTATTGGTTTCCTATACCAAACATCTGAGGCAAGCGTGCAACTGTCGCACCAACGAGCACCGGACGTACGTAAATTACCATGTTTTAGGCGAATATCACTCTTGAGCGATATGATTGCCATCCATTGTCTGGTTGGTATCCACCACATCATGCTGCATCAAGGCCCAGAGCCTTAAGTTGGTCATACCTATCATGGATTAGACAGGCCCTGGAAGCTAGCTCAGAATTTATCCACCGCTCGAGCGCTAACTGGGCTTCAGATGCGAGAAGATTCACTTACGCCTGTCTAGACGACAGAGCACTTCTCCCCGCTGGCCAGTACACTTTAAAACGCAATGGAACTCATTACTGGCGCTAACGGGAGACTCGCAACTAAAGCCAATACACGACCGGTAAAAGCAAATTCATGAATCACCGAGTTGTTTTTGGCCAGGTTTCCTGGACATTACCAGATTCAACCGAACGAAGATGCTGATGATTTACACTGTCTTTCTGTATTTGCTTAATCGCAAAACATTGAGAAACGAAATATAGAAACTAGGCTTGTAATTTTCATGATCTGGTCACGCTGTAGGTTACCTGGTCCGGACGCTTTAGAGTGTGCTGTCGTAGCCTCATTTACGCTTCCACTTTGTCTCACGTTCCGCAGCTACAGACCTCACAATTCCGTTCAGCGGTTAAGACGCGATCCTACTGGCCGGAAAGTCTTTTGTCTGGGCTCAACCACAGCATCTCGACTGCTCCTGTCGAGACTGGGGCAACCTGACGGTGTTTTAGCTCTCGTGCTTGCTTCGGGTGGTACGGCAGCTACGCAAAGGTTAAATACAGCTGAGCTACTACTATTGTAACGGTGATACTACTGATGGGGGCACGCGAGTAGTATATGTTGTTCGTAGAATTTCGCTTTGCGTCAATTGAAAAAGGGAGATCTGTTGCGGAATTCGTGGAGCCACTTTGTAACGTTTGCTTGGATTTGACCGACGAATGAGTGGAGTCAGTGAATCTCCAGGAAAGTTCAAGAAGACTCGTTCGGGAGAAGATCGGTGTCTAGTTTTCTTAACTAAGATGCAGATTAGAGTCTTGCTTCCCTGTTCAATGGTCTGTAACCGGTCAGTTGGCATTTCCGAATAAATAACTCCGCGGCGAAGGCCTCCTTCCTCTCATTATTACTATTGTTTCTATGGGCGGCATCATAAATTGGGCATTGTTGAAGGTCGCTCGATCTTTATCGACCAGACAGAGGACACGGTCAGGCGTGAGGCCTCCTTTTGCTGTTTTCCCCACCGCCTGAAATTCCTACACTATCCATAAACTTTGTAATGTACTACTCATAAGGTTGCTGAAAATCCGTCGACAGCCCACGACCGGTTTCGCCTTTTTTAGGACTCACCAGGTAGGCGCTGCGTTACAGGTGAGTCGAAAAACCAAATTAGTTTGCAAATGAGCGTATATTCACCGATTATCGATAAGACTTAAAAATCAGAACGTTTGGATGTTATCTTCTAACATGTTTCATTAATCTACAGATGATTGGTGCGAGTGTTCGGAATAGAGAGAGAGAAACGAAGAAACCTAGATAGGTATCCAACTATCCTATCAGACCCATGGTGGTCTTTATGCTTATGCAGTGGGTCTTTACCAGCCTGTGCTCTATTCCACTTGACACTACATTCTAAGGATTTTATCGAAATGTATTACACAATTTATTCTTGGTGTCGTGAGGAGATTTGGACTATTCAGTTGAGGTTTTATCCGGCAAGTGAAACCCATTTATGCTGAAAAACGAAGGAATACTGTGCAGCTGTTTCATTCTAATAGGAAGTCTTCAGTAGTGCGCACCTCACGAAGCTCCACAAAATCTCGGACCGTTGACCCCCAGCTAGTAGCTCAAACGCTTGGTCGTTCGGCGCAGACTGGCTTCACCTACAACACGATACTGAAAACCCGGATTTCCTCACACTACCAACAATCTATAAGTAGCACAGAGAAAGAGTAATTCCAGGAAACCAGTGAAGCTTCCATTTCAGACGTCGTCACCGGAGAGCCAGTCAACGTGCGACCATGCGATCTGTTCTCTAGGATTGAAAGATACAGCTCATCAGCTATCCGGGTGCTGACATCTGATGTGAATGTGAATATCCATAATTTAAGTTTGGTAATTTTGACGACTAGGCCTACAATGACATTGATGATTAGATGTGGTATGTGTACATCAAGTCGTGTATAACGACATCTGTCACCATTGAGCAAACCGAAGAAATGTCGCACTCATTGCCTACTCAAAACAATCTGAAGACTGCATACCGTAAGAGGTGTGCCAATTTAAGTGGCATGAACCCGGATTGATCAATTTTGTCACGTTCCGCCGCTATTTACTTTAGAATCAGTTACAACACAGACCAACAGTCCAAGTTTCCCTCGGAGCCGCATACATCTACCCTCGGACGTCCAACCACATGTGAGTTAAGCTATCGTTCATTGTGCTAGCAAGGTGCGTTCACCGTTCTAGGTTTCTGGAATGCCTTACACATAATGTATCCAGAGTGTCGACATACAATTGACGTGCCTAATATTTCGCGTATGAGTTGAGCTGATGTTCTTCCTTATGCAAGTCAATTTGTATCGTGTCAGACGAGTTATGAAACAATCTATCATTACACGAAATTTTTCGCGATTGTCGTGCAGACCAGGACGTATGTGAAAAGTTAACACTCAATGGCGAACTGAAATGCTGTTGACCTGAGACACCGCGGATCATTAAGGCTATATTTCAATTGGGCATACAGCACATTCCCAACAGGACGGATATTCCAAATACGGAGGCGTTTTTCCTTGATGGAACACCTTGTAACACATTCCCTATTAGAACTTCGAAAAAATCATACCAATTCGCCGTACTGTGGACAGAACACCCTGAGCATGTGGACCATCATAGTCACACTAGAGAATGGTCCTAGGCTAATGCCATTCGACGACAACGTAGCTGCGGTTTCGCCCTGATCTTGACTTATCCAATGAGCGTAGCACGTGGATCTCAGAACAGGACGTCGAAACAAGGATTTTTGATGGAAGGTCGATAAAGTGGAAGATCCATCAATCGGATGGGGTGAGGTCCTACCAGCATCACCAACCGTAAGCTTAAAAACGCCATTTTCGGTAATGTGAAAAGAATAACCATACCCTAAAACTCATGGGATTAAAATTCCCACCTTAACCACACGACAGACAAATTACTCCAGGGCACTTGGCAAAGTAAGTATGCATAAATTGAGCCGGATGCTGTTTCGTCAAATAAAAGTAAAACAACTTGCAGGAGTCCATAGTACATGATCAAAGGATGTCCGTAAGCGGCGACTTTATGCGGAAGCGGGTAGGCTCGAGTATACTTGGGGTAATCCTGGCCAAGATATAAATTACAGTGGTAGATGATATACCCATTCTCGTACGCGAATACGGCTCGAAATATCACTGTCATGGCTCATATTGTGACAATCCAAGAGAGAACGTCACACCCAAAGTTTATCCAGAAGTCGAAACGAAGCTTGGTTGTTCAACTATTAAAGGAGTCTGAAGGACAGGGCAATCTTAGTCATCACTTCCAAACGATGCATGTAATTGTGCATTCGATAAAACTACTGATCCAGACTGGTTGATACGAAAGCACATTAGAGTACATGAAACAAGGAGGGAGGCAAACACGTGAATGGAAAGCCACAAAAACAGATTGAGGGAACAGGACGGAGGCAGAATAAATAACACACGAAAACCGAGAGTTCACAGAAGAGTAAAAGCTACTGACAAGAGAAAATGTGGACAGGAAATCGATCACAACTAGAGATTGCATTCGAGAACTAGCGGCCAACATGGCTGTACAGTCGGATGAAAAAACAGGCCAGAGCGTGTAAAAAAACGCTTACGGGTTAGCTACAAAGCAACAAACTTGAAGACGATCAACATGGCTGGAAAAATCGCCCAGTTGAGAGAAAGCAAATGAAAAGAACGACACATACGAATGATAAATGTTTTCGAATTGCGACTCCTGTTGGTCAAAATCACGGGTTAGCTAAAAATGCGGACCTGGTTGCGGTGACACTGATGATAAGTATAGTACCCATACTGATAATAGTAATAAACAAAAATGATAATATACGTCCGAAAGAATAGAAAAAGTGAATGAGGGAAAAAGAAAATACAAATCAGATCAGGGGTGTATGAAGTACACGAACATTATGGGTAGAGGTCCGTAGGCGTACATATAAACTGATCGGTAGAAACAAATGGCCAAGGAACGGTTTCAGATAAATAACAGTATGCAACTATGCCGAAGGACGTGCATATCGTAAGTAAAAGAAGTACATATCATCGAAATGACTCCATAGTATGTGAATACCATGTTATTGCCTCAACCGCATTCACAGATACACTAAACAAGAATCGTTCATATCTCTGGTGTGTACTTGTATTAAGAGTGGGATTATAGCGGTGCTGGTAATCAGTAGTAAAATTAGTACCGAAAGACGACTAGGTGCAAACAGATGCACAGTGCCTCGATGTAAAGGGGCTAAGACGGAGACTTGAGACGCCGGAAACAACAGATGGGTTCAGACCAAATGAGCAAAGGGAAGGGGGTTAATTGCGCGCCGAATCCTCCAAGTTCGAGCGCGGGGCATACAATCACATACACACCGGAAAAGGATGAGGCGCTCTCACCACAAGCTTCCACGATATGAACAAAGACAACCAGAACCGACGGATAACCGGAACCGTAGTGCTCACGATGATAAGTGATACTGGAAAGGGTCCGGGTCTCCGAAATGATTATCGTTTGTACATGTGCTGCTGTTGTTGTTGCGATTGTGGCTGTGGTCCAGGATGGTATCCAGGGATTGAAGCAGTGCTTCCAACCGTCGGCCCAGTGACAGCACGCCAGTCACCGGGAAGTAGACCATTGGCTGGCTGATGTAAACTTGCACTGCCGTTGGTTGGGACCCCTGTAGAAGACAAACCATAACCTCCGGAAGATCGATAAAGTGCGTCGTCGAGTTTCAGATTACCTGGACAACACAAATGAAATTCACAAGCGATTTCAACCACAAATAACCACCATTAAATGAAAGCGTAAAGCTTCGCTGTCATACAATCAAGCCCTCTGTAGGTATGTAATAAAGCGAAATTGGAGGGGTGGTAACCAGCGACAAACACTTAGGATGCCTGAACTCAGGCGCGAAATCCGGCTATAAATTGACGTGGACGCTAGTGAATTCGGTTTACTTTCATACCTTGCACCATACTGAGTCGAGTTCACGGTTGAGTTTATGGAATGCGTCCCTGAGACGCGGAACAAGGATCATGACTCAAATGAGATCCATCACCTCCTAGAAGAGTGCCCACAACCCGACCAAGAAAAGTTGGATTCAGAGAGCTGTTAGCTTTTGATGTCATTAAAATCCGGCCTCAAAATCCAGATATGTGCCGAAAAGCTTACACGAATATGAAACTGGATCGATCAACAATCAGTTCACCTTCACAAATGACGATGACGTAATCTGTTTCGCTGGATAAATCTGTTGATAACTTTGAACCATTTAACCAAAAACCGTAATGCAAAACACAAGTGGATGCTTTCATACCGCTCCGTAGTGTCTTATCATCACAACAATCAACAAAATCAAATACACCTTTGAGATCAAAGGACACCAGCAACATGTCGTCCGTACGTATGGTAGTACTCGCAATGTAGTGTGAAGATATGATCATGCAATCCACGAACGAGAATAGAAGGACGCAAAACGGAAACATAATTTACACTCACCAGGATCGCCAGGACCAGGACCAGAAGTCCAATGTGGAACTGAGCCAGACCCACCGATACCAAATGCTGCGGCCATTGCTGCCATTGTAGCACCGTTCTGATGAGGATGTGCTGCCCCTGAGTGATCACTGAGGAAACCACTTTGCATGTTGTTTGAACCAGTCCCTCCTTGTTGGACGGAATTGGCAGCTTGAATCGACATGGCACCAGGGTTGGATCCGTTCCAGTTTGCTGAACCTGACCCCGGAGTAGTAGCGGAGACCTGATTCCAATCGGTCGCCCCGGCCGGAGCAGGAGGAAGACCGGATCCCATTGGGAGCTGAGTCAGTTGACAAAGAGCGGCATTAGCTGCTGCTGCTGGATGGTTCCAGTTGTCCAGTGAACTAACGAGGTCGCCCGGGTTCGGAGTAGAGTTCACACCCGAAGTCAAAGCGGCAAAACACATTGAATCCCAGGTTGGACGTGTTTTTCGCTGCTGTTGCTGTAAGCTGTACAAAGAAACTTCATCTCCCAAACCTTTGAACGGAATGGTGGAAAAGCGAAATTGACGTCATTCTTCGACAGATTGCAAGGCTAAATACTTCAGCACCTCTCAGCAGGAAAATAAAGTGTGACCAGAATAGGCACCAGTGATACTACCTTGGAAATACGACATGCTAGCATATGATACGACGAATCCATTGATAATGAATAAACTCTATACATTTTATATGTTAAAACGTACACACAGAGAACAGAGAGGAACATCCGAATAAGTTGGTACACACGGACCAGAAGAAACCGAAGAAGACACATTCATGAGAAGGGCACTGAATCGGTGTAAATGTCTGAAAATCTAATATGTGAACAACCGACCAATATACCCGTCTGGATATTTGCAACCCATTTGGGTCAACGATAAAGACGTTTGATATACATACGGAATGCTCGCAACACGAGGTTTTTGGAGTGAATAAACAGAGAGAAGTCAGTGGAAATAAATGAATAATAAAAAGTCGTTCGGCTGTAATATCCTTTCCGTGCATAGCTTCCATGCCACCTGAAGGAAGCCCGACGGCTGAGATGCTGCCAGGTTGTGCAGGCCTAAACGGAAGCAGTTAACATAAGGTTCGAACCACGGAGTTTCTGATCAGCAAGTTCGCCAGCTGAGCTATCTCGAGCTCATCAGAAGTAAAAGTATTCATATACTTCAAGTTCCTCAGGTTCTCCGGTGGGGAGTCCCTCCTCCGAACCTTTGAAGCACAGGGTGATTGAGTAAGGGAGGTTCAAGCTACACTCCAGACGAGTCTCCGGTCAAACTGGTATGCAAATGTGTATTTCGATGATGATTAATTTTAACTTTAAAAACTCACGACTGGTCGAAAGGAGACCACCAAACTGTGTTTCGCACTAAAAAAAGAACCACGTAAGATTGTACACCCAAAAAGGAATGACTTAAAGTTGGGAATGATAGCCAACTATGTGCGCGTCCAAGACTAGAGGTTGTAACTGCGTTTCAATGGGTGACGTGACTGATCCCAATGTGAAGAACCCAAGTGAGGGCAGAATGCCCCGTGTGAGCAAGCCCATACCTTCGAATCAGTTCAGTCCATTCAAAAATGTCACGCGAAAGAGATTGTTTCCAAAAGAAGTAAAACAGTTGAAAGCCACGGCTTTGAAATTCTATTGTTAAATAGTTTTCCCCAAAACTGTTTTTGTTCTGAGGTTCGAAGAACATATGACAACACAATACCAATAAACACAGCAATAACACAACTGCTGTCAGCTAAGTTGTACTTACCCCGGTTATTGAGCGCAGGGCCCGTTACGTGGGGGCCCCATCCAGATGGCACCCAACCATTGGTAGAGTTGCCCTGCTGATCAGTCCAACCGAGTCCAGGGTTTGGACCTAAGCTTGGCATGTGTGAGGCCGGTCCACCAACTGACTGTGAGCCATGGTGGTTGCTGGCGGCCGAGCCACCACCACCATTCCATCCAACAGTTTGTGACCAAGGAGGTTGTGGTCCTGGGGGACCGCTCGTAGGGTTCCAACTACCAGTAGTTCCAACACCTGACCATTGATTCCAGGGGGAAACTGTCGAAAAAAGGGCGAAAAATTCATTACGATTATCAATGACGTTGTACTCAGTTATGACCCAAGAACAGCGATGTTTTCCGAAAGCGTACCGAAACTAAACAAGAAAAGCTTCGCGAAACGGCACTAGATGCACTCACCATCAAAATGGATACGAACAAATCAGTCATCTAAAATGATGCCCAACTGCCATCTAGGTATGAGGAATACGCTACTAAATGCAAATAGAAAGGGAAGTAGGGACTTTGCGTGTAAAAGTTACATGTCCTGAAAGGAAATAATCAAAAACGGTACCGAAATATATTTGAGCATCAAGTGGGTGAGATCAGTGAAGTCGGTTCCGTATGCTTTGCGAGGCTGACTTGACATAACCCCAGTGCACAAGTGGCGAACTTGAGCTAAGCAGTCTAGATAGAAAGAACTACCAGGACAGATTACGTGACAATTGCAAGGGGGATCGCACTGACCATGGGCGTAAAGATCAAGTAGCAATCAGTTCGACCGTAGCCACGGTAACATATCACGCTCTGTCCACCGTGAACCATCAGTTAACAACAGCTTGGAACGGATAGCAAAGCCGAATTTAGCGCAGAATGGCTTAGCGTCCGTACCACATGTCCCAACGACCATTACCTGATTGTGATTCTTTACGCTTATGCACCATTTCTCCACGTATTTGCAGCAGCCACTTAGTTCTTGTAACACCACCGGGATACCGAACGTTTGAAGGTGTTTGAGTTGCTCCTATTGGAGGGATCAAGTTTCGCAACAGCAAGGTAAGGTCGCTCCTACAGTTGCCTTGTATGCACTTCTAAGTCGCTTCAGCAAAATTCGTCTCTGGCACTGAAATGACGCAAGTTAGTGAACGCTGTCCCTGTCTTGGCAATGTATATAACCACGGTTCATGTGCAAAATTCGACGAAGCCAAGATCCTTATTCTGAAGTTTCAAAGTGCAGGATTGAAAAGTCTGGAAGCTTTACACTTTGGAGGTGTAAAACACAAGGCTAAGCACGAAATTACTTTCATGCGTGCAATCGTTACGCATTGTGAACAGCTGGACACCGTGAAATGCGGTAGATACAGCTATAATGCATATTCTCGTCAGTTATTAATTCTCCCCTCTTGAGGACTACACACGAAATGTATGAAACGGACGGCTACTAATGCTATCCAACTGTTGCACATTGCGAAGATTATACAGACGCAGTGTCAGCGTCCACCTGATTTTCAACCTGGAGGCGGATAAGTGAGATCAGTCATGGTTATCTAATAAACCTCTCGATGATACCTTATTACTCAAACAGAAGAAAAACAACACCAGGGTGAGAAATTCAAGAAACTTCATCTCAACATACTACAAGAACTGTCATACCTAGAAAAAATCACTTAACCCACAAGAGTTCACACTACCTAACAGAAGGGTCCAATATCAACTGGTCAGGGTTCCTAAACATCCAGCAGTAAAACAAGGACGCCCACATTGGTATCACTCTGAAAGCAAACGCAGTGTTCGCGGAGAGCTCAAACCAGAGCTACAGGCTCTGGTTGGCTCAGCTGAACTCCGGTTAAGAAAGCCCACCATATGATGATGACTTTCGCACAACTGCACTGGGCAACCACATACACCGGTCCGATGGTAAGCTGTTTCTGTTAACTAGTGGAAGTACCTCCGCAGGCCTGACCGTCTCGCTTCGCTGAAAACACGGGCTAAAACCAGTCTACGGACTTGCCTGTTGTATGGAACTTTTCTGATGGACACACACACAATAGGCAATGCTGAGTACGGATTGTGCTGAGCTGTACGTGCAACCGACCGAACTCCCTTTATCGCATGTAAATATGAGGGATAGCCGAAGGGTGAACAGGAAGAGCCGATAGCATTACCAACAGGTGGCTGTTGACTGTCAATTCTTGCGATGATAAACACTTAAGGTCTATTCTATGTGAAAGGTCGCCTGGTGGCTGGAAACGCCCTAAGACACTACAACCGGCTAGTGACAAGCACTATCCGGCTTGGTCTGTACGAAGATGGTCACAGAATATCACCTTTAGCACCGTCGTATGCTCAATACCCTGGAAATTCGAAATTATTAGCGCGGTCCATTATCGCAAAGTAGATAAAATATCCAAAACAATACAAATGCAAATGGAAAAACGAAGGAAACAATGAAGACAGACCCGACAACTGACAGTAGCAACAGCATGTCACAGTCAACTGTAACGATGAAAAGCGGCAATGACTTCTCATCGGTTTAAAAAAACACTACATAGGACGCAATCCCGTGAGCTTACATGTTCCTCCAAAAGTGTGGTTCATTGCCGTCTGATTATCTTGTTCTGGTGAGTTTAGTCCAAACAGTCAAATGGTGAAAAGGAACGAGGAAGACACCTCAGACGTTCAAGTAGTCAGATATACAACGAACAACTGTGCACAGCAGCTAGTCAGATTGAGAATGATTAACCATAGGAATCTTATGAAATATTCACTAACTTGTAAGTAATTCTTGCTCAATCTACGCATGAAATTTCTTCATATCAAAGCCGCCCGAGTTCAACAAACCCAAGGATAACTGTTTTATGGTGATAGCAAATCTCAACAATTAAAAAGATCAACTGCTGCTATAAGATTGAAGTCGATGGACCTGCACAGTCATCGTTTGAGCTATTGAACAAGAAAGCCTTGTTTTGACCCTCGTTCGGGTTATTCGATTGATGCCGAAACATTGTCATATTCCAGCTGCATTTCTTCCCTCAGGACCATCATCATCATAAACAGCAACAAAACAGTGTTAACACTGCGGTACGACCGTGGGTGGTTGGATGTACCTGTGTACGAGTATTTGAAAAAGTGGGTGGGTGGAACTTGAAGCAAAGGGAAACCAACATACATGCATGCCGTTGCTGATACTCGACGTAGGATAGTGTGCCTGTACAATTCCTTCCTTGCTGGAATCCTGTTCACGGCTATCAGGCTATCCATTCATTTGCTGTTGTCGGGCGACGCAAAATAAACGAGAATCAACCTGATACCCGTGTGATTATGACGTCAAATGCAAGCGTGCTTCTGAAGAAGACTTCATCGAGTTACACCTGTCAATCCGGACGATCTGTTTTACCGAACGAAAGCGACTGAATTCGTTAATCACCGAATGAAGACTTAATTTTTACTTCTAAAGAAAGAGCTTTACAAAACCAGTAAGTTGGTGGCCTCTGATGAAGGTGTGTCCACGTGCTCCTGAAGCCATTAGGGGTTCCAACAACTGAGCGAGGCTGCTATTCAAAGTATTCTTCCAAAATATCGAGGTACTCTTATTTCCTGGATATGAAGACGCCGTTTTGTTGTCGATTGAGGTCTGTTCCACATACCAGTATGGACCGATCTCGTCCACTACTAGTGCTTCGCGCCTCTTGTCTTTTCATACATCTGGGATCATCAAAAAATCACACCCAGGGCGAACACTTGTTTTGCACCAGATGAAACGTTTTCGTGTCTCAAGTAAGGCAGAACTATCTGGCGATGTGCTTCGACGTACCTAGCGGTAGGATGGGGCCCTCAACAGCTTTTAGGGCTGCAGAGAACGAATTCCAACAAAAGTCGGTATTAGATGATGGGTCGCTTGAACTGTAATGCAGTGGATGGTTTTGCTGCATTTTTCCTCACATCAGCACCCAAGAGCTTCTCAACGGCCTGTCGGAATGTGCGCATTTCGCGTGCCATCAAGAAGAAGAAAAGGGAAAGCGTTCAGCTGTAGCACCCTTCCGGTGCCTAGCTGCCATGCCACCCGAAGGAAGCACGAGGGCTAGGATACTGCCAGGTTGCCCAAGCCTAGACAGGGGAAGTCGAGTGGCGGAGATCGGATTCGAACCACGAACCTTCCGGTCAGTAAATTCGCGCTCTAACCACTTCGACACATTACCTAACATACACTAATCGCATTGAAGGAATTTCTTTGTAAATTTATGATGCGATCAGAGGCAAGTACACTAGGTCCCCCATACAGGTCCTACACCCGTAGGTTTCAAGACAAGCTATCTGTACAAGCAGGTAAACCGACATAAAGGACAATAGCACTATTGAAATCTATGCATAGAACCACCGTTTTCATTGAATCCTGATGGCGCAGCGTGATTAAAACATGTGCTGACAAGTGGAAGGTGCCAGCGTACACCATGCGTTTAATGAACAAGTTTATAGTCAATAGAGTTGCTACCATGGAAAAAAGCTTGACATAATAGGGGTAAAGAAAAGCATTCCAACACTGAATGTGCTTGAAATGCAAGAGGACGAGGGATAGCAACAAAAATGTGTCTGATCGAGATTGTTCGAAACAAATTTATACAAGTCACTAAGAGCTAATAATGATATCTGTTCGCATTCACTATCGGGGACGGCTATACACCGGCACTGGAGATTGGTGCCATACAAGTGTGGAGGAGGTCACCACCATTATCAGTGTAAGAACCACGTACTTGCCGTGCAGTGGTTATAGCTACCCCAGTTTTGACGACCTGAGTAGATGGGTTTGGTAGCGATGGATTAGGGCGGCAGCTGTAATTGGTGTGAAGAGACAAGGTCGTCTGTGAATATTTGATTGAGGGGTTTGAAAGGGTAGCTACGCATTGAATGCGACAGCTTGGATTCATGTACTCCATTGAGCGCGCGACTGGGTCATGTCTGACAATGTCTCTAATCTCGGGGCCCCGGCCCATGGAGACGGTAATGACGAGCGGAAATCAGTTTGCTAGTAGTGGCATTCGTGCTTTGCTGCCGAGTCATTCCTTGACCTCCTTTGGCCTGGGTGCTGTGATCTGGAACTGGCTGGAACTCCATTCGACAAGGTGCCGCTATGACGGGAAAGTCAAAGAGGGACAGTAAGACTGAAAGCGACACCTGGTACAACAAATAACGTGGCGGTCTAGAGGTAGGATCGTGATGTCCCCTGTGGTGGGAGTACGAAAGCAGTAAAGTATTTCCTTCAGGGAAACACGAAGGCCATATCTACGGTAGCAGCGACGCTGTTTCCTTCCAAGATTTAAGTTCACTTGCTCTGTCAAGGTTTGGATGACCTCATAATACTTCAGCCCTCATGCTTCCTTCCAAGTTAGACGAAATCGGGGAGAGCAGATATCCTTGTCCGATATCACTGCTTGTGGGAAAACTCTTGGAGAGCATCCCGTACACTCACGCTCCCGCAAGCATGTGAATGCATATTTGAGTGCAAGCGTGTTAAAAAGAATCAACCAGTCGACAGATTCAAACACACTTTCAAAGCCAAGGAACACCAGGATTGCAGTGCCCATACGCATAAGTTTGCTGTGGCACTTGACAGAGTGTGGTGTGGTCCACACAACCCCTTCCCTACGGGAACGCTGTTTGCTGTTCCCGGGTGGTCTTCGTAAAACGACGTAGAAAGTCCGGTTACAATGAGGGTCAAGCGATTCCTGTGATTGCTATGCTCACTGCGAACACCCTTTTTGAAAATGGGCATCACTACGGACTCACTCCAACTGGTTCGGACGGTCTTTTTCGCTCAGATAGACATGAATTAGATAACAACCGACTAAGAGTTTCACCTCCATCTTTGAACAGAGCAGGTTGGAGTTCATCAGGACCAGCAGCTCGGTGACACTTGACCAGCAAAAAGCATTTAATTATTTCGTAAGCCGTCGGGGGTTTCAATTTCACCGTACAGGACTGCATTACAGGTTGGGAATCAAGCCGAGCAACTGTAGGGGGGCTAGTTGGATTGCTGTTGAATCAAGCGCTCCATTTTTATAAATAAACGAGCTGTTGTTATCTGGGCTTGTGAGCTCGAGAGAGCTCACTGATTAAGGGGGGAGTTTGTTGATCGGAAGGCACGTGGTTCGAACCCGACCTCTGCATCTCGATGCTCCCGCCAAGGCTTGGCCGACCTGGCAGTATCTCAGCCTCGCGCTTCCCTCAGGTGACATGATAGCTGGGTACCGAAAGGGCGCTACAGCTAAACCAGTATACCTATGACTGTTTAGCTCACCAGGGTCTCCGTTAGACCTGTTGCACGTATCAGATGGAGCAGTTTGCGCATAGTCCCGATTTTTTTTATCTCCTCCAATATCTTAGCCGTTCGGGGTTCGCCGAACTTCCTGATCCATACAAATGCCCTTTTTCACCAAACCTGACAGTTCGTCGAGCGGTATCATACTTTGGATCAAAAGGAACATGTCCAACCGAGTAATTTTAGTATTGCTTGAGACACAGTACTTCGGACTAGTTGGCTGAACCACAATCGGAGCGTCCAGTAGCTTGCAAGGTTGCATACAGCACCTTCCCAGTAAGAGCTAACATCAAAAGTCTTGTCCGACAGAGATTTCAGTAGGTGGTTCTGGTTTCACATCAGAGGCCGAGACCTTCTCAATGACCAGGCGATGTGTACGCGTCTTGCGGGCCCCCGAAAAGCGTAATCAAAAGCAGCAACGAACAGTGTGATTCGAATTCACGTAGGTTTCAAAACGAGATACCTATAGCTAACGTCGCCGTCACGAAGAGACAGGACCTTACCGTGGTGTGGCGGTTTGTGTACCTCGGCGACCCATTGAGCTATACTGGGGAGTGTCCGCACGATGCTCAGTCTCTCATACCAGGTTGGTCTATGGGTAGAAGCCCGACGAACACAGTCTCCTGGCCCTCCAGGTTGGGGGTTGGAACATGCATGGCGACGTGTTCCGTAAAAATGGTTATGTACTTGCATTTCCAGCCGAACACCGCTGCCTTGCGGTTAGGCTTTTGAGCCAAAGGCTTTGGTTGAGGACTCTAATCGTCCTTCTGTCTAGGTGTGGGCGCCCTGGCAGTATTCCAGCCTTCGTACAACCATGACATACACAACTACCAATATTCTCATGCCATATCGGCCATCGCGTGGTGCCATCAGCCGGGTCGCCTTACTTGCTGCATACAGCAGGCAGGCGAAAACATGCTACTGCTGATGCCTCCCTTCTAACACTCACGTTTTCCTTCTTTCACCCTCCCCCACCCAAATTCGAATACTTTCTCCGCGGGTCCCAGCTCTAGGACTGACCGTGTTACTCGCCCCGCATCACACTCAGCTGTAGCTTCTGCAAGTCCGAGTTCAGTTACAACCCTAAACACTTCGAAGTCTGTTTTCAAACCCCGAAAGCCTGTCTACTTGGCCAAATTCATTGTTCGCACACTGAAGGAAGCAGGTCAACAGGTGGCTTTTGCACGTACGCTAGATTCCCTCGGTATTGATGTATGTTGTCTGTCAGAAACAAGGACGCAGGACGCAAATACTGTGATCGAACTGATTGCCCCCTGGCTCTGCTCCAGGTTCCGGCTGCGCACCTCTGGTGATGCAGAAGCCACTGCAGGTGGATATGGTGGGGTGGGTATTGTATTGAGTGAACAAGCGGAAGAGTCTCTCCTTGATTGGATACCCTTTGATACCCGACCTAAAGCTGCCACTCCCGACCTAAAGCTGCCACCTTGACGTGGCCGTCGGGCTTCAGTGCTGCAATGATCCCGCGGGCTACACTGGCTGGAACTTCGTTCCACAAGGTGCAACCATGCCAGGAGGGCCAAAGGGGAGCAGCCAGACCAAGAGCAGCGAGACCCCGTACTACGAGTAATCATGCTACGAGGCGGTCTGGGGGTAAAGTCGTACTGTCCTCTGCGACAGGAGTGTGAAGGCAGTAAGGTGTTTCCCCCAGGCGACTAGCATGTCCATATTTATGGAAGCAGCGATGCTGCCTTCCTCCGAGGAAGGACGGGTTAGAATAGGTCGGCCCCAAAAACCGCACACTCCGATCGCCCAACGGTTGACCGTGACCGCCGGCGCATTATCCAATACGGTCGAAATACTTTTAAAACCAAAGAGCCCGGTGCTGCTCAAAAGGCACCTGTTGTGCGCAGCCGCATCAGGAATGAGACAGTAATGCCTTATTCCCTGCGCCCTCGGGTTAGGCCAACTCCCTGCAGCCGAGCAGGTCAGACTGTTGAGTCGTCGACTCCGGGTAGGGTCCCCAAAGAAAACCCTACATTTTTCTACTGCCTCGTGGGTCAGACTTTTTAGTCAGAGGCTAGGGTCAGGGTCCCCGAACACAACCCCACACTCTCCCACTGCCTCGTGGGTCAGGCTTTTCAGTCAGAGGCTAGGGTCAGGGTCCCCGAACAAAACCCTACGTCCTCCCACTGCCTTGTGGGTCAGACTTTTGAGTCAAAGGCTCAACGTGAGGTACCTCAACCAAACCCCCTTCCTCGGCCTGGGCAACCGGGAAGTATCATTTGCCGGCGCATTTCATATCCACCGATGTCCCTCCCTAACCCCTTCCCACCGCACAAGCAAACATCGCTGGGCCATTTGACTGTCAGCCATCTGACCGAAGGGCCTTAGGCTCCTCGCTGCCCACAAACATTAAACAAAATAACACCTTTCTAAATCCACGAGATCCTTTCCACATAGGAGCTTTCAACGTCCGTACTCCATGTCCAATTGGCAAACAGGCAATGCTTGCTGAAACCTTGTACTCCCTTAA
>NW_008751733.1:839173-847260 GCF_000715545.1 Opisthorchis viverrini | reverse complement strand
GCACCCCCCCCACCCCCCCCCCCCCCCCGAAATCACCGGTGAATGAGACTGCGGTAGCTGCAACTACTGTACGACGAGTACGCGGTTATTCCACCTGACATGATGGATGATTATCCGTGCGTGATTTCAGTCTTAGACGACCGCCCTACCTACTTGCGCATTGATAGCCCCGGCAACTGTAACATGCTCATAGCACGCGGTTATTCCACCTGACAATGATGATGATTATCCGTGCGTGATTTCAGTCTTAGACGACCGCCCTACCTACTTGCGCATTGATAGCCCCGGCAACTGTAACATCTGGGCTCATAGCAGACCGCAACAAGGTGCTCATAGCAGCGTAAAAGCTGTCTTCGAGGGTATCAGAAGCGACTATCAATAGGCAGCTATTCAACCCTCTGACTCAATTGCTTGAAACAATACCAACCCCAGGCGAACCAGCAGTGGCTTCTGAATCCCCAGAGGCGCGCAACCAGAAGCGACCGGAAACCGATAGTGTCAGTTCAACAGCCGTCTCCGATCCTCTCCTCAATTGCAAAAGAGTATAGCGTACCAGCAAGAGCAATCTGCTGTCTGGCTTGTTTCAGAGTGCAGCTACGGGTAATGGGTAGCGAACGGATCGGTTGGTTGATAAGAATAGGCATATGGAGATTGCGCTAAAAACGGAGGGGGACAAGAGATGCGTAAGGAGAAGACTGTATGCGCTTATCCACCCCACTGTCATTAAGCTGTAGTGCTTTTCCGGTGCCTAACTGCCATACCACCAGAGGGAAGCACAAGGGATGGGATACTGCCATGTTGCCCAAACCTAGACAGGACAAGTCGAGAGGCTGAGGTCGGGTTCGAACCACAGACCTTCGGGTCAGTGAATTCGCGCTCTAACCACTGAGCCATCTCGCCCACTGTATGCGACAATAAGGCAATCCAGCTGATGGGTCAGCAGCGACGGCCCATGTGACGTGAGATTATTTGTGTAGTTCATGGCTGTAAGCGGGCTGGGATACTACCAGGACGCTCACACCTAAACATGAACACGATTAAGGTCCTCAACCAAAGCCTTGGCTCAAGAGCCGCAACGGCAACTGTGGTTGACGTAAGACCGTTAGAGCAGCCTACGTTCCTAAGGAGCAACTTGTCACAGGTTTCAACGTTCAACGTGGAGGACTGGGACACTGTTGGTCAGACACCTACTCATTCATCAACCATATATGAGAGGTTCTGTGATTGCCACATGTATATTCCCCAGTATAGCTCAACGGGTCATCATCACTACCATCATCGACAGTATGACATCCGTGTTCAACACTGATCCTTCGTTGCCGTACAACCAGGATTTATTTGAAATTCATTGTGAAGAAAGTAAGTGAACGGGAAGGAGGAATTGGTGCTAGCATCCTACAATCGTTCTGAGGTGCCTACGCCTCCTGACAAGAACGCCACTGACATCAAATGACAGCCACATCTTGCAGCGCTTCAAGCAGGTGAAACGGGGAGCACACAGTTCCCATCCTGGAAGGCGAGTAGCACCGACAGCATCCGAACATTTCGTAATTCCCTCATACCCCTCTTCCAGGTCAAGGGTTTGCCACATCTTTGTATCTGCCACTCAGAAATGAGCACGGGAAACAGCAGTCTCTTCGGCAAACACTCGTTCGGCATGCGCGATACGTGGTCTAACCAACGCAGCTTCTGGTGCTGTGCACATTCTTTAATAGAAGTTCCCATGGTACAACCAAAAACTCGCTTCTTAGCTGCCTCGTTATGAGTTCGCCGACGCCACGAGCCACGTTTCCAAGACAACGGTTGCGGAACACGTTCACTTTCACTTGACGTCTGATAATTCATCGCGTCAA
This sequence comes from Opisthorchis viverrini, assembly GCF_000715545.1. Classification (NCBI taxonomy): domain Eukaryota; kingdom Metazoa; phylum Platyhelminthes; class Trematoda; order Opisthorchiida; family Opisthorchiidae; genus Opisthorchis; species Opisthorchis viverrini. Next base: position 845,407 of record NW_008751733.1, on the reverse strand, counting down.
GTTATGTTCGGGACCGGCTGGGATTTTCCTCTCAGAGATTTAAGCATTGCCACCGTTCAATCTGATATCCAGTGCTTGAGTGACCCTCATAGCGCACTGCCGCGAGCAAAACTCCAAGCACTGTGCAGAGGTAGCGATCTCGTCCAAGTATGGATTCACATCTGAAGGTAGAGCATTTGAAGGATATGCTGGACGACCCATCATCTGGATCTGTCAGTCCTTCAGTAGCCAGGCGATTTTAGGAACCTTGCGCGGCCCTGGCAAACAAAGGGAGAAGCGACTTCGGACGAGTGCGTAGTCAGGAATGCTGGGGATATCAATATCCCCGAAAAACTCTGTATTTTCATGTGCTAGCAAACTTCCGGCATCTTCAAGGTCAAACTATGAATATATATATATATATATATATATATATATATATATATATATATATATATATATATATATATATATATATATATATATATATATATATATATATATATATATATATATATATATATATATATATATATATATATATATATATATATATATATATATATATATATATATATATATATATATATATATATATATATATATATATATATATATATATATATATATATATATATATATATATATATATATATATATATATATATATATATATATATATATATATATATATATATATATATATATATATATATATATATATATATATATATATATATATATATATATATATATATATATATATATATATATATATATATATATATATATATATATATATATATATATATATATATATATATATATATATATATATATATATATATATATATATATATATATATATATATATATATATATATATATATATATATATATATATATATATGCATTGTCATTTTTTCCCATGCTCGCTTGTTGTTGGATCATTAAAGTTTGTGTCCGAGGTTTTTCGTTTTCTTACTATCCGCCGTGCTAGAAGTCTGGATCAAGCAACATAGCTGGGGATAGAATATTGCCACGATCCGTATATCATATTGTTTGCTCGCTGGATGATCGAACCGTAACAAGGATCCACAAATATGTTCGAAAACGACCAGTAGTCAGTCAGTTACTCATCTATGCCATCGGTAACTGATGGTGACGTGACCGATTTGAGTTTGTGGCCAACGCGTCGCTGGAGGACACCATGTGGCCACACGACTTCGCGGAGGTACACAAACCGTCACACCGCGGCAAAATCTAGTCATCCAAACAGGAGTAATCGTAAGACTAGGTTTAAATCACAGAGCTCTTAGCCAGTGGATCTGCCATCGCGAGCTCTATGGAATGCCATACGAAAACCTCACCTTTATTGCTGCTGTCGATAGTTTTCCGGCTTTTAGATGTGCAAGATCTTCAGAAGTATATCGGACAAACTTAAAAATGCGCCGATGAACATGATCAGGCCTTGGGCAATTACAGCATGTGGTCTGGGGTTGGGGGGTTCCCAGCCCGTCTTTGCACAGAGAACAGCGTTACCGCCACTTCTTACGGTGTGCACATGCCGGTCGGAAGGACGTTTGAATTCGGACTACAGATCTCCATTCAGTAGCTCGCGCCACGTAACACCAGGTGAGATGTTCCATACTAAAAACTCAAGGGATGAATTGGCTGATCCGATGTTCAAGAATTTTGGCAATATTATGTAATTAAACAACAGGTCACTCACAGGAATCATTTGACGGAATTTGTGCAAAGTGGTTGGTTCTACCTCCCCGAACAGCCCGGCCGTTTGCTTGCAAGTGGATTGGCGCCCCTGGACTAATTGGATAATTCGGTCTCTGTGAGATCGGTGGCTCCATAGCTTTTACTTCGACCTAAAAGAAGACAATTTCAAGGCAAATATGCGGCCCTTACCTGTTTTCCATCCAAATTAAGGAAGTGCATACGTATTAGATTTTTCACCACTTCTTCGTCATCGAATCCGACAAAGGCAAACCCTGAAGTGAAACAAAGGACACAACAATAAGCCAGTTTTGATTCCCGCGTGCCTGAGTTGGAAATCTGGAGATGCAATTAGGTCCATAGAATAAGCCGATACGTCTGTTCACTTCATTCATTAAAGGATAGTAGATAAAAGCGTTGGTTTAACCTCTAAGTGCCAAAACGACAATATTGACATTTTCGGCCACAGCCAATCGTCCCTTCGGGTGGGTGCTAAAAGAGAAACACGGAAGAACCACAAACTGTGGTTAGGCTAAACTCAGTGGAGGCACAAAGAAAAAGATAAAACTTCGCCCAACCTGGTATTGCCTCAGGGTTCCCGAATACCGGTGCTAACGTCCGTTCAACTCGGATTATCGCCGGACCCAGATGAATTAAAAATCCCCAGTATAACCATCAAAATCCCAACAGACGTAACGGCGCCAACTGACTTTGAGTCCAGTGATAACGAGTCCGGGGTGAATGAGCTGACTTCTACAGTTGTCCACACAATCCTATGAAACGTCAAGTTGTTTGATCGGTTGGCATCACATACGCCGGAATCCGTGCCTCTCCTTTTTACAATGGCTGCTTGGATAAAAGTAGCCTGCAGCCCAGCAGAAGGCACCGTAGATGGGGAACAAACAACGAAAAATTCTATGCGATGCTAGACATTGAATGCGACAACCTTTGCACGGGGTTTGAACCTATTACGCTAGAAGAGGAACAATTAAGGTCGGGAGCTGAAAGAAGCAACCAGAGAGTTGACCACATTTTGTACGGTTTCGCACGGAAAAGCTTGTCGATCATCAATATCTAGTGGTGCTTAAAACGCCCCACAAACATGGAAGAAAAAGTCCGTGAAGAGAGCCCCGTCCCTAGGGAAAACGACCAAGATCAGGTGCGTTATTTCGGAACAGACTTGAGTGGCATATAGGGGTGGGATGTCATCAACATGCACCCAACGGTAAACTTTAGAAAGGCAGTGCGGTTAAGCGTGACAGTTTGAGCGCCGCTGAGGTAGAATGAACGCCACGATCTGCAACGTTTTTAACGGTATGCAACGAGAATCACGTAGGCTCCAACCAAGAAGGCGTCAAAATTCCATGTCTGTCTGATCAAACCCATGTCCTATGTCAAATTTATACGAGTCTGGTTTCAGAATGGAAGTGTTTTACCTGGTAGATATGCTTGGACATGCGTGGCACCTGTCCCAATCGTTCTAGCCTGGTAAGCTTGTTTGTTGCTCTAGTGATTAATCCAGAAACAAGTGCCCACTTAGGCACCAATTCACGCCGGAGTGAGATGTACCGCGAGGCCCGCCGGATGGGGGGAAGGCAAGCCTTAAAACCCCAGCATCTCAACAAGTCCTGTTCACACTTAGGTAAACTGGCAGTGTATCAGACCCATGATCAAATGATCGTGGCACCTCGGTGTGTGCATCGTATGGTCAATCAATGGCAAAGATTGGTCACAAAGTCTTATTGGATCCCGCTGTCTATGGGAAAACTTCGACAGTTCATTGTAAACTTTAACAAGCTGTGCTAGAACGAAGGGTGTAGAGCGCATCGACAAACACCGGGTGCATCTCCCTGTCCAGGTGTACTTACCGGTTGTCCTACTCATAGAGTTGAAGGCCCCGTTGAAGCTAAGGTTGACGGTACAAGTGGCGTTGCTCAACTGGTTGGCAGTATGCTACCCTTCAACAGCTTATCGGACACAATCCCAATAACGGGTTACAAGTGACATCCAGAATCATTTAACCTCATTTCCAGTATTGTCGTGCAGTGCACAACTGAAAACGATGTGCCCAGGTTCATAAAATTAAGTGAGGTAACGAGTATGGCGACGCTTGAGACTTCAGTAATGAAACTACAGGAATTCTCTGTTGCACCGAATAAGTACTTAGGATTTGTCTTCGAAAAAAGCTGTCGTACCAGTTTTAAAAGTGATGCAGAAACGTGGTGGAAAGTTCATCGTTTTGGGACAGGTTCAGAAAATAAACAATGAGTCGATTGGATGGGTTTCGTGATATGCGGTACCCTCCTAGGTAAGTAGTTTTCGCAAGTGTCGAGGCGGGTTTGTGTGGACGACCGGCTTGTACGAGTGTTTGATACACGAATAGTTCCACGACGAGATGTTGTAGACCGTAGATCTTGAAGTCATAAGTTGCTCGTATACGCATGATGGTCCGCACGAACCTTGGGATGTTTTGGTCGTTACCCCTCTATTTCCAGTTCGTTTGATGCTTGTTGTACAGCGTACTCTAGATGTGGTCAAGTGGAAGCTCAGAGAAACACCGAAGAAAAGTTTCGTAGACCTAGGTGTAATGGTAGTTCTATGGGCATCCTGAGACTCAAAATAATAACACCCGAATCATTTCAAGTACCCAACAAGTTTCCACAATGTGAAAATGTTCGACACCACGTCGAATGGATAGTGCACAAGTATTCGGTGGCCTGGTTGGATTGGTGTAGCGGTTTTCCTCACTAGACTAGCTGGTTTAATGAAGTGGCTAAAATAACCGGGCAAGCTGGAACTAGGTAGATTCACACCAGTCGGAAGCATGCGGAGACTGTGGAATGAGTGTCAATGGTCTTAGATGGCTGACAGACTAGTGTGAGAAAAACTACCAATTGAATAAATGAGCGAAAATATTCATGCAGACGCGTTAAGGACGCGAGGAACTGGGCCCGTGTCGAATAAAGCACGCAAAGTCATAAACATACCACGATGCCTTTGCTTATTGGGACTGGTGAGGAGGTTCACGTCAGTAACCTGGTATAAGAATAGATTATAAAATGGCTCGACTTACTCTGCCGTACTTTGAAAAGAAATTCCTGATGGTCGACTCGTCGTGCTCAAATGAAATACCGCCAACAAAAATCTTAAGGCTCCTTCGGTTCTATCAACCAAATGTCAATTCAAGCAAAGAACGTACCTTTCCCTTCATGTTTATGTTGCATCGTTTTGGGTCAACTTCTTTGTGATCGACGACGTGAAGCTTCTGCGCGAGCACAGAATCGACCGAGGTGCTTTCCTTGTACTTTATGTAACCGAACCCCCTTGAACGGCCAGTCCGGTTGTCCATCATAACAATGGACTCTTCGATCTCTCCAAACTTGGAAAAATACGACTTTAAGGAATCTAGCAAGAAGCTTCAGAGTCGGCACGCTGAAATTACCATTGGTAGTTGACTGGTGGAGCCCCCCAACGAACAGTTTACTAAAACATTTATTTATTTGAATTTCTGTAAACCAGGACGTACCCAACTTCATTCCCTTGGGAATCTACAGCCATCATTTTGCGGGAGGGGCATACAGCCAGTGGACACTAGGGTCCACTGAACACTGATAAGTTCAAACAAAGTTGGCCCGCGCGGCCTATCAGGTACCACGTGTGTAGTAAAAGATTCACGGCTGTTGAAGGATTACCCTTGATATGAATGAATCTCACTGAGGCGACTTTCATGAAACGCAAGACACTTGCACTCTAACACGGCCTTCCGAACTGACCTTGGGGGACCGCGTGTTTGAAAACGGAAACAACGCCCCACAGCGATCGGCGGATGCTTAAGTGGCAAAAGAACTTCTTTCCAATATTTTTTATGTCGAGTGAGAACCTCCTCGCGAAACATCTTTCATTTTTCTGTATGTGTGTTCGAACCAAAAGCTACCACTCTCTGCCCTGCATTTGTTGAGTTTTGTTTCAATTCATCAAGGACTCACGGGTTCACGGATTGATACACAGGATCGACGCTTTTGCCCAAGTTTCCCGGGGCGGTTTCGTTCTTGTTGGTCAGTGGCTGTCGTTCACCTGAAAGGCAAAAGTGAAAAAAGGGTGTAGCACTGCCCTTCATATTCTCAGCGCGAGGCAGTATGCTCACCAGCGCGAGGATTCGCATAAATAAATGTCTAATAGTGCTTTAAACTAGGTTCTAGAAGGGGCGTGGACGACCGTCGTAAGAAGGTCATTCTTCGCAGATACTATCCGAAATGAGAAAAAGTTTTGTCTAATGAATGTGTGTGCTCTGAGCTTGAAAATTTTCTTACTATGCCACCGCCGGGTGTTTGCTGGGTCAACGGTGAAAAACCTGTTTACCAAGCTTTGTTCAAACAGGGCATAAGTAAGAATTAGGTCCCCTCGGGGGCGACGGTACTCCAGGGGAAAGAGATCAAGCATCGCTAGACGCGCTTCATAGTCCACGGACTTGAGGCCGGCAACAATTCTCGAAGCGGCCCGCTGGACACGCTCAATGAGGGTAACGTC
>NW_008751733.1:831645-838598 GCF_000715545.1 Opisthorchis viverrini | reverse complement strand
CAAAAGGTAAACATGGACTCGCAAGAACGTCTGGGAGGTCGTTGACGTAGATCAGAAACAGGAGTGGTCCCAAGACGGAGCCTTGAGGAACTCCAATGGAGACCGGCGCTGGAGAGGAATAAGTTGAGCCTATTCTCACTCTGAATGACCTGTCTGATAGGAACGCCTTGATCCGCCTTGAATCCCGTAAGCCTCGAGTTTGTGGAGCAGCGGGACGTGTGGGTCCCTATCAAATGCTTTTGAGAAGTCGAAAAATATGGCATCCGATATGAGTCCTTCGTCCTTGGCTTGGGTTGAGCTGTCCATAAACACGAGCATGTTTGTTACGCAAGAACGGTTTGGGAGAAATCCGTGTTGAGCTGGAGATATCAGATTGCTGGAAGTAAGGTGATCTAGGATGGCTCGCTTCAGAATGCGTTCCATCACCTTGCACGGCACGCTAGTGAGGCTTATAGGCCTATAGCTGCCAGGCGATAGTCGGTCACCAGTTTTGTAGATTGGCGTGACAATCGCTTCCTTCCAAGCAGGAAGAATGCGGCCTTCGTCAAGCGACTGACGAAACACCAAGTGTAAATGGTTTGCCAGTGTGGAGGACGTTTCTTTCAGGATCCTCGGATGGACCTCGTCGGGTCCCAATGCGCAGAATGGGTTGATCTTGTCCAAGAGTTGACGAATGTCCTCCACCGTGAAGACCAAGTCGGTTAGAGGCTGTTCGTAGTTTCTCCTTGACAAGATGTGATGTGACGAGGACGCTGGGGCTGAGTATAGACACGCATAGTGTTCTCTGTAAGCCTCAGATACCACTGTTGGGTCATTCGTCTCCGTTTCTTGGCCAGCATTCAACTTTACATTTGCAATGCCATTGCTACAGATGTGGGTTCAGATATGTTTCACAGAAAATTGGCTACTTTCCGGGTTTCATCCTTCACAGGGTTTTAGGTGGCGCAGAATTAATATGTGAAAAATGGCTATTTGGCATTTGTGTGTACAGTGGATAATCGATGCAACAACGCTGTTTTTCGTTTTGGTTTGGTGTACACAAATGCATCAAACGGCCAGCAGAACTAACAGAATGATGAGGAATCCGAAGAAGCTAGTGAGTCTAGTGCATCTACCAACAGCAAGCCGTACGCGAAGCACCGGTGCGTTTTCGTTTAAGGGAACACGGGAACCAACTTAAAGTCAACTCTCACCATCCTGAACAAAATCAGGAGGTTTCCAAGTTCTCGTACGATCAACCAATTGTAAGTAGAAGGCTAATAAAACAGAAGCTGGGCCACTACGTCGCCCTCCGGAGGAATTAAACGCGGTCGTGAAGTGCGGCAGTTTGCAGCCGGTGAATTCGGCAAGCTCCTCACCAATCAGGACATAAATAACTAACGCCGGAAATGTCAACCACCACTGTTGAGTAAGTTCTGGATAGCTGGTTCTGAATCGAATCCTGCTCTGGCTAAGATTCGCAAGTTTGAACGAGTGCTTACAATGCAGCCGACAGAAGGTCACTACACCCACAACCGTCTCTCCAGATGACGGCAGACAGTGCTGGGATGACGCTCCTCGGACGCAGTAACTGTCGATGAGGCACATGCCATATACCAATCCGGGTGATTTTTGCTGAAGCAACTGTGTGACCCGTGTATACGAGCCAGGCGCGCCCGTGCTGACAGAGAGAACGGGAACCGGGGACCGGTTATGGGAAGCAAACAGTTCAGTCGTAGATGAACATTTTTTTGCAGATTCAGACATATGACTGGTAAACAATACCAAGTGAAGATAGTTGTTGTGGACTAAATGGTGCGCAAGGGGGCGGCCAGTGCCGAGTTCGGCTGCGATATCATATTGTGCTAATTCCATACTCTCAAATCCACTACAGTAGTCGTCTGGTTACCCAAAAGTTTAATTAACCGGGAGTGCGTTGCAAAAAATAAAAGTAATAACGCTGAATTGAGCATACAGCAATAAAGAGGTCAGATGGAAATGACTCACGGTGAATTATTCTCTTTAGAACACTTCGTCGTTGGCCCAGGTCTGCGAATAAATAATAATCCAATAATGGTTGTCTAGGGGTCCCCTTTTGAACACTTCCCACATGTAATGACTTCCGAAGATAATGTGAAATATTTGGATACCAGAGTTAGCACACAAACCTCGCGAATGACTGCTGTATGTGCAAGCGAAATCAGGGGAAAGTCGAAGCGCGTGATCACGTTTGTACTGGTGTACTTGGGTAAAAATCGCGTTTTTTGTGGTTTTTTATGTTCAACCAAAAGCGGTTTATTCAGTTGACAAAATACGTAATGTTACGTAATAGGAGCAAAATAAAGGTACAGAACACCAAACTACTCCTCTGCTATGGTGTTAACCGTGAAGGGGAAAACGCTCGAATAATCTTAGTAACGAATAAAAGAGCTGCTCACTTCGAGTTTCTTTATCAGCTAGGTGCTGAGGGAAACAGACGCGTCGTTCGGAACGACTAAAGGAAGCGGTAAGGTTGGCGGTGGGAGTGTCTTGGGTGGGAACGTGTGCTGGAGGGGTGGCACGATTGCTGGATGTGGTGGCAGGTGCTTCACTGAAGGAAGGCTTTAAACGATCGATGGATACGGTATCATGTTCTCGTTTCTGGGTTAAACGAAGTAGTTGGGGTGGCGTTCAACGACCTTGAAGGGACGATCACAACAGAGTTGAAGGGGTTTCCTCGTTGCGTCATGTCGAGCAGATACAAATGTGAACGGGGGAAATCGGTCGAGAGGTGTTTCTTTCGCGTTGATCGTCTTGTCGGTGTCGCACAAAGTTCAAGCATGTACTGTTTCAGACGGGTGACGAATGTGACGGTTGATTCGGGCTATGCGCCAGGAGGGGAAACCAGTTCATCGGCTTAACATAAAGTTGCACCTTTTTTCCGGTTTGGCTAGTGACCAGCAAGGAGTTTCCCCAATGATTTAGCGAATAGCAATTAAAATGAGAGGTTAAGAAGTGGACAATGAAGATGTGTTAATTTGGGTGGTCAGTGCAACTTTGAGCCGGCGATGGAACCACTCAACCAGACCGTTGGAACAATGGTGATACGCGGTAGACGAAGAGCGACGGAAACCGAATAGTGTAGAAAACTCACGGAACCGATTACATTGAAATTGTGAATTGCGATCGGTAGTAATGATGGGAGGTACGCCAAAGACTGCCGTTGAACCTGGAGTATCCGAAATGAGTACCAAAGAGTAAAACGATCAATCATGGCAAGACTATGAGTGAAACCGTTTGATGGGGAAAGAGGGCGAAAGAACAAATACACCCTCAGCGTGTATTTGTTGGCTCCGGGAGTTAAACAGAACTGAGCTGAGATTTTATTGTTTTCTTCAGTCGTGTGGTACACAAACGTGTGTGAATCGAGCACCAGGAACTGCAAGTGAACTGACAGGTTGTATTGTATGCCGAGTTGCTTTACTGCGTTGAGATGCGATGCACTGTTTGGCCTAGAATGTGAGATCCTTATTCATGTAGGGCCACACGAAACTTGCACTAATCAACTTCCCGATTCCTGGATGAGAATGTCCATGAAAGTGATCATATCAACTCGTCAGAAAGCCTTGGGGACGACTGGGCGAGTTGTGCCGCTAGACATCACAAAAAATGGTTTCAGACTGGATGGTTAGGTGAATTGAAGAGACTTGAAATGAAGGGGAGGCTAGAATGGGCAAAAATTAGGATCACCATGCTTAAGGTTCACCAAATGTGTGGAAGGTTCAAGAGTGTTGGTATCTGGACGGGATAGGGCGTCTGCGACGACATTTTCTGATCCTGGAGTGTACCGAAAGTCGGTAGTGGATTGGGAAATATAGTCCAGATGACGTATCTCGTGTGGTGAATAGCGATCAGGTTGGGGTTGAAAGCATACGTAAGTGGCTTATGATACGTTTGAATGGTGAATGATATATCTTTCAATAAATGCCGGAAATGGCGAATAGGAAGGTAAATTGAGAGTAATTCACGACCAAAAGTACTGTAACGTGATTGTGCAGCCTGCATCGTCTGCGAGAAGAAGGCCAGTGGTCGAGATGCGTTTTTAAAACCGTGATAAGTACGGCGCCGACAGCTGCGTTTGGAGCAGCATTTGTCTAATTAGGCTTTGTGCTTTCATGAGTATTGAGGAAAGAGACTAGCGACTAAAACATCGTCAAGGTAGGAGTACACAAACGGTAAGCCACGTAAAACTTCGTCCATGAAACGTTGAAACGTTTGAGCTGCATTTCGAGGACCAAAGGGCATACGCGTGAATTTGAAAAGGCCAAACGTTGTTGTGACAGCTGTTTTAGGAATGTTACCGGGGGCCACGGGTCTGTGGTAGTATGCTCGTACGAGATCGAGTTTGGAGAAAATGCTTGTGTGCCAAAAGGTAGTGGCGAAATCGTGGATATGTGGGATGGGCTACCTGTCTGGGATACTAGCGTTATTGAGAGAACGGTAATCTCCACGGGTCTCTGTTAATAACGTGACGTAATAATTTGTTTCCCTATTCCTCAGGCTAGTTCACCACACTTTCGGGAATGCTCAAGTTTCAAGACTGAACCGTTCTATTTTTTACAGCGCTGACTCTATCTCAACCATTTCTATAGACGATTTGTTTACATTTATTTCTGGACTTGTTGTTGAAATTTTGTCCCACTTTGAACTGAGCAACAATTTTCCCGCATAATTCGTCCAAATGCACGCTGCCCTTAGTGTGCCATCCTGTGTGCCCGCTGGCTATTCGCACAATGAGATTGATTTCTCGAAATCTGCGGCATTTTCAGACTTGCCACTCCATAGTGTAGAATGTCTATGTATAATGCATATGCTCCTGTATTATTGAAAATCCTTTACTATGGCAATTTGTTTAGGTGAACTAAATCCCCAGGTGAATAAACACCGCCGACTGTGAATACGTTACCTGATGATAAAAAATCGTGATTTGTGGAAAAGGTTGACTCACATACAATGAACGTAACTTTCAGGTATTTTTCCACCAGAACAGATTTCCTCGACAGTCTAGAAACAAAATGGCCTTTGGAGATGCAACACATGCATAGGCGCATTCAGCTTTCCGTTTGTCTTGGAGGGAGCCTGCTGCATTTGTAGTACACCCTTTCGTAACGCAAAATAGTGTGGGTGCTTCGATTACTGGATGAACGCACAAATATCACAAAGTTATCCTTCATGTATTCATTTAAGGTCTTCTCAAATGCCGTGAAGGATGAAAACGATACACCCACAAATTTCTCAACGAAAGCCACTTCCGAAGCCATAGCAGACGAAATGCAAAGCCTAATGTGCGCCAATAATTTTCAGAAGAGATCGATTAAAACAAATCGCAAAAAATGACGGCAGATGAGGGGGGTTTTCAGTTTACGCATATATGCAAATAAGTGGCACACAGGAGCCAGCGGCTAGACGCACAATGTATTTTTCTGCAAAACCCCTGCGGGCGAAATAAAAACTTCAACGTCAAAATGTTGCACTTCTTTGCATATATGCGTAGACTGAAAACCCCGCTCATCTGCCGTCATATTTTGCGATTTGTTTTAATGGATCTCTTCTGAAAATTATTGGCGCACATTCGGCTTTGAATTTCGTCTGCTATGGCTTCGGAAGTGGCTTTCGTTGAGATATTTGTGGGTGTATCGTTTTCATCCTTCACGGCATTTGACAAGACCTTAAATGAATACATGAAGGATAACTTTGTGATATTTGTGCGTTCATCCAGTAATCGAAGCACCCACACTATTTTGCGTTACGAAAGGGTGTACTACAAATGCAGCAGGCTCCCTCCAAGACAAACGGAAAGCTGAATGCGCCTATGCATGTGTTGCATCTCCAAAGGCCATTTTGTTTCTAGACTGTCGAGGAAATCTGTTCTGGTGGAAAAATACCTGAAAGTTACGTTCATTGTATGTGAGTCAACCTTTTCCACAAATCACGATTTTTTATCATCAGGTAACGTATTCACAGTCGGCGGTGTTTATTGACCTGGAGATTTCGTTCACTTATAGAAATCGCCATAGTAAAGGATTTTCAATAATACAGGAGCATATGCATTATACATAGAAATTCTACACTATGGAGTGGCAGGTCTGAACATGCCGCAGATTTCGAGAAACCAATCTAATTGTGGGAATAGCCTGGGGCATCCTGTTTTGCCAACTGCCAAAGGTTCAATCTAGGCTTCTTTAATTCCCTTCTTTAATTCTCCTCAAGATTTACTGTTAATTTCCCATAGAACCACGGTCTACTTATCTGTACTCCCTGCCCAAGTCCAATTCAATATGTTGTTCACTGCCCAATTGCGACTACTGAAAAAACGCAGGTGAAGTTCGTACGGTTACGCCGTAATTATTACTGACGGTCCTTTGGTGGATAAGACTACACGTTACCTATCAGATAGGACACCTAGATCGTGCGTTTAGGCTAAGTAACCTATTACTTGCTTTGAGATCGCGGTCTTAGCACAGGATCGTACAGTCTCCAATCCCCTTTAGATTTCTTGGGAGCCATATGTAGGAGTGACGACCAATGAATCGATGAAGGACGGATGATGCCGAGTTCGAACATCTGTCCGAACTCGCGTTTTGCGATTTATAGCTTACCCGGATGAAGTCGATGGGGATTGGTATGAACAGGTGGACCTCTCGTCTGGAGTTGGTGAACGATGAAATGAGTGGCCAGGTGGATGCAGTGACATGGATGAGTAACGGTAGGAAAATCCCCAAGTATATCAGCAAAATGGGAATCAGGTAAGATAACTCGGATACCTGTGGATGAAGTTGGGGCACTAATTCCGTTGACTGAGGGGAAAGTTAGCATGTCCGGGAGACTTTCGTGTCACACATTGACAGGTAAGCTGTAGAGGGCCAGGTAGTCTGCATCAATGATAGGTGTTCGGACCTCTACCAAAACGAAAATCCGCTTGCAGGCACATCGCA
>NW_008751733.1:827961-831164 GCF_000715545.1 Opisthorchis viverrini | reverse complement strand
TGCTGCCATCGGGAGAAACATATGTGGCTATAGTGACCTTCCTCTCCCTGACACACAAGGACGCGTCCGGTCTCCCGAAGTTTTGCCAGAACCGAAGGCATATCATCTGCTACATTAAAACCCAACCATTCTGCACCTACCATGGATGGCCGGTCGACACTTCCGGCGGTAGCTGTAAGAATCTTTCCGAATTTATCCGCCAGAGACTGCCGCACCACAGATGATGGCCTTCCATATCTCAGCAGGGACTTGCATGTGCCCAACTCGTCTTCGGTTAGGCGTCGATTGACTGGAAGCCGATCGTACAGGAATTTTGACAGTTCGTGGTCTTGTTGCAGAAAATAAGAGGTCACTTCCAGTTGGTTCCTTCGCCTCCATAGACAAAACCGCACTGGACAGCCGGTTCTTCGCGTACTTTTTTTATTAGAAATTACGCTCGGCTTACTAGCTTTCTCGGATTCCACGGCTTTCCGTTGGTCTTGGAGGGCGCTTGCTGCATTTGTAGTACACCCTTTCGTAACGCAAAATAGTGTGGGTGCTTTGATTACTGGATGAACGCACAAATATCACAAAGTTATCCTTCATGTATTCATTTAAGGTCTTGTCAAATGCCGTGAAGGATGAAAACGATACACCCACAAATTTCTCAACGAAAGCCACTTCCGAAGCCATAGCAGACGAAATGCAAAGCCTAATGTGCGCCAATAATTTTCAGAAGAGATCGATTAAAACAAATCGCAAAAAATGACGGCAGATGAGGGGGGTTTTCAGTTTACGCATATATGCAAATAAGTGGCACACAGGAGCCAGCGGCTAGACGCACAATGTATTTTTCTGCAAAACCCCTGCGGGCGAAATAAAAACTTCAACGTCAAAATGTTGCACTTCTTTGCATATATGCGTAGACTGAAAACCCCGCTCATCTGCCGTCATATTTTGCGATTTGTTTTAATGGATCTCTTCTGAAAATTATTGGCGCACATTCGGCTTTGAATTTCGTCTGCTATGGCTTCGGAAGTGGCTTTCGTTGAGATATTTGTGGGTGTATCGTTTTCATCCTTCACGGCATTTGACAAGACCTTAAATGAATACATGAAGGATAACTTTGTGATATTTGTGCGTTCATCCAGTAATCGAAGCACCCACACTATTTTGCGTTACGAAAGGGTGTACTACAAATGCAGCAGGCTCCCTCCAAGACAAACGGAAAGCTGAATGCGCCTATGCATGTGTTGCATCTCCAAAGGCCATTTTGTTTCTAGACTGTCGAGGAAATCTGTTCTGGTGGAAAAATACCTGAAAGTTACGTTCATTGTATGTGAGTCAACCTTTTCCACAAATCACGATTTTTTATCATCAGGTAACGTATTCACAGTCGGCGGTGTTTATTGACCTGGAGATTTCGTTCACTTATAGAAATCGCCATAGTAAAGGATTTTCAATAATACAGGAGCATATGCATTATACATAGACATTCTACACTATGGAGTGGCAGGTCTGAACATGCCGCAGATTTCGAGAAACCAATCTAATTGTGGGAATAGCCTGGGGCATCCTGTTTTGCCAACTGCCAAAGGTTCAATCTAGGCTTCTTTAATTCCCTCTTTAATTCTCCTCACGATTTACTGTTACTTTCCTATAGAAACACGGTCTACTTATCTGTACTCCCTGCCCAAGTCCAATTCAATATGTTGTTCACTGCCCAATTGCGACTACTGAAAAAACGCAGGTGAAGTTCGTACGGTTACGCCGTAATTATTACTGACGGTCCTTTGGTGGATAAGACTACACGTTACCTATCAGATAGGACACCTAGATCGTGCGTTTAGGCTAAGTAACCTATTACTTGCTTTGAGATCACGGCCTTAGCACAGGATCGTACAAAGGTGGCTGGATATGCTGTGCGAAGTTCAATATCCGGCTACATCAAGACGCGTTATGTCTGTGTTTCGACTGCCTTCCCCGTCTCGTGCGTCCACCAGGAGCGGACTGTCCACGCAAGGATTGATGATAGAACTGGACCTCCCCCGTATAAAGAATAAAAATTTAGAGCTGGAGGCAGATNGTCCCCAGCCAAACACAGTGAGGCCCCAACAAACACAAGTCCCTACTATATAGAGCAGCTTTGACGACGCAGATAGGCGACGACAGATCAGGTCAGGTTAGGTCACCGGTGAAATGTGCACAGTATGGATCATCTCACTACCTGGATCGGTGCCCAGAGTTTATTAAAATACCAGTTGTAGACAGAATGGCCCGCGTAGACCGACTCCGAGTATGTTATTTATGTATAAAACCGTACCATCAAGCAAAGGTGTGTCGATCCAGACATGCCCGTGGGTTCCAGTTATGTGTGGGCAAACATCATCCATTTCTGCACCGACCGAGCTCTTCCAAGACAGAAAACGAACCAGAACCACCCGAGATTGCATCAGAAGGTGTACACCATAGCATAGCAGACGTCCCAAAATCAAATATATCGTGTGCTGTAGTGCCAGCTTGGATTCGAGGACCCGAAGGAGACGTCGTTGTCAACGCCTTTTTGGACAACGGTGCTAGTGCGACCCTGATCCATAGTTCACTTCTGCCGAAACTGGGATTGAAAGGTACACCTGCGCCATTAATTATTAAAACTATCAATGGAGAGTGTGTCACAAGATCAGCATCAGTTTCGTTCTGCACAAAATTGCTCGGTTCTGAGGAAGTAATGCAAGTTCATCGCGCTTGGGTTTTCGACGCCATGCCCTGCTTAAATTCGCTCGCGCCACTTCTCGAACAGTCCCAGAAGTGGAAGCATTTAAAGGAAATACCGCTTCCAGAATTGAAACCGGTAGACATAGGTCTTCTGATTGGTTGTGACGTCCCAAAGGCACAGTGGGTTCTACAGCAGAGGTTCGGGGGCCCCCAAGACCCTTAAGCAGTAAAAGGACCACTGGGATGGGCAGTTTTGGGGCCTTTATTCTCAAACCCCAATAACAACCAGAGCGAAGCAATTTTCCATGACATCACTCAGACGGAAGATTTGAATTTACAGCTCGAACGCATGTTTAACTTCGAATTTCTCGAAGCTGCCTGTACCAAGCGAGCAACGTCGCTGAATGATTGAGTGACCTATGACCGAATGCTTACGTCTTTGGAAATAGTGGACGGACACTATCAAATACACTTGGAAGGATGGATCCCCGTGTCTACCAGCCAACAAG
>NW_008751733.1:798914-824668 GCF_000715545.1 Opisthorchis viverrini | reverse complement strand
AAGCATGCACTAATTTACACGGCAGAGAACCGTATTGTGAACGGCTATGTTGAAACTTTGCTTGTCTCTAATGCGCTACGAGAAAATATTGGGTTATCAATGGTCAAGCAGTAGTTCAGAGTGTTCTACATTCTCGTTTTCACTGCAAACGCTGGCATTCTTAACCTGAAGTACAAATTATTGCTCCAATTCCTGAGGATAGAATGTTGACTCATGAAGCACCTTTCGCAGCGACTGGTATTGATTATTTCGGACCTTTGCTGGTAAAGCGAGGTCGTGGGTTTGAAAAACGTTACGGATATATTTGTGCTTGCTTGACAATACGTGCTGTGCATATTGAGGTGGCCTGTCCTCTCGAAACGGACTCATTTTTGCGCGCCCTTTCCAGGTTTACTGCTCTTCGAGGTTATCCAATTCGTATTTACAGTGATAATGACACTAATTTCCGTGATGCTGAAGCTGAGCTCAGACAAAGCCTACAACGGATGAACCAGGAGTGTCCAAAGCCCTTATACAGCGAGGATGTGATTGGATTTTTACTCCACCAAAGGCTAGCCGCAGGGGGGCGTCTGGGAAAGAATGATACGATCTATTCGGAGGATGCTGAGATCGTTACTTGATGATCTGATCAACTGCGATGAAGTTCATATGACTGTGCTAACCGAAGTGGAGAAAATCATTAATGATAGACCTCTGACGAAGTTATCAGATGACCCTCTCGACCTTGGGGCACTTACTCCTAATCATCTCCTGTTACTCCAGGGTAACCCTTCACTCGAAAGCTCACCTGGATCGAACATGAAGCTAACTCGACGACGCCGCCAGGCAAAATAGTTAGCCGATACTTTCTTGGTCCAGTGGATAAAGGAATACTTAACTACGCTGCATCAAAGACACAAGTGGGTGGAATCTGACCGTGATATTAAGGTGGGAGATTCGGTTCTATTAGTCGATACGTCCGTATCTAGGGGTCCCTGGCCAAAGGTAGTTGTACAAACGGTTACGCCAGGAAAGGATGGACGAGTTCGTGACGTCATGGTTCGAACGGTGACGAGAATCTTGAAGAGAGATGTTCGACATTTGTGTCTTCTCGAGCAAACCATTGAAGATAAAAGCCCACCCTTGACCCCGCAGGAGTGCTAATTAAGTGACCTAATTATTTGTTTCCCTATTCCTCGGGCTAGTTCATCACCCTTTCGTGACTGCTCAAGTTTACTAATAACAATAATATTTATTCCCAACTAGTGGATAGCATACCGTCGGGCATGTTCATAGTATTACAGTCAGAATAAAGGCATGACTGGTGGGGTTTGTGATTAATGGGAGTTTCCTGGAAAAGGGAAAGTGACGTAAACAGTAAACATTAATGAAGTAGAGTTCATCACACCTGAGGTGGCATGGGTAGGGATCCAAAATTACAAGGTCTGTTTATGTCCTATGGAGAATATATCAGATGGCACGAGATCTGAACGTTAGGTTTTAAAAGTGGCGGGCAAAGAAAACAATACAAGTGAGGGCATACCAAAGAACTTCCTGACTGAAACGTGACAGAAACAGAAAAAACTTCAAACGAAAGGAGGTGTACGGCCGGAATAATGGATATGGAGAGGCAGCAGGGCTGCCACGACATGGCAGGCCGGTTTTAAATAAAGTCCGGAACCGTCACTAGGGCTTCATGTCCTTGGNTGGCCACGGAAAGGTATGTGGGGGTGGTGTAGTGGGGTAAAAATGTATTACGGACAAACGGTAGCAGGAAACGCAGAAGTACAGTGTGCAGTGAAGCGACTCACTAGTGTTGCAGATGAAGCAGGGTCGAGTGTAAAAGTTTCTTGGGAAACGAGTTCACGCAAGCTGAGCAATAATTGACTCATTCGGTGAGGAGTACGTATAAAAGCCGTCGAGATCTTTGCATCTGGCAGAAGGTTCGGCAGATTGCAATGAACGCCTTCCGGTGGTGGCCGGGGACAAATGAAGGTTGATTGTGGTTGTCGGTATGGGAACCAGTGAGCGAGAGGGCCTGGACAAAGTAAGAGGGGAACAATTGCGGGTATGCTATCAAACCGGGTATTCCAGCGCCGTACCATCACTGCACCGAGGTACTTCGGTTTTTGGACAGCTCCGTGGTGAACGTTGTGATTTAGGTTGTTAGGCTGAGATGTTCAGTCGTTGTTGTTGTTTTCCCTTTTATTTTCAGGTCGGGATCCCTTCCTACGCGATGCACAAATCGAGTTGAATTGACAGCGGCCAAACTGATAGTCCATAGCGCGCAATACCACGGGTCGAAGCTTGGGGAGAAGATGAAATGAGATGTGATCAGTGAGGTCTGGATAGTTATAGGGGTTATCGGATAGGATATAGACCTTTCTTAGGGGGGAAAATGAACTTCTACCACAGTTGTGGAAGGACATCAGGTGATTAAACAGGACAGGATAAGGATGAATCTGTACTCAGTAGTGTATTCATCAGTGTCAAGCTAAGGTTGCCAATATAACTATAATACCTGAGACAGGACAGTTTACTGCATGTGGGCTAAGAGGCGGTGTGTTGAGGGTAAACCAAACTCGTAACGACAAGGGGGTGTAAATTCCTGGAGGTTGTTAGTGAGATCGACGATACTAGGATGATCTAGGAAGGAGGATGGATGCGCGGGAGAAGGTCCCCAGTCCCCGAAGCACTACCATCAGCTTTAATCAGTGAGTGGTGCGTGACGAAGAAGATTTTCGATACTATCCTCGGATGTTGATAGTGGAGAGTCGGGCGTCTAACTGTATGTTGTTGTATGTGTCCACTCCTGGGAGCAGCAAATTTGGTTTGTCTTTTCGTTTGGTTGACGAGGTAGGTTTTGGTGCGGTGTATCCTCGATACTGACGAAGGCAGGTACAGCTATGCACGTCGACTTAGGCCATGGGCATCGCAGAGTTTCTTCCGGCTATCCCAGGTATATTGATTTCATATTGAATACTTTTGGACAGGCGAAAGGCCAGTTTTTGTTATTGTTTATGGCGTTGCCAAATAGCTCAACCGAGGCGAGGCCAACACCAGCAGCGACAATCAGAAAACAGCAATGCTCTTGTTTTTATTTCCCGAATTTAAAGGCCAGGCTCAGAACCACCGGCGATAGGCGATGCACCCGTGCTACTGGAGGGGTTCTGGGTATACGAACGCACCATGGTGCAACGTAACAGAGCGACCCTCTCTGTAGGACGTACCCACCCACAACACGAGGTTTTCATCCCTCGTGCATGCTACCAGATCTGCAAGTTGGAAAACCATCCAAGCAGTCATGACTGAACCGTTCTATTTTTTACAAAGCTGACTCTATCTCAACCGTTTCTATAGACGATTTGTTTACATTTATTTCTGGACTTGTTGAAATTTTGTCCCACATTGAACGAACAGCAATTTTCCCTCTTAATTTGTCCGAAAGCACGCTACCCTTCGTGTGCCGTCCTGTGTTGCTAACTGCCCAATGTTCAAGCTAGCCGTAAGCCCTTCTTTAATTCTCCTCACGATTTACTGTTACTTTCCTATAGAAACACGGTCTACTTATCTGTACTCCCTGCCCAAGTCCAATTCAATATGTTGTTCACTGCCCAATTGCGACTACTGAAAAAACGCAGGTGAAGTTCGTACGGTTACGCCGTAATTATTACTGACGGTCCGTTGGTGGATAAGACTACACGTTACCTGTCAGATAGGACACCTAGATCGTGCGTTTAGGCTAAGTAACCTATTACTTGCTTTGAGATCGCGGTCTTAGCACAGGATCGTACAGTCTCCAATCCCCTTTAGATTTCTTGGGAGCCATATGTAGGAGTGACGACCAATGAATCGATGAAGGACGGATGATGCCGAGTTCGAACATCTGTCCGAACTCGCGTTTTGCGATTTATAGCTTACCCGGATGAAGTCGATGGGGATTGGTATGAACAGGTGGACCTCTCGTCTGGAGTTGGTGAACGATGAAATGAGTGGCCAGGTGGATGC
Organism: Opisthorchis viverrini; assembly: GCF_000715545.1. Classification (NCBI taxonomy): domain Eukaryota; kingdom Metazoa; phylum Platyhelminthes; class Trematoda; order Opisthorchiida; family Opisthorchiidae; genus Opisthorchis; species Opisthorchis viverrini. The sequence continues at coordinate 820,681 of NW_008751733.1, read as the reverse complement.
AGTGACATGGATGAGTAACGGTAGGAAAATCCCCAAGTATATCAGCAAAATGGGAATCAGGTAAGATAACTCGGATACCTGTGGATGAAGTTGGGGCACTAATTCCGTTGACTGAGGGGAAAATTAGCATGTCCGGGAGACTTTCGTGTCACACATTGACAGGTAAGCTGTAGAGGGCCAGGTAGTCTGCATCAATGATAGGTGCTCGGACCTCTACCAAAAGGAAAATCCGCTTGCAGGCACATCGCAATCCGAGTTTAGGGGTGGGGGAATGATCGCCGTATGCGGCGATATGGATACTGTTAGCGGCTTGTAAGGATCAGGAAGCAGAATCGGAAGTGTATTCTTATGTGGTAGCACATTAACTTTAGCTCTCGTATCTACGAGGAAAAGTGGACCGCCTGACCAATCTGTGGTGCGGAACAGGCGACTAGCGCGAGGAGGGCAACAGACAGTCGTTGCAGTTACCGGCTGGCCGAGGTGTATAAATGGCTGTTAGAACGCGGCTTGAAGGAACCAGGCGGTTTGCCTTTTGCGTGCTTTAGGACCAAAATATTGGTGATACCCTCACCAAGAGGGACGGGTACGAGTCAACGACTGTGGTCGTGAACGTGGTCGATGCTTGTTGATCTCCAGCCGCTGCAGAAAATCAGTCAGGGTATCCAACCTAGTTTGTGGTTGTGAAATTGCAGAAAGTATTGGATCGGAATCTGTGTGTGTAGTGGTTATAGGGCGAGAGACGGAGTTAAAGCGGTGACTGGGGCAGGTCTCGTGGATTTTGCCCGCTATTCAAGCTAGCTGCTCCAAGCTGTGATCATCGACGAAAGCGCTGTTGACGCGGGACATGGAACGTGAGAGTATATTGAGCCACGGTTGTGCCATGATTTCCACCGCAAGCTTACGGCCGCAGAGAAGACTGCGCATATGTTGAAGTAGTTTTGGTGGCGACCTCTTGCTAAATTCGATTGTGGTGAACGAACTTCGCAGCATCTTGTTTTCGGACTTTCCTGTCTTACTGATGACGGCCGCTCGAAGTGCGTCATAGGGATTTTCCTTGGGAATATCTTTCAACATATTTTCTAATTCCGTTGCTACATCGCTAGAAAGATGCTGGACGACACAGTAGAAGTGGGTGGCGTGGGAAGTTGTACGTCCTCCACTAGAAGTAGCCTTGACCTGATGAAACTACACCCTGGGACTGCGGTAAACTGTGGTAAACGTATGCCAATTGCATTCTCAAATAAATCCAATGAATCGAATTGTGCCTCTATAATGACCGGACAGAAGAAAAACTTACGACGATTCGAAAGCAAAGGTTAAAAAATATCTAGAAATACTCGGGCTCAAATAAATCCAATGAATCGAATTGTGCCTCTATAATGACCGGACAGAAGAAAAACTTACGACGATTCGAAAGCAAAGGTTAAAAAATATCTAGAAATAGTCGGGCTCACCAAACTAGGAAGCATGCACATATAATGCTTGACGTTCGGTCTTAAGCACTTTCTGTCAACAGCCAACACATTTTCCGCTGTATGAATCGCTTAAACAACGCCTGCTATAGGCTTTCTTTTTAGCATATTACTAGCACATAGGCTCCGGAGCGACCTTAAACTACTGCGCCAAATGGACTCATGATTAGTCCCTTACCTACGATTAGGCTGTGCGTGTATGCCCTGGGGCAGTCTATTTTGGTAATGTGACCAACAATGGTTTAAAGAATATGGTACATGTTTCGCCACTTACAGTGAAGAAGCCCTTTGCCAGTGAAAAGGACCTGAATAACTCCACGGTGATATCAAACTGTAAACCAGAAAACTCGACCTTTGGGAGTGTCCCATAATCATTTGCAAACCTTATATTCTCCAAACCTAGTACCGGTAATCCTATTATAACGAATATCTATCACCATGCTTAATAGAAGCGGCTTTTTTCCAGGTTCAGAAATGGAATTTCGGCAGGAAGATACTACCGGAATAAATTAGCCACGGGTATAATATTCCCGGGTGATATTCCACAAAAACAGCTGAGGTTCCAGCAATTTCCATTGAATATTCTTCCAAAAAGATACCCACATTTTTGTCCGTTGTAAGCGGTTCAAAATTTACCTTGTCTCATTTCATCAGACACTTCTAATTCGAGGCAATTTCTGACCTTGGAGACCGGCTCACTTAAAGGAATCAAATTTAAGGATAATTTCAGAAAACTCACTGGACCTAGACATTCCTAATTATGAAGTTTTAACTTCCAACATATACTGTTTACGAGTAATCGGCAGAACATGGTAGCACAAAACTTCAATAGCTTTATTAACTTTTTGAAGCCATAAAGCATAAAAAGAACTATACCGCTCCCTCCACCTCCGTGGTCATCAAAGGGGCTATTCTTGTTGCGCATTATATCAAAAGAACCCGCCTCCGAATGCGCACAAACGGTACTGTGCTAAGCCCCGGAAACGCAATGCGCCACATGGACGTACACTACGAAATCAGAAACAACAAGCGATCTCTTTACCTAAAGAACCTTTCCTTTCATAACAATCGCGGTTGGTTTATCATCAGTGGTTCGACGCAAAGTTCACTGCAATTAAGACAGTTTCGGTGGTTAATTTCGCTTATTAAGCTGCAAACTTTGGATGGATAAAACAGCTCTTAAACCCACTCTCGGTTACCCCGATTTAGCCGAAAGCTACAAATTTTTCTTCACTCATTTACTTCTCAATTAGAACCAAAGGTCCAGGTTCCGCGGGTAAACTAAACAATTCAAATAAGGAGACACAACAAGATCGTTAGCACAGAAACACCAGGCTACACCAGTGGTGACTGAAGCAGGTGAACTGAAAATACTGGGATTGTCGAGAGCTCAAAAATCCAAAAGCAAATGGATATAAATATCCCATTCGCTAAAGTTTCCATATGAGTCGTTCAGCTTTGGGTCCCAATAAAAAACTACCACTTCAACTACTTCACCCTGATGTGGTCAAATCAGAGGTTCAGATGCATCAATTAGGTAGTCACCGTTTTCAGAAGATGCGAATCCCAGGTCATCCAAATGTGGCTTTGGGGCTTCTGTAACAACCACCCATGTGGCCCGACACATAACTGATCTTCGGCAGAGGACTGTCAGAGAATGTGGTCCGGCCGCAACAAACTTCAATACCCCAGCAGCACAAGTAGTCCAAAAAACGAGTTTTCCGGTTATACGACGGTTACATTGTCGTCAAATAACAACCTTTTTTGGTTAACAGGCAGATATCTGTACCTAAATAACTATCAAATAACCGTGGTTCCAGGTTATTGAACAGTTAAATAACCGTCAAATAACCGTTTTCTTCAATACCCAGCAGCACAAGTAGTCCAAAAAACGAGTTTTCCGGTTATACGACGGTTACATTGTCGTCAAATAACAACCTTTTTTGGTTAACAGGCAGATATCTGTACCTAAATAACTATCAAATAACCGTGGTTCCAGGTTATTGAACAGTTAAATAACCGTCAAATAACCGTTTTTTTCGGTTACCGCTCTGCTAAATAACCGTCAAATAACCGTGTTTGATGGTTATTGTTCTGTTAAATAACCGTTAAAAACCATGTTTTTCGGTTATTAAACGGTTTAATAACCGTGTTTATTGGTGATTGGACGAATAATAACCATCATTAAACTACATTTCAACGGTGGATAATGGTGAAATCACCAGCATACTACCGTTAATCGCTGTCGCTAGACTTAGTCCACCGCGTTATTACGACTGAACACCGTATGCGTGACCACGCGTTGGCTGCATTGTAAAGCTACAGAGACGCTGAATAGCTGTATCGTAGTCCTCCCTAAATGGACTATCTGATGGCTTCTTGACCACTTATCAATCGAGGTATACGGTTGGATGGTCGTGTAGAACGGTTTACGGTTAACAACCGCAACATGGCTGTGACGTTACTACCTACAATTGTAACCACACGCGTAAACATCGTCGTACCCGTTGCAGAAAATAAGGCCTAGTAACGGAATCTTTAAACGTCGCTGTACACCAAACTTCCGGCCCCTTATGGAGATGGTTAAATAGTCGCGTTGATACGTTGTTATCATTGACCATTTATGCAGAGCACTTAGAGAACGCAAAACAAGGATGAAAAACGCAGTGGATGTACAAAAATAAATGTTCCACAATTAAACCAAGTCAGTTCGGAGGCGAGTCCAATGCGATAATCCCAGCTTCTTGGTACAATGCGGACGTCCGGAGCAGTGGCAAAACAAACGTATAAGCATTCGACGTATCGGTCACTACCGATCAACTTGTCCAAGTGCAAGGTCGAGACTTACTGCCAACTGATCCAGGCGCGTTCTCTGGGCCAGTCGATGACGTGCGTTACCAAACCACTTCTGGATTTCCCTATCCAAATCCTGTCGGGAACAGTCTTTGGAAAGCGGGTTACATAGAACTGTTTCTGAAACGACAGTGAGCAAGCTAACTTTGATCACTTACCTTCGATCAAGCGGCAGTCTTGTGTGGCGGAAAGGGAGTTTGTCGGCAGACTCAGCGTAGGCGACAATGACAGCGAATTCGTCAGCCAACGCCTGTTTGAGACCGAGGCACACCAGGTTCCCCATGGTGGTCGCAACGAAATACCGGAGGTATTTGATCGGTGGCCAAAAAATTAGATCAACAACACTGAATTTCCAGTTCAAGTTGGTGTGGTCTCTCTGCCAGCACACTTTCCAATTTGTCTCACGCACCTTAACTCCGGAGGGGGAAAGTGAAGCCCAGAGTTCCAGCAGAAACATGGACTTGCAACAATGGGTTTTCAGTGCGGATCTTCGGATATCGAAGATCTTCTGCCATTGCGTCCATTTTTCGAAGCAGCTGTTCGTTCTGCCGGAGCGGTGCTGCGACTCCTGGGGTTTGGTAAAAAGGGGCAGGTTGTGGGGATAAAACGGGAAAAATAGAGATCGCCGGGGAGGTGCTTAAGACATAATGTGGCAGACGGTGTACCGTCTGCGGCAACAAATACGCGGGCTGTTTGGATGTTGACGGAACGGATGCGGAGTGCTGGGGATCGCGTTCAGGAGTCAAGTGGAACAAAGCACGGTGAGTTGTCTGCGAGAAGTTGGGGTAAGGCGGAGAGTTTGACACCATTAACCTCGGTTTCTTTGGAGATGGACCGATGGACAGAGTGGGGCTTCGTTCTCTGATGTTCCTGAAAGAAGTCTCGACAACACGCACGGTAGTCCTACTTTCGACGCGGATGGTTTCACCCCTCCTCAACCGTCACATCTGAAATGTCCAGGTCCGATGTGTACGTTCTCTGAGTTCCTGAAAGAAGTCTCGACAACACGCACGGTAGTCCTACTTTCGACGCGGATGGTTTCACCCCTCCTCAACCGTCACATCTGAAATGTCCAGGTCCGATGTGTACTCGAACTTACCATATTCGCGTGCCTTTTTGAAGTCATCTGAAAAGTTAATGCAGTCAACGTGACACCTAACATGAGTCCGAATGACTTCGCAAGTTAGCTTCATTGATCCAGCTGGCGGCTCCAAATGAAGGCGAGCGGCCTTATAAAAGTCCTTTGAGTGAACCTTTGGCCAAGCAGCACAGTTGCCCTCAATCCATGAAGAACTGAGGACTGCACACTGACATAGGCCCTGTTCATAGAACTTCACTAGACTATAAGCCTGGTACGGCATATAGAATTACAGATACATTACGGTATAGAGTGTAATAATGGGAAAACTACAAGTAAGTCATTAAATGGAAGCATGGCGTACTTGCATTGCACAAAAGAGAGGGGACAGCTACTTACAACTGTGGATAATTTGTTCACCACCAAAATATTTAGCAAAAGAGAATTAAGCATATGGGTGAACAGTAGTAAAACGGGGGAAGGAAATGAAACATACGTTATTGTGGAGTCGGCCGTGTCGGGATATTCCGCCCTTGTCACAATGCACAGAAAATCATCTACCAATACAACGTTATCCGGTGGGCTGGCAGATGAGGCAACTTTACCAAGGCAAAAGAAACGCTTTTTGTTTAGTGATACATGTTTCAAAGGGAAGCCCACATCGCAATCGGGTTGGTTACCCGGGGCATTTTTAGATACGGTTCTGACTCCTGCAGGCGTTCATAAATCTGCCGAACAGGATATGTGGGACTTTGTACAGGGCGCTTAGGTGTGAACATGTAAGACTCATAAGGGAATGCTGAAAAATTGTTCAGAGACCCGTGAGACGAGCCGTCATCCGGTAAGTGCAGCAGACAATGCACATTGTACACCATCTCCTGCGAGCCACACAGTTCCTGGAGCTTGTCAACAAATATCACCAATAATTGTCGCGAATAATCAAGGTGTGAAACAGAATAATGACGATGGGAACGACAATACACGGATATGAATAAATCTATAAAATTTTGATAACATTCCTGGGATAGAATGCCACTGAACACGATGGGACCGATGTAAAACAACGGCTGATGAAACTCAGTCGCTTTCCGCTGTTTGTACAGTGTAATTTCCCGGCACTTACGCGGGAAATCCACGGGCATAGTGGCACGTATATTTCGAATCATGCGATTTATCCTGTTCAAGCCAGCAGGCCCGATGCGTACTGGTCAGTCACCGTTTACGAAAGTGGAAACTAAACTACACACAACACCTAGACATACGGCGTGCATATAATCTATGGGAAAGTAGTGAACGTATTAGTGCATAGGTGAGGATGGCCATAACACGAAGCAGAAGGTGTACGTGCACTAATAGACGTTTTTATAATGGTCACGACACGTATAAAAATAAATACAATGCGAAAATGGGAGCGGGTCAAAGGGCAACTTATCGTATATTGGAGTCCCTTGACAAAAGTCCGGACGGCGGGAACGTGTTTTCTCCGCAACTTGGCTGCTACACGTGTTCCATGATTGTCTGTGGTATGGTGGAGAGCGGTTGACTCCCTTCTCCTTGTGCGTGCGCGAGTCTGTGTGTGTTGTGACTGGGTTCGGTTCCCCTTTATGTAGGTCCCAGTGCGTGTACGTGGGCGCGTCGGCAGATGAATGGTTGCTCCGCTCACTAGGCGATGCAGACAGTCGGTGTCCGATGAATCAGGTTAATGTGACGTGTTTGTGAGTATGAGAAAAAAGACAAGACTCGCGATCCAGTGAGTGACTGTGAGCTGAACAGTCAAGTACGTGGGTGACTGGGTCACTACAAACAAAGTCAGTGGGTATCGTAAAGAATGGAGACGGACTGTTACGAGTATCCCGACGGATAGTGTTGTCAGTTCGCAAAACATGCTGCCCATATGGAAACGCTATCTTTGTTTGGAAGCATTGCGCCTTTATGCAGCACTTATCACAACCATAGTAGGAATTGTGACCTCTCATCCGTGTGACGAAGGAGCGTGCCGGTTTGTCACAAATAATTGCATCTAACATGACCTTATGATGCAGCTCATTAACGACAACTCCCAGAAGCAGGAGCTCTTCAAGTTCCTGCGCTACGTCATGTAGGTATGTACAAACGTCCTCGGGCTTACGAACTCCTCCATAAAGTCCAACAAGGAATATCGGGTTAGTCAAAGGCCGCACAATACGTACTAATATAGGCCAGATTATGGTAGTACCGTTAATGTGCAGCTTCTTCCCATCTACATTCATGTGTAAATGGATGATATGAGGTTGTGGTGGCGAGTCGGCACAACCCGGCGAAGCCCGTTCGCAATGCCCAAGTGGATGTATTCTCCTGGGGACAGTTTTCTGGTTGGACATGACCGGGGCGTTCTCATCAGTGTCCGCGGGTCTCCAGGCGGTTCAGGAAGCTAATGCTGCAGTGATACAAGCAGGAGATTTACGGTACTGTAATCATCCAGCCTCGGAAAATGTCCGCCAAACTAGGCCTCATTTTGTTGTTCATCTACTTAGAACATCAGTCATCTAATGGCATTTTTACTACGCGCTGGTGAATCGATCTTCGGTTCTGCATAGTGAAAGTCGCGTGCGTCCATCGAATTGGGTGGTTCTTCCAGGGCTAACTCTCTAGCACGCTTCAGTTTGCGGTTAAATGTTCACTTTGAAATGAGCAAACCACGGTTGGAAGGTTACAGTTATCATACATGTATCAGCAGTCATGATTTACTGTTCCTCGAGATAGAACTTCACGATCACGCGGAGACAACAGGAGCATGAGTCAGCGAAGATTCAGGAAATGGGCTTGGCGGCCATTTACTTAAACAGTGATGCAGATAAACGAAAAATGTCAGAGTGGGTTTCTGAAAATCAATTTGAATAAAGCATTTTTGTTTTATGCCAACACTTTATATGGTAAGAAACTCTTGAGTAAATGAGTGCGGCAACAATACTTCATGTTGATCGGGTGATGGGTAAACGGTTGAATAACCTTCAAGTAATCGAATTTAACAGCCATATAACAGACTAATAACCGAGTTGTGCTGCTAAGGTACAAGTCTGAATGATATCAGGCCCACAGTTATCTGGGAACCGCAGCCGCCTGTTAAATGCCAAAAATGTGACATACTGGTGCGGCGGCATACTGTAGTGGTCCGGTTACCCAATAAGTTAGTTTACCAGGAGTGTGTGGCAAAGAAATAAGAATGATAACGCTAGGTTGGGTATACAATAATGAAGAGGTCAGATGGAACAGACTCACTAACAATTGTTCTATTTAAAATAGTTCGTCGGTGACCCAGGTCAGCGAATAAACAATAATCCAAATATGTTGGTCCAGAGGTCTTCTTCTGAAAAGTTCTCACATATAATAGATCCCGAAAGTGGTTTGAAGTGTTTTGGTACCAGCAGTAGTACATGTGAGACTCGCGAATGAACGCTGCAAACGCGAGCGAAGAAGAGAGAGTCGAAACACGTGACCACGCTTGTATTCTGTGAAATTGTACAATTGCGCGTTTTTGTAGTCTTTCGTATTCAAACAAAAAAACGATTACGCAATTGATGAAATACGTAATGTTATAATGGAAGTAAAATAAAGGTACCAAACGCCACAATACTCATCAGGAGGCTCAAAAACGAGGAGCGCTGGCAACGAGCGTTGGCGACGTGGTCAATATTAAGCCCGCGAGAAACCATCGTCAGTAATTCCTTGAATGAAGAGTGCAAGTAATCAAAGGCTCACAGCAGGAATCTTTCAAACTTTTGGCCTTTTTTGTTGTGTGCAATGACGAGCACGGTAAAAGTGAATAATCAACGTCAACGTCGCCAACACGAACTGGACAGCTCAGTCCAAAGAAGGTTAGGGAGCGCACATAACCACCTATCTTTGCGGTTATTACGGAGTAAGACCGAATTTGCAGAAGAGAAAAGCCAGCAGCCTCAGTGAGCCCAAGATTAAATTTCCAGCGTGTGTTGCTGTCTTCATGCAAAGATTCTGAATGTCTTTATAAGGTAGGCAACTGGTAAAGGGATATTCACGGTTAAAAATTCAAGGATCGATACACATGATTGAGGATTTCGCTCACGTTTCTCGGGTCGGATTTGTTCTTGTCGTTCAGTGGCTGCAGTTCACCCGAAGGGCACAAGAGAAAAAGGGGGCTAAGTGGAACTTGGACAACAGTCGGAGGAGGGTTATTCGAGGCAACAACGGGCAGCAGAGTCTTCTTTTCAACCGCCAACATAGTGGGGTCTCAAATCCACAATGAAATGGATGAGAATTGGGACAATTTCACCACCAGATATATATACGCGAAGTGAAGCCGCCACCATTTGTGCAGAGTGCTTCTGTGTTCAGTTTAGACTGGGCCGTTCCCAGCCGGATGTCACACCCGCACACACTTTATTTTGCCCTCTTGCCTCTCAGAACAAACTGTGCTTCTTGACCAAACCAGAATTGTAGCAAGCGTTCGTTTTGATCCGCTAAACACTTCTACTGAAGTTTATTATCCCGCCGTTCTGCCGCAAATTTAACTTATGTTGGATGGCGCCCTGTTTGCCCTGTGGTGGTCTGGCTGCACAAAAGTTACGTTATCAGGAGTGTGCGGCAAACGAATAAAAGTAATAACGCTAAATTGAGCGTACGGTAATAAAGAGGTCAGATGGAAATTAGTCACTGAGAATTATTCTCTTTAGAATACTTCGTCGTTTGCCCAGGTCTGTGAATAAATAATAAACCAAACATGGTTGTCTGGGGGTCCTCTTTTGAGCATTCCCACCTATAATGAATACCGGAGATAATGTGAGATGTTTTGATACCAGAGTTAGCACACAAAGCTTGCGAATGACCGCTGTAGGCGCAAGCGAAATCAGAAGAGAAAGTCGAAGCACGTGCTCACGTTTGTATCGATGTACTTGTGCAAAAATCGCGTTTTTTTCAGTTTTCTATGTTCAACTAAAGACGGTTTATTCAGTTGACAAACTACGTAATGTTATAATGGAAGCAAAAAAAGATATAAAATACCACAGCCCTTAGCCGGTGCAACTAGGGTGAGCCAAATTATAACTTATGGATCCATATTCACACACTTTTCAGCTTCGGTAATCATTTGTATATAAATTTCTCACCAACCTATATACAACATTATTCGTAGAAATATTCTTGCTGTCCTGTTTGCTTTTGGGTTCAAAAGCAAAGATTGGACCCAGTGTGGATTAAACGGGAGTGCACCAAATGAAAAACTGCTGATTCCTTATCATCGTAGAGCCTGTTAGAACATATGAGGTTGTTGGCTATGAGCCCCACACTCAGGGGGACTGTTTATCCAAATTACTGTGGGTAATTAGGATTTTGTAGGCGAGCGAGCGCATCGTTTTAAAGAAGTTCTTAAGATCCAAAGGTCATTCATCACTCTCCAGAAGTCAAAATCTTAGTTAGGTCAGTGTGTGACTGTGTCAAATAGGCCACAAAGTTGGCCCTCTGCAACCCATCGCTTGAAGGTTGATCACTGTAAGATCTTTGAAGTGGAGTCGATGGCGCTGTCCTTCTAATTACCGCCGTTTCTTAAACATTTTCATGCCAGAAAAAGCGCATCAATTCTTTCATATTCACTTCGCAGCTAGGTAAGTGGTCGTAACAAACTAGTTCTGTCATTTTACAGTTTGTCTCCAACATAATTCAAGCCCAGTCTATAGGTATTTCGAAACACCTTGGTGGACATACTTATGAAATATCAGCTTCCCGCAGGGCACTGATTAAGTGTCTGGGTTTTTAATTTTCTCATGCGCATTGTAGTGAACCAATGGTCATCTGTCTAAGGAACACCTTTTATTCATAGATTGCATTGTTTATCCCATGCAGCTAACCATCAGCAGAATAGTTGTCGACGGAAGGAATAATAACTGTACGTAGGGCATCTTCTGAATTGATGTTTTAGGCTCCAGATTCTACCCAAAATGCGAAATGTTTCCAGATAAAGCGGCGGAGCAGATTACAGGTCCACATGTCTTCAAAGTACACAACAAAGCAAAAGCGTTTTATGGGAAGTATAACATGTTTGCTGAAGAACTCCTCTGACCGAGAGCCATTCATTCTCATATCCCCTACAAAGTGCTCGTGTACGGTTGTACCTACTGAAGAATTTAACGTACATGTAGGCCACCGCAGCTCATTGGAGTCACATCTAGGAGGTTTTCCCAGATCAGGTAATGGTAGGAGTTTTTTGCAACTTGGTACCAGCTGCAAATTGTTTCTCAGTATTGCCGGATTAGCATGTGTTTGGCACCGTTGCATTCTCAGGTGTCGTTCTGGCACTGGGCAACCACAAAACCATATTGGTCATACCACCATCACCCACTGCTGTCGATGTTAAGCTCCTAACTACCGGTTATTCTGGTTTATATCATATTCCCGTACCATGTAAGTTTCTTTTTACGTTGCCCCTAAACCTAATAAGCTGGCTCCAAATGTGGCCGTAGAAAAGCTTTCAACTGCAGTAAACCTAACTTTTGATTCACACGGCATTTGTGAACCTCGCTATTGGATGACGCGCAAAACCTCAAAACTGAATTAATCAAAAATCAGTTTTTTTAAAGAATGCGAAATGTGATTGCGCCACCAAACGGCTTAGATTGTAAACCCAAAATGCAGAAAACAGTGTAAGGAAGGTGTATTGACTCACAGCCTCACAATAGATTGCATGACTCGTCTTTAGGCCCTCAATACAGAACATCGTGACTTGGCTGATTGACTTTTCACTATCATCTATCTCATCTAAATAAAATCTTATCTAAAGGCATGTGCATCCAATATTTACTGAGACTAAACTTTCAAACTTTTTCCGAGTGCTGTCACTCGTAGCACATGCACAGTGGGAACATGGTATGAAAGAAGGAATTTAGTTCTTTTCAGAACCGCACTGGCCGACAGAAGCGATGAACACAACCTTAGAGTACTCCTCTCAGCTGAAGTATTCACCAGGCTCACTCTCAAGCGGGGTGGGATTGCTTCATACAAAAAAGCCTGAGGCTGATTGATAATCGTTCTTAGTGAAAATGAACCTAGACTGGGTCTGGCTTCCAGTGCACCAAACACACCCAAAAGACAGCAATCCAAGATTGTACGTTGCTTCCCATAGGTTTGTTGTCACCAACTTCGGAATGCAGTCAAGACTGTACGGACAGCTTGTTGATTGCTGTTTGTTTGTTTGTTTGAAAACAAGGTCCGTTCAGCTTTTGAATGCAAAAAGGAAAACATGGAAGGGTAATTTATTTGTATAACATTGTGCATTATTTTGTGTCACTGGTCAGCAAAAGTGAAAGGACCTACACCGCGATTGGTGACCACAGTCCGAGTGTCCTACAGGTTTCGGCACTGCAGATCTTCCGACCACAAGTATACTGTTATTAGACTGGCCATTCCTGCCCGGTCTTTTGGCACAATGTCTCCATGGTACAAGATGGCTGAACCGTTTGGATCGCAGTGAGAAGCAGGCTCAACAAACCAGTGAATTTGTAGAAAGAGCCTTCAAGGGAGATCGTGCTGCAGATCAGTTAAGTTGGAACCAGGAAGTGCAACAGTCGTCTCTAGAAGAAACCGGCCCTAATTCTGAGATAATTCTTCAAGGCCAAACAATAGTCCACCACCGGCCCTAGGCAGTCAGTTTCAATGATCGGAGTTTCGTTGACCCACGTCGGCTGTACGTAAGGCCCCTGTCTGCTCCTCAGAGGTTTGTAAAAAAAAGCAACTGTCCGGGATAAACGGTTTGATCACACTCGTAACTCCAAATAGAAAGCTCTGACGGAGATTTTTCAAAGACTTCTGAACGGGTATCGAGTGAAACCACACTTGAATTTGCCTGGGGGTGTGTCACAGACAAAGATCACTCCGACAGGGGCTTCGGACACCACACGATGCTATCTGGTCAAAGGAAAGGCGACGAAGCCTTTGAAAAAGGCCAATGAAGAAATAATTCAATGGGCACACCAGCATGAATGTGCACCGCATCAGCGAGTGGCGGAGGGCCTTGATTTGCGAATACAGGGATTGGTAAAAAAGGGGCTCGTTTGTGGGTCAAGCACCAGGGTCATCGCTGGCTGGATGGACTTACAACCGTCCATGCTATCGAAAGCCGGTTACCAGTGGTTAGTTTAAAAAGTTACAGAATTTCCAGAATTTTCCAATTGTTCACATGCATCCATGCTGCATCCGTTTTTACTTGTTTTAGCTCTCATTAAACTCGGTCTACTCCTTGTGGTTTTTAGCGAAAAACCTTCTCGGGAAGATCAGACAGTGTAGTAACCACTTTTCGGCGTGCGTGCAAAACCATTTGTGGAAGTCAAACTTAAACCACAGCAAACATATCCTTTACATTACTGCGGAAATGTTCGTTCTTGTCAAGGATTCTCATGCTCCAAAGTACAATTACCAAGCGCTCAAACACATGCGGCATTGGAACCTGTATCATGTGAACACCAAATCCTTCCGCTTAAACTAAGTAGGATGAAGCAACTTTAGCGAATTACACTCATTTGCAAACTAATTTGGTTTTTCGAGACTCACCTGAAACCCAACTAAATCTGTCGTTTGTGATGTTGAGGCGGTCTGGTGCAGTACATTTGGTTGCCTGAAAACATCCCAAACGAGAGGTTCAGCTGGATTCCAGGCGAGTCTCTCGTAAAACCAAATTAGCTTGCAAATGAGCGTATTTCGCTAATTTCGTGTAATTTGGTTTCGAGTAGAACATAAGGTTGACGGAAAATCGGGGATTGCGCCTACCTGATGGGCCCCAAGAAGGACGAAACCGGTCGTGGGATGTCGAAGAATTTTCAGTGACCTTATGAGTAGTGCATTACGAATATATAGATAACTTGGTACCTCGAATATCGTAGCGACCGAAACATGAGGTGGCCTGGTGTAGCACATGCAGTCGATGTGTATAGTTTGTGAAATTTTGTAAGCCTTGTAACAGTCTGTTGCTCTTGCGTTCCAAACGCACCCCAGGCGAGCGAGCTGTTTTTGCTGTTCTTGGGTGGAAAGTTGTTGAGATTTTGCTATGCTGATCACAGAGTCCGACTGCGTATTCGTAAACCTCATTGTTGAGATGTCCTTGAACCTTGGCATAGAAATCTATTGCATCTAGTAAAGCGGCGGTGTTTCCTTTGTCGACTTTTGTAATATGGATTGACTGGTTTCTTATTATTGATTCAAGTACCTGGTGCACAGCAGCATCGAGGTTTGGGAGTGCAAAATTCGGTGTTGTGTCATAGTTACATTTCTGAGTATGGCGTTGCCTACAGCACCTCTTATTCGCACCGAACCGGCACGTGTCGGTCTGTCTATGTCAGATATCTGGCCTTAAAGCCTGTAGTAGTAAAAGGAAGGTCTTGGGTGCGGCGTTATTTATTAGGAAATGCCAACTGAACATTTACAGACTATTGGACAGGGAAGCAAAACTCTCATATGCATCTTGTTTACAAAAACCTCACAAGTCCTGTCGCTCCTAAAACGGATTTTTGGTCATTTCACTCGACTGGCACTGCCCCGAGTAATCAATATCTACATCCGACCAACCATGGAATACGCTATACAAGCTTGGTCACCATGGCTTCAAAAAGACAATTCCTCTACAGCGAATATATCATCGAGCCACGAAGCTGGTAATTGGATTGCAAAATAAACCATACGAAGACAGGATTGCCAGTCTCAACCTATTTGACTTCTACTATCGGCGCATCAGGGGAGACCTAATTCTAACATATAATATACTGAAGACACCTAATCATCCGCTGGAAGACCCTTTTGTCCGACGTCGAACACGAACGGGCAGGAGGCATGACTTTTCGCTCGCGGTACCTCACTCGAGGGTGAACTGTCGACGGAACTTTTTTGCGGTCCGCGTATGTTTCATTTGGAACTCCCTACCTCCTAATGTTGTACATTCGCCGAGTTTAACCATTTTCAAGAACAATTTAGATGCACATCTTATGTCCAAACCGAATCTGGAACTATTTAACTCCATGTGATACTCAGCAAACATTACGCATATTTCTGCGTCCCTTTGTGTATATACGTTCACCCTATGGTCCTTGTAAATTTAATTGCTTTTAGACCATTAAACCTTGAATTAACCTTGAATTAAAAAAAATGAATCCATATTCTCTTTGAACGCTTCTTCCTGAACTATCCAGATATTCATTGACTGTTGCTCAAATCCAAGCAAACGCTACAAAGCGACCCCACAACTTCCATAATAGATCTCACTGTTCAAGAGATGCAAAGCGGATTTACGAGAAAACATACTACTTGGATGCCTCCCCCATCAGTAATATCACAGTTACAATAGTAGCGATCAGTCTGAATTTCTTGTCTTCTGATTGGTCCACTCCTGAACACGGACCACCCGCGGCGGCTCAGTGTTTGGACAAAAACTCGGTGTAATACTGTCCTACTGTTTCATTATAATCCAACCAAACTCACTATCCCAAACGATGCAGATTAAGAGTACACGAAGTAAAGGAAGTCCAATTGGGTACTCGCACGTGATTGGCAGGAAAGCGGACAGTCAATTTCTTGTATTTTCATTTGAATACTTCCTATCTAGTCGTCATTCATTTCTAGTAAGTTTTGAGCATAATAGTGTGTTCATTAAACAAGTATCTCATAGTGTGTTGACATTTAGCCAGATGGGGATCACAGAAAAGTTACCAGGCCCCATAAGGTAAATGAACAGAAAACAGCTTAGGGTAACTTAATTTTACTTGAAACGTGCACATGAATACTAAGACGATCGATGAGCAGATATACTATGTGCACTCGCCGCATGCGCTGTTGGTTTTTATAAATTTTCCCGGAAGAGTTTTGAACTCTCTACTTGTCTGACTGTTTCAACTCCTGCGACAGTAAAGTACTCACAATTAGCGTGGATAACTCAGCGCCAATCTCTCTTTTATTGATCATATGCAGTGCTAGCCGAAGGTGGCCCTGCCTCCGTTCGAAAAGGGATCCAGCAACAACATATGCGAATCCTTGAAAAGACTGTTTTGTCGATATGTTTTTATCTCGTTTCGTATTGATGTCGGATCTGACAGAATCGAAATTCTATACCGATACGGCTAGGAACTAGTGTTTCCTTGAGGACGTACGGTGGGTTATATGTACCCTCCTATCTGCTGGGGTCTACACTCCTGTGGCTTTTGCGCACAAGCACCACCTGTCTGATTCTCCTGCGACGGTATGACACAGTAGTATTGCCATCCATGAAGACATGTAGACCTCTGTTCTGCTCGTACAGTTTGTTCGTCTCAGTCAACCAAGAGATGTCGGTTCACTTTGCGAAGTTCATATCGAAAACCCGGAAGTTAAGGTATATTTTATCATGCCCTATGATGGTTTCTGTGGGCTTCAGCACAACAGCCATGAGTTCTTTTTTCTCAACTGATTTTCACTTAATTTTAGTCTGTTTCAAACATGGTGTTTGTGCCAAGCACCACCGTTTTTTAGTCTCATATTTTATGGGTTTATCGGATGTATATTGACGGGAATGAGGGGAACAACCGTGAGCAACTAGCCTTTTGTTTGACTTTGGACCCGTAAACTCTCCTTCCATTCGGTCAACGTATTGCGCACGATGACCAACCCTTCTCGCCAGTGACGTCGAAATGAACTGAATCGGATCACATGCGAAAATGTCCATGTGACAGTCGAAAGAATACTGGAAATGTCCACTTCTAAATCTCGAAGACTTTCAGTTGATTCGGTTTTAGATTCGAGGATCGGCACTTTTGTGGACGCGTGTAAGTGTGTCATATATGTTTACTCCTACTATACTCCAGACAGTCGCCTTCTTTCTATGTTCAGGTAAAGTCACCAGGAGGGACGACGGAGTAAATAATTCAGACTTCGACTTGATATCCCTCTTCCATCTGCGTTTGAATACAACCTATGCGCCGTTGTTACTTCAAAGTACCACAGTTAAGTATTCACTTACCTGAGGGCGATGAATGTTATCTGGTCCTTTTTCGACATATCAAACTGATCAATCTAATACTATTCACACTTTTATTAAACCTGAAATCCCAACTCAGCGTTGCACAGTGCTCGAAATCGATCATTAGACGGGGAAATATTCATAAAACCCAGTGCAATTTGAGGGTCATTCACCTGCCAGTGGTCTGGGAGTTGGGATTTCCGGCCCAAATGAAATTACCGGACGGAAACTTCTAGTTCAGATAACAACTTTACCTAATTCTCTGATGTGCTTTTCCTTGTATCATTCAAGGATATAACATAGTGAATAGGTGAAAAGCGATTGGATTCCACAAACAAGCAGCACATTCGTCCATGACTTTGACGCATCGAAGTACTGATCCTCGTTTGATAATTTACAACATTGTTTAAAATACACAAATGCACTGTACTCTACGTCATCTTGAAAACTGTGCTTATGATGACTTTCTAATAGTCTGAAGCGTTCGCATCGATTAAAAAGGATTAAATTCCGAAGAATTATGAAGCATCTTGAACACTGCCTCGTCTCGATGCAAAATTAGGGGAACAAAGCAGCATAATAGACGTATGGACAGGCGCAGATACAGGGACGATAAACTGACGGTATATCCGTTTCTTGAAAAAAGTGCAGGGAGGGTCGACCAAGTTATGCTTCTGTGAGAAAGGGTTTCTTTTAAAAGTCACAAGCTCCAACGCTTCCAGAGTCAGAAATTTCGCAAAGCCGCTGTAGAAACCGAGTGAAGATTGGGACTTGTCCTGTTAGTACATGAGACATGAAAACGGAAACGGCGCTCCCATCATACTAGAGCTCTTTAAAAGGCTCGTATAGAGGAGGGAAGAATGGCTTTACACGTGCATTGAGTTGCGCTGATACAGAGTCGTATTTTAGGGAGCCAGTCGTTACAGGGAGAGTCGCTCGACGGAAAGTGTCAGGACGCGCCCAGACATGGAAAAAGTACATGTACAGAGAGTGACACATCCCCAAGGTCACCATCGGTACGACACGTCCGGAAGTCACGTGCGTTGGCGAGCTCACCAAACACGGCTTAGCAACTTACGGCCAGCGGAGTGGTCCTGAAAGTGTTCACGACCGGAACACCGCCATTGGCTGTACAGAACGAACAAGTGAACGACCATATTTGGCCATTTAGTCATCCTATATATTTGCGCAGAAGTTCTGTACGTTTTGTCCTGACAATACACCAGTGTCCCGAGTTCTCCGTCTTTTCCTTATTGCGTTATCTGGCAAGCTCAGTGCAGGCGTAACCAATAGGCGGCCACCCACGATAAAATAGAAATGGTACAGGCTTTTAAACATGGGAGAAGGGTAGGAGGGAAACATGTCATCCACAAGACCATTTTCTGCGCTGAACACATCTGATACTTACATTTGACTATTCCACGTGTGTCGTTGGACTGATGAGTTTTTTACCAATATATTTGTTTTACTTATCGTAGTGAAAAAGGATCATGACAGAACGTGAGACATTTCAGAGCACTACCATGCAACATTGACAGAAATAACGTATCAGAATTGCTGTGGGATTGCTTTGTACGTACAATGCGGTCCAGTTGAATTCCGATTTTTAGCCGTGAACCTTCGGCATGATGGTTCATCATGCGCATGCACACTGCTCTAAATAAATTTCTGTGCATACAGAAACAATACATAGATCACTGCACTCTGAAAGTCATTTGCCGAAGTATTCCCCTGTTTTGACGTAATTTTAATTATGTTACTGCGTAAACAAAGGCAGTGTTCAAACTCGGTAAAGTGGGTTGTCTTCGATCTCAAAACATTGCTATTTAAAGGCTTTATCGCCTTTGAATTCGATGCAAATTTAGGACCTGAGGAGAGTATTGTACAGTGAAACATTTTTGAGCTCAAGTGAAACACAGAAACAGGCAAGTAAATGACGATCTTTCAAAATTTTACACAAGGAATTCTCATAAAGGAAAATACGCACAAAGTTTCTGAGTTTCGTGAGATGCGCATTGCTACTGATTCTCAATAAAGATGGGACAGCTCGGTTTTTCACCATTGAATGGCTTCACTGACAGAACGAAGTGACAGTTGAAAGTTACCCACTCTCCTCACTCTACCATCAGTAATTAAAAAGTCATCGCCAACCAATACCTATGACAACTAACAGCTATTCACGAAATCCGAAAATCGGGAAGCCAGTAATATAATTTTACTGAAGTAAAACGTCACATGATCTGCACCAGTCAGTATTGATCATTCCCACCTGGAGATCAATAGACCTGTTGTCCGTATTGGCTATACGTCATGCGAATGCTAGACGTTGGGAATACATTTATTCTTTTGGTTTGTATTTTTACACGGGTTGATGCTGCACAAACAACGGAACATTTGGAATTGGAGGATCCCCGTCCAACTGAGGCACCACCATTTGACCCAAAGAGGGATAACTTCACACTGGCTGGTCTGAATGCAAAGAAATGGGAAGGGCCTTACTACCAAGAAGCCATGTTGGGCAGTGTGATTTACCTTCCATGTGCGCTTACTCCGCAAATGACCAGCAGACTGTATCGACAACGAAAAATGGCTGCGCAAGAAAGTTACTATTGGTCAATTGTATGGGCCCATCAAAACTGGGACACAGTCGTCGATCCATGGCTTGGCGATGGACGAAGAAGCTATGATATACTTCAGGTGGTGCCTTACTGGAAACCTGATATGAATGTTCAGCTGGAGCAGGCTCGTTTGACCATTCTGGATGCAAACCCAACGGATAACGGAATATATGCCTGTGTAGTTGCTATGTATCCACCAGAAAAAGGGTTATCTCCTGTCATCCTATCGCAAGCAGATTTGGTGAGTATACACTTT
This sequence comes from Opisthorchis viverrini, assembly GCF_000715545.1. NCBI lineage: Eukaryota > Metazoa > Platyhelminthes > Trematoda > Opisthorchiida > Opisthorchiidae > Opisthorchis > Opisthorchis viverrini. The sequence goes on along the minus strand of NW_008751733.1, from coordinate 800,424 downwards.
CTGCGCATCAAGTCGGCATACACAATGGGACCGGATTGTAAGGATAAGGATCCGGAAGAAAACGTCTACTGTCAAACTGGTTTCGAAGCATGGACGGAAAACGTCTTTTATCCATCCGGCTGGGCAAAAGGAGATGTACTGTTTCAGCGTAAGTAGCATATTGGTCCGATTTCACGTGCCAAGAAATAGTGTTTGAATTTTGAACTTGTCGAATTTGCAATCGTCCAACGCAAGTTTTTGACCACAATAAGCTTGTAACAACTCAAGTCTAGGCATGGTGATTTCACTGAGACGCTATCCACCATCAGTTCAAGATGAAAGCTAACAGCTGTATTTAGGCCTATCATTTTTCTGGTAAACAGGTCACTGGCAGCCTCCACACGGATACCCTCTTAGCTACATGTAGTAACTTTTATTTCAGAGGCTCCCACATCTTAAGGCCTAACAGCGGCAAGCATCTGACTGCGAAGGCGCCGTTGTCGAGAACGAATTGCGCAATTTCAAACACTTGCGCAGAGTGAAAAGGGTATGGTGCAAAATGTTGGTCCAAACCTGACTTCAGTCATACAGCATTCATCATTCACCTCACAACATATACGCAGTTTACAACTGGGAATGATGATTCACTGGCAGTCATAATTCGACGCGTAAGACAAACCAACAAAAACGCTGTATACAGAATTAAGGTTAGTGACCGCTTGATTTGTGAACTTTAGAACCGAATATGAGGCATTAGAAGCAGGCAACATCTACCTAAAGAGTCCTAATCAGATCGAAACACGTAGTGGGCTGCTTTCTAAACACGGGTCACTTCTGGCTGACAAGAGATGTGAATTCAAAATTGGGACTACCTATCTGATACGACCGACTTTTCCCTACATTTTTTCCATAATTTAGTAGCCTGAAGTAGGAAATAGAGGGAAATTATGCGTGCCGATTTGAACAGGTCATTCAAGCTGTTATATTTTCCAATCTGAGACAAACTGATTCGTACTCATTGTACTTGTTACTTTCGTACGCGCTATCCACAAAGCTTCCCATCACCATTGGGACTTACTACTACTGCATCTGGCGAAGTTCATCCGGCTGTCACTCGGGTCCAGTGCACCGATTTAATTCCTATTCTATAAGGGCGAATTTCAACAGACAAAGAGAATTCAAAGCAGAGTTACCATGGCATCATAATGCAGAGCGGTCTTGAGCTAGGTTAGTTTACCCTCAAACATAACCGCACTGGTGTTGAAAAATCTTCCCGCGGCGTAGTCAATATTTCAATCTGGCGAAGATAACTCACACAAGAGACATCCTTCCAAGCAGCAGCAACCCAGAGTGAAAAAATACAGCATCGATTTCCTGTTCGTCCTTTAGGTTAGTTGATAGCCTTCTGAACAGTGGCGTCGTGACACCTGCTGTTGAGGTGTTTTAAGGTAAACTGGATGAACACTGACCTAGATGTGTGACCTAAGCCTTAGTTCCGGTCCCTTTTTTCCCTACCCAAGGATACCAACGG
>NW_008751733.1:741658-798784 GCF_000715545.1 Opisthorchis viverrini | reverse complement strand
ACCCCAGTAATCGTCCGGCGCGATGATTAAAGCAGCATGCACCCGATACAGGTAGTCGTCATCTGCTCTCGTTCTCACATGAACATTTGGTTTAGAAGTGTCGATGGTACAATATTTAACCTTCAATAAAACAGCAACCCCAGTTCGGTCATCCTTGGGAAGTTCTACCATGTAAGGGGGATGAAAACGTCATCACGTGTGAGTGAGCTGGGATTTCAAGCGGTCGCAACAGACAGTGGATCGTTAAGTGGAAAGCCGTTAGCGTGCCGTATCGCCATGTAGCGAAAAATTCAAAGGACTCTGTATATATGTAGAGATATAAATATCGAGTTCGAAGAGTGACTATGGATCTAGGCTATGCAAGTCACCGACTTTATTGGTAACCGTTAGCCAGCTTAGTAGGCTCAAACGGGATATCAGAACTGGTCGTGTCGACGTACACTTAGCACGAGAAACAACCCATACTCGGATGAAACGCCTGATACGTCTTTGAAGATTTCAACAGCACCACCGTGGGAATATGATGTGAATTAGCGGGAAACAGAGGATCATTCATCACTGGGTCCCCCAGACAGAAACGTAACAAGTCTTGGCGATGAACAGGTTGCCACCCATCGGCAGAACTGAGTGGTGCACAAAGTGAGGAAGGTTGTCTAGTTGAAACAGGTCTGCTTGAAAATGACATTGAGCTGTGTCGATCACGAAGCATCAACTGAGATCCCATTGATCCTCTGATGACATTGCTTATTTCCCTTTACAACTTTGTAGATTTCTGACAGTTAAGAATCCACTATGAGGACATTAGGCAATGAATATAGAGGGCTTCAATGATTCCAACAAGCATAGGATAGTGTGACAAGTGAACTAGGTCATCAGTGGTCCTAAGATGTTCAGAAATAACGGATATCTTGAAGAATCCTAAAATGAGTGCAGATTCTCGATAATCAGAGCCAGAGGGATAGTTAACCAACAGGGTAAGCTGGACTGAACATTGCTTCAATTAGTCCTTGTTGTCCTTCTCACTTGTTTCACACACAGAGGAGTGCAATGTCGATATATTCCTCACTGCGCTGACTCTCGGTGGTGTAGATCCAACCTTCTGGAGTATTGGCTGGAGGTTTGTACCTCTTCACGCAACAGATGACACGGCTGCAGTAGAGATGGATAACAAACTGGAAATGAATTTTCAAGCTCCAGTTCACTTGTGCCATCCTGGATCGATCGTACCCTGCTCATATAACGACGACAAACAACGCGGGGAACCGGAAATCGGTGACCGTGATTTGGTACTGGCTCAGAGACAAGCCGGAAACTTTTGGAAAGCACGTTGGCTCGTGCTCACTGGTACGACACCGCAAGCTTCGGGCAAATGGCAATGCTGGGTACAAGGTTTGGGGATGACGACGCACCCTAAAACAACCAGCATTCAGATACGATGGTTTGTCGACGAAATACATGTCAAAATCTTGACTGAAGACGGATTGTATACGTGGTGGACAACTGTGGAGTTTTGGCGTGTGTTGGGGTTGGTTTCAGCACCGACCATTTTTCTTCTGATTGGGCTGATAATGGCTGTTGGTCGAGCGGCAGCTTATTTGCATCCAGAGAAGATCCCACCAAAGAAGCACATAAAACTGCTTCTCGAACCTGCTTCTGAATCACAGACTGCGGGCAGTGCACAAGACGGGGCCGATACATTCGACCCCTATGTCTATATGAATCAATTTCTGAACAAACAAGGAGTTCAATCGTACCATGTTGCCGGAGGTAGAAGAAGTCATAGAATGTTGTTCCGGTAGACGATGTGGATGAATTGACATGGCAATGGGCGCTCGGAAATGGCAGAGCAATGCTTATGTTCTAATTCATTTGAAATTATATGTGAAAACTTGAACTTTTCACAAACTTGATTTGCAACGTTTGGTGTCCTTGACTCAGCTCTGACGTGGAAGTGGTTTATATGCAACAGAGAATACTGCTTACTGCAATTTTACATTCTGATGGTTGTTATCTATTCGATAAAAAGGCGGCTGAGCTGATATCTGCAGGTATCTGGTGCCACCTGGAACCTAACAATGTAAAAGTATCATAAGGATTATTCAAGGTCTTCTTATCACCGGAGCATACGGACAGTTTCTGATTTAGTGTGCTAAATAGGTGGTGACTCCGTAGGAGAATTCGGACTTTCAAAATGAACGCACATCGTTAGACTGCTTTAGGAACTGAACAGCGAGAAAACCTTCCCGGTTTCGCAGTAAATCGGACGTAATTGAGTTTTGCTGTAGTGTATCATCACTGAGTAAGAGCATTTTGGTGACTTTTACAGTGATGTCGAAGGGTATTTTTTCAATTGGTGCTCTGGTTCATCAAAAGGTGGGTGCACGAGAAAGAGGAGGACGTAATGGCGGAACATATTGCATGAACTATACGGTGAATGACAAGCCACAGTTTGTCTGCAGGAATAAAAATAACTCTTACGCTGCAGCACTCTTTTGGTGCCTGGATGCCACGCCACCCTAAGGAAGTATGAGAGATGAGACACTGCCAGGTTGCCCAAGCCTGCACAAGAGCAGTCAAGATGCAGGGGTTTGGACTGAATCACGTTCCTTTTGGTCAGTAAGTTAGTGCCTTAATCATTAATAAAACGAGTCAGAAACTGGATTTGGACGAAATGAGGAAGTGACGACAGTTTTATTGCAACAGCATTAAATTTTCCAAACGATCTTTCGGTCAAGTCCTACAAAGGTTCGTAACCACAGAATCATTCCAAACAAGGAAAATCCAGCTTTAGTAAGAACAGCAGTAACACGGAACACATCTCGCGCGAAAACGGTCAAGCATCATGGCGCACATCGGACGATATAGTTGTTAGCATGCGTTTTCTTTTTCCCATGGAAGAGCGAACGACGGACCAGTTCTCCAATCCTGGAACCGCTCACGCAACAAACGTGGATAGATAGAACAACTCCCGCTATAGATGCCTTTTGTGTAGTTCGAGTCAGTTTAATTCACTCGGCTTTTCCAGGACGACTTATTCATACGCTCGATAGTTTTCATGTCACATACTTTTTAGCTCAGATTGAAGCAAACTCGCCGGACCAGAGCCAGATAAAATGCCGAACGGGGTACCAGGTAGGGTCAAGAACTTCTCAATAGCATAGCTGATTACTGACCAATGCGTCATTCAAGACTAAGCCATTCAAGAAGCAATTTGGAGTAGCTTGTCCGACCGAGCCAGTCAACAACCCCGTTATGTGCAAGAATAAACTTAAGACACAACCAAAGGGTGATTACAGGCAACGTGAAATGAGCGTTTACAACTGTCATTTTTTAAAGGTGGTAGGTTTATCTCTTCAAACGTGTAAGACGCCAGAGTGAAAGATACAACGGAACTCTATTTGTTACTATCTGACTAATGTTTGGCAATTTTCTTCGTTGAAGGACCTTCTAGCACCTGCAAGACACACAGTTCGTCAGTAATGCTTAATGGGAGCTTATGTAGAACGCAAGAGGAGAAGTGTTAGGTAGCAGTGTACGGATTCAGAAATCTACGGACTAAAGGGATACTTATTTAGCTGGGCGTCCGTGCAATGTGCAGTCGACTTTCAGCCTGGGGCTATTGCCGTTTTCGAAGGTGAGGATGAATGACAATTACAGAGAACTGTTATTGCGCACAGCATCCAATCGACTTTCATTTTTCTAGAGATCCAGCAGGCATTTGGTAATTGGTCAGGTGGCTGTTGATCTGTTCGCCGAGTGTGGCAATTGGTTTGCAAACGTTTCGTCAACATTCGAGGAGACATCTTCAGTGGGTTGCTGGTTGGGTAGTCCCTCTCTTTGCGCCTGCGTTTATATAGTTTACAAAGAGCAGCCTTTGCGCTGTAACCTGGATTCTGGTTGGTCCGATCTTAATATGTGTTGAGTTGTGGTTGGTATTTCTTGCCTCCCACGGTCACGCTGCGTTGAAATTGCGGTCCATTACTGTCTCTTTCGGTTGGCCCGTTCTTGATCTGTATTGCATCGTGGTCGGCTTCTCTGTTGGTTTGTAGTGTCACTCCTATTTTTAGTAGCTTGTTGTTCTATTGATTTACTCATTGAGTCCTTGTTCGGCCTAGGATTTTGTGGTCCTGAATTTCCCTTGTCGAACACATTACCATCCAGCAGGCAGTTTCTTTATCAATGGAGTGAAGCCTATCCGCAAAACACGTACGCTTGTACATCAAATTTGCTTGGATATGGTCCACTAGAGCTCTGTTATATCGTGTTCCTGCATATCACACTTCTGCATGACAGCAAAAAATGAAACCACTGAGTTGCGATTGAAATCTCCTGCCCATAGTACTCATGTACGCCTTTGGCTTTCAATTCCGTCACAATTAGCTGTCTGATGAATAAAAATGATCGCCTCCTGCGCCGGATTCCATCCAAACGTATATGCAGTTTATGTGATCATAGACCTGGTTCTGGTAAATATGTTCATCATATGCTGGAACAAATATGCTTTAAACACACGATATCGGTAGTGGCAAATAAACGTACAATATGAACGTTTTGAGGAGAAGCGAATTGGCAAGAGAACTAATTAACAGAGTCGTTCTACAACGTGCGTTTCAATGGGTCCTTGCTGCATTCCACTTTGAAACTAGGATGAATCGCAACCAATCTGACCAAAGGAATAAGCACAAACAAAGGTAGGTAAAATTCAAATATATTGGGTCCATCGTTTTTTACACACGGCACGAGTATTCTGAAAGAGATCAAAAGGCAGGTAGAAAAAAGAGTCTCGGAATAAATAATTTTGTTCAGTCTGTTTTCACCGGAGCAAGAGTGGTTTCGGTTTCAGCTTCAACTGATCTTGCCACGTGCATTCCAAGAAGACAGGCAAAAAAGCGACGAGTTAAGGTTTCGACTGAATGAAGGAGCAGAACAAATGTTTATTTAAGAGATGGTGATAATACCAAGCTAGGAAAGGGAGGTCATTCCGTCAGGTCTTGTCTAACAGATAACTTATTCTCCATACTTGTAAGCAGCGTGCTCGAATAAGTCATTCGAAGCCATACGTGAAGCGGATCTTGCCCCATCTTTCATGGACGTTACTCTAGTTGTAGTTCGTTAAAAGGCGGGAGGAGAAAGTCAGCTGGCAAAATCAACCTCAATGGAGTTATGTACTCACTCAAGGACGAATGAATGGAGCCACCAGGTGGCACGATCTTGTTCGGATGATTAGGAAATATAGGGATAACGGTGCGAGTCTACTCATGGCGATCGACCGGGGGAGTAAAGAAAACCAGTTTTAAAGTGCAAAGAGAAAGTATGCAAGATTTCCACATCGTACCGCAACTGCAATCGGGCGTTGCACGGTAAACTCTAGTGGGAAACCGCAAGGTTTCATCCACACATGTTTGTGATAACTTACTAAACGGAACGGTGTTGGAGCTTTGTTAATTAATGCTTAGAGCCTACGGACTTATGGGAATACCGACTAGTTTCTGTCCCCTAATCTGAGAGAAAACACTAATAACGACTAGAGAAATGCAAGTAATGCTGATGGTGATGATAACCATCAGTGCAATTCTTAAAGGCCAACATCACACGATTGCTAAATCTAACTAAATACAGAAAACCTCACTTGGGTACAGCCCTATTGTTTTCTATAATTTTGAATGTGGATAGTTCGTCTTTGCTCCAGATTTCTGTTGGTGAGCAAATGGTGCAGCGACAGGCAGTGCTCGTCTTTCAAAACACGTGATGAGTGAAACGACGTTCATACATTTTAAGTCATCAGTTCGCACTTCAGAACAATCAGTAGGAAGCGGGCCCTGAATCAAAACTGTGGGCTCTCTTCATTGGACTTTTACGCTGAGTTATAACGTTCAGCTGTACAAGACCAAGCACATGGCTTCACTTGACGACCGTCATGTAGATTTCGCATGGAAGGTTTTAGATCTATGAAGCCAAACTGCATTCTTGAGACAAACATGTCAGCAAAAAACATCACATAATACGGTATCAAAAGGATATCGATCACTGAGAAGGTCAAATGTTCCAGTTCCAAGACGAGTTGGATTGCCAAGAATGATGCTCTCTGTAACACCTGTGTGGAAAATGAACAACAGGGGATGCGAGATTAGATTGATAATACCTAATAACTTGAGCGCAGTGCTGAAATAGGGAAGCAGCTCTTCAAATTACATGGGTGCTTCAGCAACTCTGGAAGGCAAATGAACCGTCGATATTTGAACCGACCTAAATGGGAGTATTAATGAAGCCGTCTTCAGAGATTGGGTAGAACCAGGAAGATGGCTTTTCTCGGAGCAACTTAGCTAGTGTTTTATATGAAATTCACAGAGGTTGAAGGCTGTCGTGAATCAAACTGAGAATTAGTTGGCCTGTGTTTTTGTCATAAACAAAACAAATAAAACACTGGTGTACCTATTGAAGAGGCCAGATAATGAGGAAAAGTAGAAAATAACGACAGTCCTCTGAACTTAGAGGACAGAAAGTTGACGGAGTTGCCCCGTTATGAAGGGAATAGCCCCAAGAGAAGTTTATCTTTGGTGGGCCTTTTAGAGTCTCTTGCGACAGTCAAACCCCACTCAGGGGGGATCATTTTCACTCAGCGTCTTCAATTGATATTAAACTAGAACATCAGGTAGAAAACGCCCTGCCATCAGTCCTGTGGCGAGAAAAGCCTGTAAAAGAAACGGGAGGATGGCTCTGCGATTTGCAAATGTTTCGGAAGTGGGGTGGGGATACGTGCGCGCACAGACTGCCAATAATAGGAAAGGTAGGCCTACTAAGGAATCTCCAACTTACCGATAACTTTGTCATCTTGTCCATGATAGGCTGCCTCAAACAGATGGTCACCGGTCCGCTCAAACTGAAAAAAAAGCACAAAAGAAGGGATAGTACAGCCGATTGTACTTTGGAGCATGCCATCATGAGCCTGATACAGTGGCACAGGTCAAAAAGTCAGAAAAATTGCAACAGGTACTGTTGCCTAAAGCTAATGGGACCACGAATGTGACAACTCATCGCGAACTGTTGCTACAGGATTCGCTGTGTTATGCTGATGGACGTAGGTTGGGTCACTGGTCGGAATAAGACATCAGTTTTGAATGGTATGAGGAATCACTCCGGACAGCATATTTGACGAGGATCAGCTGAGTCGCATAAGGAGCGAGCTGGCAGGTTAGTTCATCCAGCCATCGAGCTAGAGTGCTCACCTCCAGTTAATCAAGAACAAGACTGACTCGACGGTCAAATTAACTATCCTTGAGCACGAATCAGCTCTTTTACCACTGAACATCAGCTCCACACCTTCCATTCCTTTGAAGGGGGAGCTGATATTCATGAAATGATATTGTATTTCTAAATGAAATGCAGGTAAATTTTAACTCAATAAAATCTGTATGCGAATCATAAAAAAACTGACCGAGGCCAAACAAAGAACGCTGTTTTTCGCTTTTGCCATCCCGGTACGTTGGTATCCATAAACTTCTCCCTGTAAGATGAGAGGAACAAGTTGGAATGAACAAAACTCGCAACAAGATCAATATAGGTACTCTGAAACACGAGAACACAGCAAAGAATGGTCGCTTGACGAATTCTTATCGTGATCGCCTCGTCGAATGCTCTGATTTTGAAACACTACCCTTTGTTTTCCTCGTGAACTGTGGGGAATGGTGGAACGAAGCATGAGTCCTGATGAACTCTGCTCAACAATGGTTCATTGACGCAATTCAGCCCTGTGGTGATAAAATAAACGTTCAATTAACTGGGTTATATAGTAAAAGGTGTGGACCACCCTAACCAACCAGAAGAGAATGAGTTAACAGATGAAAAAAGACTAAACAACGAAATGCCAAGAATTTCTACTGGTTCCGATTTCCAGAAGTTGAGAAGTTTTCGTGTAATTACTCGTGAATTGTGAGAGGGCGAAATCAACTTGAAAGAATCCTTTTGGTCATATTTTACTAGTTGCTGAGTGGATTCCTGTGATGGAGGGAGAGTAAACCGGGTTGCGAAACTAGATGAACACGTCTACTAAACGAGAGACCTGTGGACCGAACAGCCACGACTGGATAAACAAGACCTAACAGAAAATGAATAAAACTGTGGGTCTTACGCGATTCGTCATCACGTCGGCGAGTAGCATAACATGACGGATATTCACCTCCACGCCATGACCCTCCATAACAGCCAATAGCTCATCGATGACAACCCGGCGAGCAGCTTCTACTCCAAGGACCTGCTCGACCTCCAGAATATTGTTGCTCCGCGTGCACTCAGGAACAACTCCGGGGACACACATGACCTGAGTATGATAAAACATGAATATTTTGAACGCAAGGAATTCGAGACTCCGGTATACGTGAACAACTCTGGGTTGGGATCTCGCAAAACTTACAATTTTCACGAGCCCTCAATTCATCAGATGAGTACGGTTACTCAAAACATACCAGCACAAGGGTGAAGGGTAATCTAACGAGGGTTTTACGAGTCACCTAGATAATCAGGGAAAATTCAAATAGGAGTTGTGTTTTCTATCCAAGAATATTTGTCATAGAGAAGCCTGCTTACAGAAGCCATTCAAGAAACCTTTAACAAAATGAGCACATTGAAGAATGAAAAGCAAACGCCTAAATAGTGAACTGGAGGCCCACTACGTCGCATAAAATGCAGCAAAGCATCATCCTGATCCGAATTCCTGAAGGGTTGAACGATAACCCGCTTGAGCAAACAAAAACATTAAACGCAGACCCAGTGAGATGAAAGACTTCAACCAAAGAGATAATGTGTCACTAAGTAGTGGATTTTATCTGTCTAACTTCCGACCGTTCCTCCCTAAGGCTTGTGAACGAGTAGGGAAATCGTTCAGGTTGAAAACACACTGGTTGATCGCTGTTTGAGCTGTCCGCAAGACAACTCACCGAACGAACAGCATTCGTGCTTCAAAACGGATCAATTTTGACTCAAACTGGTATCGTCAAGAGGTCGCGTCAGGATTTGTTGCTGTGACTGATCATCAATTAAACCGGAATATGATACCCACGTTTGTGTGCTGGTGCGTTTGGCGGTCAGAACTAATGTGCAAGATTTCCCCTCTAGCGTTTGTTTGCCCTGACCTTTGTTAACCCCGCCAAATGCCTGCATCTCGACGACTGAACAGTACACCGTCCTTCTAGGTTTTGAAGGTTGTTTTGCTGGGATATTTTTGAAGCGGCAAATCCAGTCGATGCGCAGGCATCGCCATTCTCAACATGGCCAGTGGAGAATTACGAGGAATAAAAGATATAGATCTTCACGCTGAGTGGTAATCAATTCGAGCGAAACCAAGGGTTTTGTAAATACAGATCGTTGCACAGCAGCCACGTGTCATCGTATTCCAGATTCACAACGTGTTCACTCGAGAAGATGGAAGCATTCACCCTTGGAAAACGAGGATCGCTTGCTGGGCTACAAAGAAAGTTGCAATACGTGGAAGTTAACAAGGGAACCTACGTACGGGAACTTGAAGATGATTCCTCAGTGCTAGGCTAGAAACACGGCAATTTCTTGAATAATTTTGTGGAAGTCGGATAAGTTAAGACGTTGACTGAGATAGTTCAATTTTACAGTTATCGCAGGCTTGTTCCCAAGATATATATTCCGTCGAAATAAATGCCGTCAACCAGTAAGTTCAATCAATTGAGTTTTTCGGCTCATAAACCGACCACCGAAGGGCAGTGGTTCCAGATATTACAGCTTCGTTCACCGAGGATAGGGAGAATAAGGGAATCATAGCTATTTTCAATCAATTGGAAAATGTTTGGGACCGATTGGGAAGTCATCGTTTCAGAGGGGTTTGGTAAACAATCGGTGGATTTTATTGCTGGGCAATAACCTTAAAACCCAATCAACCTACTTACTTACTCACTTGGCCTGATGAAGCTTTTGTGTCAAAAGCGAAACGTTGCCCAGCAATAAATCCACCGATTGTTTACCAAACCCCTCTGAAAGGAATCATAGCTACTTGTCAGAGGTCATGGCTCAGTCATTTCATTGAATTCGAATGGTTCTGTTTGTCTGGTACGGCAGGGAATAAGAGCTATGCAGTGAAGGCGATAGCTCTGATGCAAGACCGCAATTAACTGCTTGGCACAGTCATATGTTTCAGGGCCACTAACCATTGGTTTGCCTCATCCCGCGGTCCCCATTCGGAGAGATGGCGGTTACCAACGCGAGTGAGTTGACTGCGCCGTTGCCAAGTCACAGATTGATCGCTTCTGTGCGACGGAGCCAAAGAAATACTTGTCAACACTATAGGTTCCTGATAAGAAAAACTGCTATTCATTAAGCTTGACTCCTGTAGAGCAGAGACAAGACCAATTAGTTTCTAGACCAACCCAGACACAAGTGTTGTGTTGAAGGAAGGCGGAATTTGTTGAAGAGGCGCCTCCAACACTTACTACAATTAGTAGAGTTTCAGTAGGAATATAGCTATATAACGCACACAGTGTATATGACATACATAACGCAGAAAAGCATAATGCAGTCCGGAAATCACCAAGTCAAAAGCATTTAAAAATCAACATCCTCTGCTTCAGTACTTGAAAAACCAGTGGCTAAATCTGACCTATCCTTACGATCATAACTAGCTTTGGGATAAACAAAATGATTATTATTGGGTATCGACACAGTCACAAGCCACGGCGGGAAGGGACGTCACGCACCAAGAAATACTTTGGTTCTTGTAATGGGTGTCCCTATCAGGGTGTTTTTGTGTACACGCTACTGGCTGATATAGCGTCATACCTAATCAAGCAGATCACCAAGCAACCAAACAAGAGCGAAAGTCAGTAAAAAGACATTGCCACAGAGCAGGGTAGATAAGTAAAAAGTATTGCTGCTCCATTATCAAATTACCTCCCGGAGTTTGGCGCCCTCCACGTAAATCCGGTGCTCGAGGTCTTTGTCTTGCTGAATGACAACACGAGCAACGCCTGGGATACCTTTGACCACCACATCCTCAAGCACTTTGACCACCGTCTCCAGTGTGTTCAAGTCAACTGGGTACACGTAGACAAAGTTCTTGGAATATGTTACTCGCTTTATGCATGTGAAACAAAAATATAAGCAGATTAAAGTTAGAATGAACCGCAAAATTACAAATACGAGAAAATTGGATAGATTTGAAAATCAACCTCCTATAAGGAACTGATAGACCGTTTCGTTGACCTGGATGAAGCCATGAGGCCAATCGCATAGCCAATCTATATTGTCTATATCTCTTGCTGAAATACCATTTGTTTGATTAACAATGTCTCCCCAGCAAACACAGTGCCACCGGTGGCTAAGTTGGCCACTGATTCCGTTTGTGAGTACAAGCCAAACATAGCATTTGTTGCATAAAAGCCTTCTGAAAACAAATGTAGCACGATATTCTGGATACTGGAGCCTTATTCACAAAGTAATTTTTGAAACCGATTTATTTTAATGCACCACCGATTAAATATATCATTAACTTTTGGGGGTTGTCCCCTTTGGCTGCTTTTAGCCACCGGTGGCGTGTTTACTGGGTCCCTACTAAAGCCATCATAGTTCTGTAGCTCACCATCCGTAACGAACGACTTACGCAGCAATTCCCTGAGATTAAGCGGTATTCCGATGTACGTCATACTACAAAACATTTGAAAAAGTCGACCTCGGTTATTTGCAGTGTGTTTTAGGTTGACACGTTTTATACTCATATAAAGTGGAATAGAAGTACAAAGACAGCAGACCATAGGCTCGAACCAACAACGAACAGCAAACGGTTGTTAAACATGAACAGCTTAAGTTTTGTTTCCGCAAACACGAGTCACAATGAAAAATAACCATCTTGCAAGCTGATTTTGAGTAACTGAATAGGGATCTATCGAGGATAAGTATTTGGTTATTTGGAAATTACCGAAAGTTTCACTTTGCGTAGCTTTGTGGACTGAATCACGGAAGCAACACGGGCGGTTGTAATGCCCCTGCGTGCCATTCGTTTCTCGTCCAATTTGACTGACACATAAACATCTTCCGGGGTCAAACACTGACGAAGTGAGATAGATATATCGGCCAACCGCGTTGGTTCGATGGCAAGCTTGACTTGGCGAGCCAGAGAGGCCGAGAACGGATCAGTTAATGTGACCGTAAGTAGGGGTGTTTTGATTTTCGCTGCTGCATTGACAATTTCCCGCATTCGAGGCACACCCTGAGCGAGGGAAATCGGACGGTACGGAAATGCATGGATGAATGAAAAGCTACAACCAAGAATCTGGGGGAACACTACAAGACATACTGTTAGGCAGAAGAGATTTTGTTTGCACGCACCCGCGCTTGCGGGAACTACTGTCAATGTCTACCCTCCCCCCCGAAGAGACCACGTTTGAAGCGGAGGGGATAGATTGTATCGGCACAAAGTAATTTTTGAAACCGATTTATTTTAATGCACCACCGATTAAATATATCATTAACTTTTGGGGGTTGTCCCCTTTGGCTGCTTTTAGCCACCGGTGGCGTGTTTACTGGGTCCCTACTAAAGCCATCATAGTTCTGTAGCTCACCATCCGTAACGAACGACTTACGCAGCAATTCCCTGAGATTAAGCGGTATTCCGATGTACGTCATACTACAAAACATTTGAAAAAGTCGACCTCGGTTATTTGCAGTGTGTTTTAGGTTGACACGTTTTATACTCATATAAAGTGGAATAGAAGTACAAAGACAGCAGACCATAGGCTCGAACCAACAACGAACAGCAAACGGTTGTTAAACATGAACAGCTTAAGTTTTGTTTCCGCAAACACGAGTCACAATGAAAAATAACCATCTTGCAAGCTGATTTTGAGTAACTGAATAGGGATCTATCGAGGATAAGTATTTGGTTATTTGGAAATTACCGAAAGTTTCACTTTGCGTAGCTTTGTGGACTGAATCACGGAAGCAACACGGGCGGTTGTAATGCCCCTGCGTGCCATTCGTTTCTCGTCCAATTTGACTGACACATAAACATCTTCCGGGGTCAAACACTGACGAAGTGAGATAGATATATCGGCCAACCGCGTTGGTTCGATGGCAAGCTTGACTTGGCGAGCCAGAGAGGCCGAGAACGGATCAGTTAATGTGACCGTAAGTAGGGGTGTTTTGATTTTCGCTGCTGCATTGACAATTTCCCGCATTCGAGGCACACCCTGAGCGAGGGAAATCGGACGGTACGGAAATGCATGGATGAATGAAAAGCTACAACCAAGAATCTGGGGGAACACTACAAGACATACTGTTAGGCAGAAGAGATTTTGTTTGCACGCACCCGCGCTTGCGGGAACTACTGTCAATGTCTACCCTCCCCCCCGAAGAGACCACGTTTGAAGCGGAGGGGATAGATTGTATCGGCACGGTGGAAGCCGGTCAGTATACAAGCATTCAAATAGGCAGATTCACAGGAAAAGATGTGAGGGCATAGCAGCTCAGTTGAGCCGAAAAACAATAGCGATCAGCAGGAGTTGTGCTAGCGAGGTTAACTATCTGATAACACATAGGCCAAGAAAACCAGTGGTCGTCTGCGGTAATTTCGAGAGTTAAACAAATGAATGACTATAGACGTAGATGGATTAAAATTCGAATCTTAGCTGCACAAGGTCACGTAAAAGCGGGGAAAACTCGAAAGGAACTGTGTGAAGAATGTTTCATTCGACGAGGTCATTGAAGTGCGATTAATCTGCGCAACCTCAGGGAGTCCTTGATTGTCCAAGGCATAGAATTCTGCTCTTTGAAATCAAAATAATCTGCCAGATAATAGAGCGGTGCATCTGATCTGGGCGCATACGATCAGGAAATAACAGGTGATAGACAGGTAACAGGGTGCACATAACCTAATGCATGCCTGCTTGGATCAGGACTGAAATCAAAACAGCTTTCCAAAGTGTGTAGCCAGTGACCTCAGCAACAACGCCTAGAGAAGTCTGTCCGAAGTGCCGTAACTGACAGTGTAGTGAGTAGGCTTCATGCAAGTGGTATGACTTGCACTTAACACAACTATGTAATTATGCAATAAGAGTTGGAATTTCTGGATTTATCGAAAGTTTTGTAACCTGGATGAGGGAAGGTGCGATTCTAACACAATTCCACCACAAAAGACCTAAGCGGTCAGAAGTAGAAAACACACCTGAGTAATATTCATGCTGGCCACACCGGCAAAATGGAAGGTTTTCAGCGTCATCTGAGTGGCCGGCTCACCTACGGACTGACCACATAGCGCACCGACTGCGCTGCCCGGTTCAATGAGAGCTTTCTCGTATTTCTCTTTGATTCGTGTTAGAAATAGCCGTACCTGTGTTCGTGTTAGACGTGCGTCTTCGGGATGTCCAATGTCACATTGACCAATACTGTCGATCAGGCAGAATTGATGCCAGACTCGAAGGCGCGGATAAACAGATTTGGCAAAGAACGACCTGAAATGAAGGAGGAGACGAAATCTAACAGGGTAGCGAAAAAGAAATACAGTTTATTGGGGGTCGTTGGTTGTAAACTCGTCACATAGAGAAAGGCCTACCTGCACCAAATCTATCGTTTGGCTTGTGTGCGTACCAGACGGAGGCTCGCTGTTAATGATAGACAACCTTACAAACAGTGAGCAAAGGGGGTGGTCCTGCTAAGAAGTTACTCCAACTTTACTTCAAATTTACATGAAGTACAGTATTTGGGAACACTATCCAGACATCCATCTTGTGGATACCAGCACAAGCGATTCACCAACAATTCACGAAATGTTGCACACCTCCAGGGCGACTGATTGTTTTACATTAGTTTATTCATGAAGGGAGAGACAGACAAAGTATCGACCGAGTAAGGAATTCCAAGGTCCGAAGATTATTCAACTCAATGAGCACCCGCGAACCAGGTGGGAGAAATTCAACAACAAAGATGGATCAGAGAAAACTGTGATAAGCTAATATACGCAAGCGAGTCCGGTGTGAATGGTCTTTAATGAGTCGTCATGTACACTGGCCTCCCAAGAAAAACTACACTCTTCACAAAGAGCAATCCAACTCAGTAGCCTGAAAATCAGTTTTGAGTTACTGACAGTCCATAAGAAATTTCCACAGTGACATGCACTTAGATGTCCCGCAGACAAGAATGCTTAAAACGAGGACCGACGGGCTAAGGAGAGTGATTGAATTCAACCGAAGTCGATAAACGTGGGTAGAAAGAATTAGACGATTTTCCTAATTCCCTTTTGCACGCGGGCTTACTGAGATGAGATAGCTCAAGAAAAACAGTTTTCGAAAAAATGAAATCAAGAGTTGCGGTCATCTAGGAGTCACAGGCAACTGATTAAACTAACCGTGCTACACTCACAGGAAGGGTGTGTACTACACAAAAAATGTACCGTTGAACTTACAGAATTTCCATCTTAACCGCCGGACCCATGAAAGAGAACGCCTCCAAACCGAGTGCCGCATGAAGGACTGTCTCGATCTGCTCAGGCGTTAAGGCTTCCTCATCGGGGCACGGGAAACTCGCCTGAAGACATGTAAGAGACGTAACATAGGAACCATCATATCATCGGCAAAGACGCAAACACCCCAGTTGCCAAGAGTTACCGAAAGAAATTTGACGTCGTTTGAAGATGACGAAATCTATCCGATAAATGCTTTTAGCGGCCGAGTGGTGAGCACAATCCGAAGAAGGGGAAGAGACAATTAGTAGTGCTTTCACTATGTGCCCCACTATGTCCCCAAAACACGAGACAGGTCCGAAAGGCCCGTCGTGTTGGCAGTCACTTCCCTTCCTCATGTCGTACAATTGACGAACAGAAAAGGCGGAGCATCCCCCACGAAAACTGACCATAACAACCTGGTGTAATTAACTCCAGACTAGACTGTCAGCACAGAATTAAACCTAGCACTACGACCGTAAAGAAATATGGGATGCCAGAAATTGACCACTGTGTGCCAGTTACGTACGGATTTTAAGCGTGAGCGGTAACAAGTAGGGGGTCATTGAAACATAAAGCAGCGTGAGCGACTTGTCCCAGTATCCGATCGAATAGCATATACAATGCAAGATTGCCACTCTTTTAGCATCGATGGTGGTATTGGTAGCTCACCATTGCAGATGCTTGATGCTAGATCATTCGTCACTATGTCGTAGTAACCGCTATGCAGAGGAGCGATAACCAGATCCACTCACACAGAGTGGTAGGACAAAAAGGTTGGAAACTCATGACTTAAAATTTAATGCTGTTATGCTTTAAACCAATGACAATTTATTAGGCTGCGATTACAATTCTGTATCCCGCTGAATCCATTACTTCTCACAGCTGACCATCAGGACATTCTGACCGTTCCTCTACTTTTACCAAACTGAATGGATCGCAATTTTACGGGGCACGTAATAAAATAGGAGAATCAAGATGTAAGTGCAGATAACCGGCCGGTAAATCGGGTGGCAATATACAGACTTCGATGGAAACAGCAAACAGCACTGACCAATGTGGAACATAAAACATACGGCTTTTGTACGACATACCCGCAAACTGTTCAACTCCTTGTTTAGGTCGACAGGAAAGGTTTCGACCTCCATTTCTAATGGATCTAGACCATCTGAACCGTAACAAAATTGAATTATATCCCCGCGACTATCTCGGACGGTATTGTCGTAAGCAATTGTCAAGTCTTCCAAGAACTGAAAAAAAATGCCGGAAGCAAGGGGTGAGAGAAGGGAATCAGTTTCTGTCATTATCAAGAAAGCGATGCCACTGTTGGGTGATTTTTTAAAAAACAGCTACGCGTGAAGAATAGTTTCACAAGTCGAATCTAATTGCAGCTCACCTAAAGGCAAGTGGCGCATGTGATGCTTACTGAAAAGGCTATCTAACCAGCGTATATAGGACGTTCGTAGGTTTTCTAGGAGCTCCATGATGATTTTAAAAAAGGTGTCGCTGGAAGTTTAGACAAGGGTAGGCTTATCCATTCACGATAGAACTTAACATGAGGTCGAATAAGAAAAGCGGATTTCCTCAACCGGATAGCGGCAAAGCCGGTGTTTGTCTAATATAGTAAGTGGAGGCAGAAAGAAGGGCTACGACATCCATACCACAAGAGATCCCTCGAAGGAAATCGACCTCTTAAAGGGTTCACAAGAGCATCCACCGTTCTATTGATTTAGCGAAAGATGATATTTACTCTGGCTTGGGAAGGTCAGAGCAGCTTTCGTGAACCTGCATCCGTGTGGCGTAGGCGAGATATCAGCTTATCCATCAAGGGTCAAGTTTACAATGCTGAGGTGCGCTTCGTGTTATTATGCGGGTCAGGCTGCTGCGCGCCAAGGACGTCCAGACTTTCAGTGTTTGACCGCCGATGTTTTTGGAGCATTGACCGAGTCTGGTTGGAACACTAGAAGTAGGTCGAATGGTATTAGGAAGAAATAACTCACTCTCGATAGATGAAGTGATCGCACTGCATAAGTTGTGCTGGCTTGGCCACGAGCTGCGTCTGCCAGTCGACCGACTCCCTCGAAGGGTTCTTTTCGCAAAACCACTTAAAGGGTGGAAACGAACCAAAGGGGGTGAAACAATGACGAGGCAGCGAAGTACAAAAGCCGTTACCAGCAAACTCAGCTGCGCCAGTCATTGCCGTCTTCCTGGATGGGGACTCCAAGACGGGTCACATCAATGGTTAGAGACATTGTCAGACATGGACAAGTCGCGCCCTTAATGGCGCTGGTTCATTCAAGTTATTGCCTTCAATGCATAGCTCCCCTCTCAAACTACCCAGTTAAAAGTCCACTGACAACCCTGTATCTACGCGACAATTACATAAGGGACGGCCTCCAGTGCGCATATTTCTACCCCATCTCCCCAAATCACCAGTGAACGAAACTGGCAGCTAGAACCACTGTACGACAAGTATGCGGTTTTTACAGCTGATGATGATGACGACTGGGAGTGTAAATTCCGTGGCGGTCATCGAAACAATAGGTCCTACACAACAGAACATGATTACAATCTATGGAGAATTTACGAAAAGCAAGGTAACCTAGGAAGTTGTGATAAATATGAAATCATAGTGTAATAAAGCTTCGCCAGCACAGGATAAGAAACCTATACAAACACGAAAAGCAACCGCGAACACAATGAAGTCCCCAGGAAAGCAATATACGAAAGCCAAGCAACACCGCTTACCTTGATCAAGCGCCGTTGCATGTAACCTGTGTCGGCTGTTTTCACAGCTGTATCGGTCAGACCTTCACGTCCACTCATTGCATGAAAGAAGAACTCGGAAGGAGTGAGGCCGGAATAGAAGCTGTTGCCCACGAAGCCCTTGGCTTCTGGAGTGCGAGAACCACGTGGGAAGTGGATCAGACTGCGGCCATTAATCACATCCGGAACGCGTTTCCCACCAATTACTTGTTGGCCGACGCAGGCAATCATTTGAGAGATGTTGAGAAACGAACCTTCAAGGAAAACGGAAGCGAACATGAGAGATATCTCACTTGTAGGAAATTCGGCTCCCAAGGAAATATTAGTTTGATAAGCATCCTACCTTTGGATCCAGACTGTGCCATGACCAAGGGAGAATTAGATGGATGGAGTTGGCGCTTGCATGCGGCACCCGCCTCATCACGGATCTTTGACAGTTCCTGACTTAAATTAGACTAGAGAGAAAAATGGACAAGATCTGTGATGGTGCAAAGAAACTACACTAGGTACAACAAACACAAATCAGAGGAAACTAGTTGCGGGATTTGTGGAATTCGCATCCACATCACTCTCGTTTGGATAGTCTTCTTATGACAGCTCCATTATTCTTGTGAGTCCACATCGAACGGGGGTGGAGGGAAGCATTAGACTCGGAGTTCGCGGGCGTTGGAGCTCATCAGCAGTGTACGGTCTTGGCCGCGCCGCGTTACGAGCCCAAAACATTAGACACGGAGAGGGAAGCAAGCGAGTTATCACCACGCTAGCGCATGCCGGAGCACCTGACGTGATAAACGTGCGTGATTATGCTTGAGCAATGTGATTAGTTTGCCCGACATCTCGAGTGATATTGTGAATCTTACAAATCCTGCAATCGCCTACAACTAGTCCAAAGTTGTCCAGTAAATTTCAGCCATCGGTGATGCTCCCCGACTGTGAAGTTTTCACAGGCGAGCTCAGGTGGTCGGCCACCCACAATTTGCAACTGGACGTAAAAAGTACATCTACCTTCCTGGTATACAGAGGAAATAAACCTAACCTCACCTAAACTAGTACCACATCGACGAAAAAGTTCGCATCCGACCGCCAACCGGAGATGAGAGAAAGACTTATTTTATGTGGTTATGACCTCGGTGAAGCCAAATCAACTTACTTGTGTTCTGCTCGAAACGTGACTACAAACAGTTCTGCCTATCACGTGAAACGCAAGTCATAAGTAGGTAGTGATGGTTTGGCAATAGCGCAAGAAAAAACCGTGCCTTGTATTTCTCAAAACAGTGCTACCAAGGTGGGGTGGGCGTTCGAGCTTCCCAATTCGCGGAACAAAGTGACATCCTAGCTGAGGAGCGATACCTGTAGGACGTACCTCCAGAGTGTCCTCCATGCTGCAGCCAGGATTACATTTGAGTGTGTTTTTCTCATACTGATGGATATAGTCATCACAAGTGGAGAACCTACAGTAGATTAAAACATACGGGGATATTCAAAAGGGAGAATGAGGTGATGATAACATCCAGGTTTTATACAGCAATCCATATCACTCTCCACTTTACGTGGGTACCGGCACACACAAATACTTGTTACAAGGATTACTCTCAAGTACATAAAAACGTAATATGGATAATAACGAAACAAACCACCAAAGTTAGTCGATATGTTGAACCGGAACCCTTACTTATGACAGAATGCTCTAGAAAAATCAGCAAAACACAAGCTAACAGTAACTACCCTCCGGAACCATCCCTCAGCGGCTAGTGGTGAAGGATGGAAGTAGGTTTAGGCGAATCAAAGAAGCCAGGCGGTTTCAAAAGAAGCTCTTTGAAAGACAACTTGCTCTGGAACGCGGTAGAGGGAGTTTCCATAGTTTGCATAGCATACTTAGAGACGGCAAACGATGAATACAAGCATTTCCGTGTTGGCTCGTCAGTACCAAACGACGAAATTCGGACCCCAAATTTTAAAATCTCCCTAATTACTAAAAGGCATTCTGTTGAAAAAGGGAAGCATTCCATGATTCACACGGACATTCTTCCGAAAGGCTGTCGCTCAAGCAGCCAGTCTACACAAAAGAACTGTGTGTGTGAACCGTGTGAACTGTGACACACGGCGCTGTATCTCGCCTCATTACAGCATCATCAACAAATAATTACGCCGTCATCAAACCATAGTTGAACTGCAGTGTTCAGATTCGCGTCGAAAACCATGCACCCCATAGTGTTGATTCCTGGCAAGAACAACGCGGATTACAAGTGTTAACTGGCTGTTTAGCGCAGATTAGAAAACCGAAAATTATGATAGCTCAGATGGTTACAAGGTGATCGGGTAATAAAGCGTTAGGATGATAAGGTATGATTGATGGGGCGGTGGTGACCTCAAGGTTAAATCTTTTGTCGAAAAAAAAACAGAACAGGACCCTTTACACCAAGAGTGTACAGGAATTCGAAGAGATAAAAAAACATGCGTCACGATTCTACAAAACGGCGAAACAGGTTTCGTTATCTAATATCAAACCTAAAACCTAAGTACGAGCCCAGTTTTTGTCTGTCCTACATTCGAAACTGCTGAAAAGACGTAAATTTTCACCGCATTCCCATAATACTTACATCTGTCGAACTCCAGACCTTAAGTGAGGAACTGTTAGAATAAATCCGCCCACCAAAAGTGTATTCGCTCCTATCATGTCTTTTGACATCATGCTTGGATCTCATACACCATTGAGGACATTGGTCCTATTCAGCAGTTGGAACCACAACAAGGCTGGTTACCGACGAGAATGATGATACTCGAACAATCTGGGAAAGAACTGTGTGCTGCAAAGAGAACAATCGTTATATTTCAGCACAAGCAAGTCTGCTGGTTACGCAATTCTAACCGTAGCCTGCGGAAGGAGGCATACAGAGAAACGTTTACTAAACACAAGTTTCTCTATCTCCAAGCAAGGATCTAAACAGACACCACAAAACGCAACTACCTTACCCTGCATTTATCACTTTGGCCTTGGATTTGACGAGTTCTTGACTTGGCATCACCTCCCCCAGACCGATAGAGAAGCCACGGTGAGCCAGATAGAAGAGAGATATTCGAGCTAGTCGCCACATAGCATCAGCGCAGATCTCGCTCCCGTAATTCCGCAGTAGGCTGTAAAATATGCTTGCCTTGCTTCCACCACCAAGCAGCTTCTTGTCCGCACAACCAGCTAGAAGCTGGCTGTTATGAATTAGGATGACTGGTAATCGAAAAAAGCGAGAGTAGTGAGTATTCAACATAGTGGACAATAACAGTTATATTCTCTGTTAAAGGGGAAACTTACATCCATCGTTCGGGCACATTTCTTCGCCCCGATTTGAGTACATGGACTTCGTGGCCTGCCTAATGTTGATCTTTACACTGGTCGAAGGATGTGGAGAGAGGATCAGGCTGAATAGCTGTTTGCCTGTCCACAATCGCCTAGGCTGAACAGTGGATAGACAAAGATTAAGCACGTTGTGTTAGACATCTTTTTAAGTGTAACCATACCAACGAACTGATTAAATCTACAGCAGGTTTTCACCGATGGGCAATTGACAGCTTGGTTCAAAGAACTTACGCTCCTCCGGTGGAAAGGCATCAATAAAACTACGAAATACTGATGGAAATGAATGTCAATGCTGTACCTGTAAGTTCTACACATCCACTATTAAGTACACTCGAAAACCAAGTTTATGATAGATAAGTCGGTATAAGTTCCGATGTGTGCGTGCGAAACGTAGACAACAGAAACTGCAAATTTCTAATTAGAGCTAGCCATATGAAACAGAGAAAAAGATACCCTCCTCCCATAGGCTCATTTGGCTTCAGACATCTACCAGCTACTCATAAGGTGGTGGTTAATCTGTTCATCGAGTTTGTCAATTGACTAGCAACCGAGCCGTCGTCATACAAGAACACACTCTCAGTGCGCCGTTAAGTGAGTCACTGCTCCGCTTCTGTCCTGTTTGTGTACCTCCCAAAGACTGCTTGTGATCTGCAACGCGACTAATTATTTAAAGACTGGGTGACGCGTAATTTGACTGGTTCGCTTGGAATACGTGTTAGGACGTGGGCTGGTTGTCTTGCATTCGATTGGTTCGCTGGGCACCTCGGTCTTGGTAATTCAAGTCCTTTGTTCCGATTGGTCTGGTTAGTCTTTCTTGTGAGCTGCGTTCCAGTCGGTCATCTGATTGGTGCGTTGGACGCGTTGCATTTTAGTGGTTTGCTTTCTTTCAGTCAATTGACCCACTTGCCATTGCTTTGCAAGCCAACTAATAAGCTCGGCGAACAGATCAAAATTCATTCGGGCTATTAACATCGGAACATATTGCCATGACCCACCTTCGTCTACACGCTCATCAGGATGGCGGATGTTTAGGGTCTGATAAAACGTGGAAAATGTTGCTGTCTCCAATTTTTCCATTTTCAAGGGGGAAATAATAATCTTGAATCCTTTAATCTTGAAAGTCCACCAGTAGTTGTTTACACTAACGCGGCCTCTATCGGAAGATTTGGTAAAAATCAAGGTTCTGCTGTCGGTAAAAACAGGCTTTTCATAAGAGATTGTCACTATAATCATCACTGCCCCATCCAGTCATTGCAATGAGTGTTCTTATCGAATCCATCTGTCAGATCAAATGTGCAGTCCAATACCATAAATTAAACTGAAAACTAAAAGCGATTGATGATGTACGCACAGTGCGCATTAGATTCCTAGACAGAAGTGCAAGCATTTGGAATAATGAGAAGCATTCAACCGGTGGTCGAGCCAAAGTTCGATCGCCATTCGTCCGTCGCTAACTAGGTAGCATCTCGGATTAAAAAAATTATTAAATCCGCCAGAATATCAAGGTCAGTACCACCCGGATTGAATCAAAAAGCGAGACACATAAAACGGATGGGATAGGTGCGGTACTTTGAATCAGAGGAACAACAGCCTTCGTAGTTGAGTGGATGTGAAATCTGTCTTAGTGCTTGCTTTGCATAGTCAGGAAACCAGGGACAATCACGATTTTAAGCCGACAGTTGCGTATCACGAACAAGCTAACTGAAGGGAAATAAAAGGCTTTCCCATGCCTTGTTTTCTTACCCCATATCACCTTTATTATGGATTGCCTAATGCCCGGACTACGTTTAGCTAGCAGAGTTTACCTTGCACTTCTAAACTGACCAGATAGTCAGATGACTTATCGTGTCTGAGGCCAGATGCCATTGAACTCGCCCAACTCCATTCTTAGTCTGACGCCCGCAGGATTCGATGTACTCCACTTCAGACTATCCCCAGTAAATCTTGCATTCGAGCACTGATGTACCAACTACTCAGAGGTCAACCACAAAATCCTGGAGTGCTGCTTCTCCCTTGCCGTTAGCAACAACATGTATTAGGATAATGGTGTTATCGTCGATGAGGATGATATCGACACGGGAGTACAAATATCTGGCTTCCGAGCTTCTTGTGCACCAAAGTACAATCAGAAACATTCAATATCAACAATGGATTCTGAAGAATGAATGGGATTTTTATAACCCCTGGCTTTGGAGGAGTGGTACAATTATCCATCGACTAGCAGTTTTCCTTAACCACATAACCTCCACAGAATAAGATTCCTGATGGACAATATAATTGAATATCCTCAGCATGCGCGACTCACCTGCATTATAGCCGGCTTTGGCAATTTAATCGACTGGTGAAGGTGATTGCCCGCAATGATTTGTGAAGCTAGTTGACAAGCTTGGTCTCGAGTGAAGAAAACGTCTTTGAGGGTTAGTAAATGTGTGGCTGTGATCAGATCTTGAATTGGAGATATCAATGGCTCTCCGTTTTTCGGACTGACTATATTGCGGAGAGACTGGAAAAGAAGGGAATGTAAGCATAACGGAGCGAATTTGGTGATAACAGTGGATAAATGTCAGACACACAGATCGTGGAGAACCGACTGACTTCAGGAAGCTGATAAACTCATCGAACACCCCTTAAAACTATTGATTCTATGGCTAGCAGATAAGTTGTCACTCTCTGAAACCCAAACAATTGATTGGATCCTGTGCTGAGTTGAGAGAACCGGATGAACAACAATAACGGGCAGACATTTACATTACTAGCAATTCAAGAGTAGAAACCCCGAAATTTTGAAATTCACTTTTGGTGGAAAGTACGTGCAGGTAAACGTGATCCTCGAATAGCCACAGAATGGTTGAGCGTTGGACGCGGAATAGCAGACGTGCCTTGGGTACAACAGGGCAGAAAATTACAGTAACAGGACATAATACAACATCGATCACAGCAAAGCTAATTATGGACGTATTAGCACACAAAACAATTAGTGTTGTGTACAAGCCATCTGATTAACGGGGTTTCCACAAGTAGGCAAATATAACGAAAGGTCGGAATGATGAGGATACATGAGTAATTACTCACCAACATCAAATGTTTCGCCTCAGCACGAGCAGCTTCGGTCTGTGGCAAATGAACATTCATTTCATCCCCATCGAAATCAGCGTTAAACGGATTACAGCAACAAGGATTGAAACGGAATGTCCGGAACGGCTTGACCACTGCCTGAATGCGCAAGGGCATGTGACAAACAATACAGGATGACCAGAAATAACAACAGTAGTCGGGTAAGTGAACCTTACATTGGAGTAATCAGATAGAGACCGATGCAAACTACGTCGCGTTTACGCAGTCTTAAACTCACCCTAGTTTTGGTGATCACTGGGTGCCATGCTTCGAGTGCGAGAACTTCTACATAATACTAGTCCCCTCCGTCGTAATGACTGGAGAATAAAACAGTTCTTGTATTGAACTACGGATATTACTGAGTGATTAGTCTGACTTCTAAGCGCGGTGACATAGGTTAGGATTTGACGTTTCAGATACCTTAGAAATCTTTCTCGAAGAATCTTACACACACGTGAAAACCTACCCATGCGACACAAATACTGTTGCGCGGTTAAGACGACGCAGGATAATGTACAGTACCTTACAGTGAACGTTATCTTGTGTACACAAGACAATGTACATTCGTTCAGACAACGCATGTTAACTACAGGGTTCTTCTGAGTCTCACCATCCTTCAAGATCGCTAGAAACGTTCCCAACTAGTGCAATTCCAAGTGAGATGCTATGGTTTACAGTGTGGTTGCACGTAAATGCACACCATTAAAAAGGGAAGACGACCTTGTGCGATTCAACAGAGCGAGAGAGTTAAGACCCCATGAAAATCCATTGGCCATCATTCTAAGCTGTGTTAAGGAGAAATACGCACACTCAGTATGCGTCTGGGTGACAAACTAGGCTCGCAGTTTAGGCGAATCCTAAATTCTGAAAGTTTGAGTCCTAAGCGGCTAACAGTTTGGAAAACTCAGCAACGCAAATGTGGATTTTGTCCATTTTGATGATCATAAAAACATTTTCTGGCGTGGCATTGGGCCCGAATTTCTGATTAGCAGATAAAATCGACTGATTTTGGGGAGACAATCCATAAAAACCACGAGCACAATATCCGCCACGTTGCAGACAGGAAAACTATCACATCTTTTATCACTGGAGGTTCTTCAAGCATTCAATAATGTTTTACCGTGAAATAACACTTTTGACATGTCGCTGACAAACGAAACTCGAGTTCTATCCGGAATATATTGACTTGAGACCAAACCTCTATATTCCGCTAAGATTTCCAAAGACCGAAGGTGCGATTAGGAATAACTCCTTAGTTATCTTCCGAATAAGCGACCTACAGGAACGAAATGAACACGTTCTCAAATACCTTTGTAGCTGTCCATATGTCTAAACAACTCAAGGATAAACGAAATGCACTCATTTGCAAGCAAATTTGGTTTTGCAAGAGATTCACCTGGAAGCCAGCTGAATCGCTCGTTTGTGATGCCTCCAGGCAATTGAATGCGCTGCACCAAGCCGCCTCATGTTCCAGTTGGTACATGAATATTTGAGGTATCGCGATTTGCGTCTAAGTCGTGGTTCAAGCAGATGGACTAGCGGAAACTAGAAAACTACGCTTACCTAATGGGCCCCAAGGAGGGTGAAGCCAGTCTTGAGCTGTAAAAATGTTCTCAGCAACCTTATGAGTGCAGGAAAATATACTCCGATAACTCAAATATCATACCAAATGAAATAAGAGACGGCTTTCTGCAGCATACTAATTTAAGGGGCATTATAAAAAGCAAGAGATTCAGTGAGACTCTCGTTAAAAGCAAATTAATTTGCAACTGAGCACATTCCAAAAAATTGACAGGGGTTCGTTGAATGTTCGTCGCCTTTCCCTTTCTTGTGTTCAGAACTGCAAGTAAGTAAAGCGTAATGAACATCGAAAAGTCCTTGTACTGAATTCTGATTGGTCCGTAATCAGGGCTTGATGAAACGCGCCTAAAATGTAACTAAGGGCGTCGTGAAGAGGGGAGTCCTCGCGTTTTAGGTACAGTTTCGAATAGGATACCAAACAATTAAATAAATGACCTACTTAAGATAATTACGAAGCTAAACGACTGGATCAAATTGATTAGAACATTTTTATGTTGTTGACCGCTCAACATTTCGCCATACTTAAAGTTCCACTTCAGAATTTTGAAACGAAGTCAACGAAACGATACAATGAGGCGGTATTTGAATTTCAAGAAGACTCTTCACACGACAGCGAGCTAATATCGCCCTTCCAGTTGACACTGTTGACCAAAGAACGTGTCACGCTATGCTGGTGAACAACTGTGTCCAAATTTGATTTGTTCATCGAGTACGTGAAATGCTAGATTCTTTCTTGCTCATCAATCTACCAGGAAACGCGTGTGTTCCTGATTTCGTGTTTGCTGTTGAAGATGATCTTGATATATTACATGGTTCCAGTAAGCAGGACTGTCGACTTTTACGTACACCAATTTGCTATAATTTTATATCCTTTGATTGCTGCTCATTGGCTGATCACATTATCACTCTGAGTGAATTAAGTACTAAGTGTCATCTTGCAGTGGTGTGGCAATGCAAAACAATAGATGTGTTCGCCTGGCTTTACAGCTGAATAAAAGTATTCTATAGACAAACAACGAGCAGGGGAAAAATCCATAGGTGAATTGTCAACTACTAGAATGGTGACAGCAATATACCTGCATAACTGTATGTATAATTCAGTACCGAGGAATGTTGGAAAAGCGACATTCACTCCTGGGTGCTTTTATGATTCTGAAAATTGCTTGATCATAATCCAACTTTTTAAGTGTGCTTTAGCGTTTAACCAATTACGACTCAAGGTCCATTACACATGCTAAAAAGCTTATAGGTACCATTCAAGAGAGAACGAAACCGATTTTGACAGCGGATTTGCCAATTCAAAGTACTTGGTGAGTTGGCCCATTAGATGTCCCTAAGCCACTAAACAAAAAATAAGTTAATCAATGATGGGTGGCAGGCCAGTACTTGATGGCGTTGACCATAGCTCATGCTGCGAAACCAAGGTAGGTTAGATACGCGATTGCTTTATGGGTTCTGGTGTTCGCTGAAATCACTGCGGTTGTGCTAAACATTTTTGGCTACCGCTCACACTGGCAGATGCCGTCACGATATCCGAGACGAAAAGCGCAAGTTGTCGGAAAATTTGACATGTTCGACTTTGACTACTCGTGAGTAGGCAGACGGTTTTGGCAAAAAACCTTGAATTTGGGGCGGCGCCACACCTACCACGAACAGCGCAGGCTGTCGGGAAATTTGATGAGTTCCACTTTGACTACTCATGAGTAGGTAGACGCACGCGCATAGGTAGGTTGTCTGCACGCCTCTCTCGGTCAGAACTCCCTAAACACGGGCGTCACACAAATACATCTGACCAACCGAAAACAGCCCATGAAGTGTCAATAGGGGGCGACGATGATACCCTTCACACAAACTCAGCTACATCATGAGTTATCGGTTTCACGGAGGAAAGAGGAAGGTAAACACACCAGGGAGCAAAAGCGCCGCGCCCCTGGGTGGGCTCGAACCACCAACCTTTCGGTTAACAGCCGAACGCGCTAACCGATTGCGCCACAAGGGCACGCGCTGCATGTGAGCGAAAGCCTACCTAAACACAGCGAGATTGAAGGTGTCTGAATTCTAGATGGTACTTGACTGTTCCGTTCTGCTAAATATTCGTCTCGTGACAAAGGATATCCCAATTCACTCACCTTGGTCCACAAATAAATGAAGCGAGCTCACAAGGACAGTGACAGGACAGATAATTCCCATTGTTTGCACGTCCGTCGCCCGTTATGGGAAGGAATCAGTTGCACGCACACAACTAATTTCCTCAGCTGAGATGAGGACGTGAACACCATGGAAATTCTTTTTATATCACTTTCTAGCAAGCAACTCAGGAACAACAAAGGAGGACAACGGAAGAATGAAAATGTCAAAACAGTGGGGGCAACTAGGTATGGGCTACTTACCTTGAAAGCCTGAATGGATACTCGGTGCAGTGAGGGTTGCCGGTTGAACAAGATGATATCTCCGTCGACCAAATGTCGCTCGACGACATCACCCGGTTGCAGATGCCGGGCCACATCTTCGCGTGCCCGCGCTGAGGCTAGAAAGCGCTTAACCACATCGGAGCTACCAGTAGCCTCCGCCTGTCGTTTCTGTTCTCCGCGAAGCTTATAGCTGACAAATAGTGCACCCGGATAACGATTTGGACCATTTAAGACCAGGGATCGCAAGAAGTCCAAGTTGAATGTGGTTACCCTTGCTGGAAAGGTGAGGAGTTTGGCACAATGGTCGGGAACACATACCTGAGAAATTAGTGAGAAAGAGACATTTGAAGTGGAAGTCTATCTCATCTGAAGATCCGCACGACTCAAAGATAAGAAGGAAAACCAGTAAAATCACTTCAAAAACTCGCCTCATCAATTCTCAGGTTGGGGTCTGGTGAGATGACAGTACGTGCCGTGTAGTTGGTTCGTTTGCCAAGCAAATTACCGCGAAACCGTCCATGTTTTCCAGACAACCGCTGGAGCAGACCACGCATGAATTTGTGATCCTGTACAGGTGGCAGACCTGACTGTTGAGAATTGATCATACGGGCAAATTCAGCGTGAAGGTTGTCCAAGCATGCGACCTGGTCTGCCTCCGTGATATCTTCCTCAATTGTGGCCGCCTGGGCGAGGATCCATTGATACATCTGTGTTAAATCGTCCTCATTGCTGAGGGGAAAATCAAACTTAGCTGAAAAAAATTGCTATAAATGTGGTCAAAATTTGCTGTCCGACAATTCTGAGACTAACGACGTCATCCCAAATGAGAGATTAATGTAGGACATGACTTTTTTCACGATATGAAATCTCGCTTGATGTAGACCACACTCACCCTGAATGCTGTTGACCCGGAGATTTGAAAAATGAGTACATCCAATAAGGAATAAGCATTACTACGACCCAGCTAACAAAAGAATGCGGGGGAAATCAAAATATATTAATAATAATGATAACGTCCAGCTGTAACACATCGGTGCCTGGCTGCCACTCTACACAAAAGAACCACGAGGGCTGGGAAACTGCCAGGTCGCCTTAGCCTAGACAGGAGCGGTGGAGATACAAAGACTGAGTTCGAAACACGGACCTTCTAGTCAGTGAATTCGCGCTTTAATCCCTAAGCCATCTCGAGCTCTGCCTTACAGAAGAAAATCCGCACGGTGGATCCAATCGATTATGCCAATCTTACCCATAATTATATCCAATTATGGTATCTATTTCGCATCGATAGTACTTCAGCTGATGTAATGTCCGGCTTACGCCTTGAGATGACTGCGCAAGGAGGCAGTGTGGCGAAATACCACCTGCATTGTCCGTAATTGTACTGCGCATTGTAACCGGACGGAAAGTGTTCGTGCGACAACGTACACAACTAAAGTCGTCGTGCCCTGCGGGCAGACAGACGATCAGTCACCACGTTTGTCTATTGCACTTAAAATTAGAGTACTGATCGAATGACGTAACAGCTAAAGCGGTCACAACAGCTACGCAACAGTTGCGTGCTGGAAAAGGTGAAATCGCAGAAGCATAACAATTATAGACGTTCTTTATCACCATGTTACCAGAGTATACATGAACTACGTGAAAATTTGCCAGAACGCCCATAGGCGGTCCGAAACTTACGTGCCACTCCTCACTTCGGACACAACTGATGGTCGGATGGAACTGGGTGCAACAGGAACTCGCTGGACGATGAGATCCTTTGGATGTGTGGTCCATGAATCTCCACCTGGCATCATCAGCAAGGGAAGATCGGATTCGGGTATTTTCGAAAATAACTGCAAAGCTCTGGCAGGTCGAATGATTTCCTGATTAAAAAAAGAGAAAAAGGTAACAGTCGCAACCCAGATGTATTTCGGTCCGGTGAAGAGGTGCGCGCAGCCATTGAGACGCACGGTCACTTATGGTATTGCTGTGCCCATATCATGACTGTTATCTATTCAGGTAGGGCCCATCGCCCGATATTGATTACTCCACAGTAGGCATCTTTAGATGGTCAAGCTCGTATGAAGATTGGTTGATACCATGAGAACTCAAACGACACGAAGTGCAGCGCTATCGTCAGCAGTCCTAAAATCACAGTACCTGGACCATCCGTACATTGACAACTCTAAGTCGGTGTTGCGATTCCTCAAAATAGCCAACTTTTATAACACTTTTTTCTTCTAGAAAGGGTAGGAAGGAAAGAAGTCGAACTATCGCATAGATGAGGAACCACGGTGGGACTATACTTGTGTATTAATATAAAAAGTTGAGAATTGTAAGAGCAGAATTAAACCTGCCTAGACATCCAATCAAATAGAAAAGTCCATAGTGTACACATCTAAGCATGGTCAATGAGGCCAAAACTGCAGATCAACCATCGGGGTGCAGCAACATATAACCCAGGTGATTATCCATACATTAATCTTCCACAAAGAAATAACTACTGGAAGATTCTTCAAAATTTTGAGACTTGGATTTCCTGAGTTTTTACAGTATTGTCGATCCTGTTCGTTGAACTTTAACCGGCATCTTGTTAGTAATATAATAAACAATAGCTCAGCTGTAGTACCCTTTCGGTGCTTAACTGATAGCTCAGCGTAGTACCCTTTCGGTGCTTAACTGTCATGCCACCCGAATGAAGCGGAATCTGTTTGGTCATTTGGATCATGCTGGAGAAAGCAGCAGAGAAAGTACTAGCAGGATGCGAATCAATGCTAATTGCACTAGGTGGACTTGCCACTCAGGGGTCTAGTCATTTGTATAATCAACACACTCAAGTAAAATATTCACCCCACGGCTGTCGTGATCCTTTGCAAAAACGAGTACCGTGTGATTATTTCTCATTCCGATTAGACAGATTTGAGCCTAGCATAAGTCCAGAAAAGAAAACAATAACTAAATCCATTTGATGGTATACTCTCTCATGATATATAATGTCACCTTCGGACAAGTAACTTTTCGATAAGTGTCACGGGGGATAACTATATCTTCTTTGCATGTCCACTACCATATTCCTTGATACAACCTACTTCCCACTTTCTTAGCTTTTACGACATCGTAGTCTTGAATAGCTGGCCCAGAAGGGCGGCAAACCACACTGCGGTGAAGATAATCGTGCAAGAATTAATCTAACCATTGAATCTTAGTGAAAGAGGGTCGCAATCGATCAATGCTAATGGTGTGTGCTTGAGCTTTCTACAGAAATCAATTGACATCACCCTGTAGACTGGCACAAAACTTGGGATTGCCGTGTTGTTAAAATTAACACGAAACTTACCAAGCCCTTGTGTAACAGAGTCGAAAGTTCCGGGTTTTCCAATATCACACTGGAATATTCGTTCACGTAATTATCAATTTTCGACTTGGCATATCGGTATACGTCATGAACAGCGTATGACAAGTTGGCACCCTTGGTAACAAACCCTGTGAAGTCAGGTTAACAGATAACTGCTTCAACTAACCGTTTGTAGCAAGACAGTAGGGGCAAACATGAACCCTACTAGCTAATTTATGGACTGCCTTCCGCAACTGCTTCTTTTGTATGTATTCCAAGTTTGGGTTGGAGCAGCTCGATAGGTACCGATCCCGATGGGCCTCCGGGAGAAGAACACGGGAGCATGTCTTTTTTAGAGAAAGAGAATTATGCCTAGGACAAAAAGCACTGCTGAGCTTACCTTACATATGGATTGAAGTATTTTAACAATGTGCCATGAGTAACCGACATGAAAAATCGGGACAGGAAGATCAAAGTAGCCCCAGTGACCAATACATAGTTGGTAGTCGAGTCCACATGTCGCACACAGTTCGTCTCGTTTGTTCGCACCCAACTTCGGGTCCAGTAGACCGTATTCGAGAGCCTTCCGGTTGTTCTGACCTTCGCCGTACAAGAGACACTTCAGAACCTGGACGTGACTGAACTGTTTGATATCTGCTTCGTTGCACAGTTGAAACTTTATGCTACGGCTGGATATCCAGTAAATCAACACGCAAAAGAGAACGAACTTACACAACTTTAGGAATGTCCGGGGGTCTGTACAGCTGTGGCATTTGCAACCGAAGATAACACAGAGATTGAATTGTCTAGGTTCCTGTTGAATGAGAAAAACAATGCACGTAAGTTGCGATTAATCAGTACATTGATTAATAGCAAGCTATCTCAAGGAAGAGATCAATCGACAAAACACAAAATCCGTGCGACATCGAAACTGAATGTTTTTTAATCTACTGCTTCCGTGGTGGTTGGACCAAAGAACTGAAAATGAAATACCGCCCTTTGTCAATGATACTCTACACAGCACTGATCGGGCACTGGACCCATGAGGTAGCAAGGCCTAAGGACGTGATTCTTTCAAACTCCAGGGTGTCCCAGCAATCGGCCTATTCACCTTAAAAAATAAAACTGATTGATTGTACTCGGATATAGGCAGTTCAGTCGTTCACCTGTCATAAGGCTGTGTTGCAAGACTTAAACAGGCCCTCGAGAGATTTATCGTTACTGGGGCACCAACCACCCCACATACTTCAGTGTTTTGGGGACTGAGAAAGGCCAGACTTGCACACCACCATCAGAGTAATTTGAGACAAGGGTGCTGCGGTTCAGGAAGGACAAGCAGTTTGCACCTGATTAGGAAACGGATAGCCCAGCTCGTTGTTAGGCGGGATTCCACACCGCCAGCACTTTACCACTAGTAGTAAGGTGCCGCTACAGCCAAGAAGCCTAGCCCACACGTGACTGGCCGGAAGATTGGAGCACTTGCCGGTTCACCATCAAAGTGAGGTCTGATTGGCAGGAAGCCTGGACCCTACAGCCAATCATGCTTCAGTAGCTGCCGAACACCGGTTGCTAACAGCACATCCAGGTGTTAAAATTTCCAGAATGTTGCCACCGCATAAACGACGCACCGTACATGTTCTTTTGACCTGATTTTGGGCGTTAACAGACGCTGTGCACCATTGATGGTGTTTTGAAGGGAGGGTCAGATCGCAATCTCCCTGTGACTGGTGAAGTGATCCAATGGGCTACCCACAAAGACCCAGTGCTGAAGCAGGTCATCAAGTACCACTGCAATCTGTGGCTGCGTACCTACCCGAAGACCACTTAAGACATGACTCCAATTGGCGTGATGCATTATCAACAACCGATGGACGCCTTTGACTTACAGAACGCGTTGTCATTCCAAAGGGGTTACAACCAGCTGTCCTGACGCAGTACAATCAAGGGCACCCGGGAAAAAACGGGATGAAAACCCTTCCTCGGAGTTATGTCTACCAGCATCTGATGAACTCCCAGATTGAGCAAGTCCCCAAATCTTGCCTGCGATGTGGTAAAACATCCCAGTCACCTGTGAATACCTACCTACGGTCCCTGTCGCAACCGACCAAAACTTAGTCTCGTCTTTCCACCGATTGTGCAGGTCCAGTGGGTGGCCAACACTTTTAGGTCGTGGTCGATGCTTACAGCAAGTGGCCGGAAACCCTTCCAGTGAACAGGCCCACAACCGCCACCACAGTCCTGGAACTCCGATGACTGTTCAGTCACTTTACAGCACGAGACTACTGTATCCGACAGCAGTAATCAGTTCACGTCATCAACGTTCGCTGAGATTTGTCGGGAGTATGGTACATCTCATGTTTGCTCACCGCCGTTTCGTCCACAGTCGAACGACCAGGCGGAACGCTTAGTTGACACTCTGAGGCGTGCACTTTGAAAGTCCAAAGGGGAAGCACCGACGGAAGAGATTTTGCAAAGGTTCACGCCGGCATATCGAGAGACACCAAACCCAACTCGCCTGATGGAGTGCCACCAGCAGATGCACTGCTCCGAAGGAAGCTTCGAACACCGCATGACACTATCCGGTCACAGAAAAAGCAATTGAGTTACCGCAGCAGGAGGATGGAGAACCATTTCAACTGGCAACCGCGCGCTCCTTCAACGAAGGTCAGGAAGTGTTGGTCCGCAACTACACTGACAAACATCTTAAGTGGATTCCAAAACACATCCTTCGCCGGCGCAGCTAAGCGCTCAACGAAATTTAAGTTGGCTTGGCCAAGTGGGTTCGGAACACAAAGTCGCGCCAACTAATTCGCAGATTCTCCCCACCGGACCGAGTAGAGTCTACAGATGATTCCGAGCATTATTAATCTCGGGACCATTGGGGAAAATTCATCAGTTGCTCTGTTGAAGACCCAGTCCGCGCACGCATAACGAGCACTTGCTGGTCCAGCATCAAAGCGAGTTCCGACTGGAAAGCCATTCATGCTCCAGCACCTGCCGAATGCCGGTTGCCAACTGCACACGAAGAACGCGTTGGAATTTCCAGAATATCGTCGCGGCATGTACATGTGTTTTTGACCTGGTTTTGAACATCAATACACGTTGTGCACCTTGGTGGTTGCTTTGAGGGGAGCTATAGATTGGAAGGTTGAGACCAATAACTAACCTGAGAAAATACCGTTATTACATCTGGCCACACAGTGTCCTCCAGGAGCGTGCCAATCCTCGACATGAGGCCGCCACCTTGTTGTGGTGATTGAACTTAATTGCTGCATGTGTTGTGAGCTCTCCAAAAGATTCCCTACGAAAGGTGGTGCCCGGCAAGGATGTCCATTCTCTCCGTTCTTATTCAACTTCGTCATTGATGAAATAATGAGGCGAGCACTGCAAGGTCTTCAAAATCCCGCTGTTCAAACTGTTGCTCATGGAAGCCTTGTCGATCTGGAGTACACACATGACATCAACATCATTGTAATCAGCTGTGAGAACCACGTACTTGTCGTACAGTGGTTGTAGCTGCCACAGTTTCGTTCACCGACGATTTGTGGAGGTGGGGTAGATAGCTGCGCATTGAAGGCTGGAGCTGATAAACTGGTGCATAAATATAGGACTTTGAATGAACTGTTAAGTGCGGGAAATGGGAAGGGAGCTACGCACTGAAAGTCAGAGCTTGGATGCACGAGCGCCATTGACGGCGCGACTGGGCCATGTCAGACGATGTCTCTAACCATTGATGTGGCCCGTATCAGGATCCTCATCCAGAAGGACGGCAGTGAGTTTGTTGGTAATGGCTTTTATACTTCACTGCCACGTCATTGTTTGACCTTCTCTGGCTCGTTTCCACTCTTGACGTGGTTTTGCGAAAAGAACCCTTCGAGGAAGTCAGTCGACTGGCATACGGAGCACGTGGCCAAGACAGTGCAACCTATACAGTTCATCCGTCAAGGGTGTCATTTCTTCCGAATACCACTCGACGTACTTCAGCATTGCTTCTCGGCTGTTCCCACCAAACTCGGGCAATCCTCTGAAGACATCAATGGTCAAACAATGAAAGTCTTTCGGCGTCTTCAGCGCGCAGGGGCCATGCTTCTGATCCGTATAGTAATATGGAGCGCACCGCAGCATTGTAAACTTGATCCTTGACGGAAAACCTTAAGCAGTGGATATTACGAAGAATAGTAGCACTGCTCGAATCTCTGAGAGATATTCCGGCAGGTCCCGAACATACTTCAACCCGACGAATTATCAGGTCCAGTGAAACACAATGTGCGCACCGATCGTAAAGTCTGATAGACTCCTCCACTATGGATGAACTACTCACGCTTCATAGGTTACGCTGGTTAAGACATGTACTTCGCATGCCAAAGGAACGTCTGTCTCACAGAGCTCTATCGCCCAGCCCTGAGTGAAAGCGACCGGAAGATGGGTACTCTATGAATTGGCAACGAAGTATGGAAACCTAACCGATAAACTGGGTCGGGTAGACAAATACTGCTTCCCTGTATGTAGACCCCGGGATTTAACATACCAGTGGTTAATGACACTGGTAGACATGTCTCAATCAGGCAGTCAGTGGCACTTGTGCATCGAGACTATCGTATTCAATGAATAGCTGCCAGTTCTCCGAACTGTCTGGTCATGCCATTTCTTGGCTACATCTCCCTGCTCCCCATTTTCAATGACTGAAACTGTATGGCTGGAAACGATCCAGTGGTTGGTAATTTATAGCTGATAAACTGAAATCGAAAGGCTTCGGCAACCTAGAAGTATCTCGGTCCTCATGCCTTTTTGGAGTCGCACGGAAGACGTCTGTCGAAAAGAGAGGAGGAGCCACCGTTTATTTACTTATTACCTGTGCGATACGAGAGAAGCCTTGCTAACTTCCTACCTTTAGCATAAGATTGAGGCAATGGCAGTAGAACCAAAGCCGTTTTGTTTGACATCGCCAAAGTATTTGACTGGACACACTACAAGTTGAGTTACTTATGGGGTGAGAAGAATGGAGGTGGGAAGAAAAGAGCCGCTCCAGTTTGCGAAACATTTACCATCTGACAAACCGAATGGAATACTGTAGTACCAGTATTAGGTTACTTCCTCTACACGTGAGACTTCCTCTGCGGTGAGACATGTACCAAAAATCTAGCTTCACGCGAATGACCTGAAAATGCGAGACCTGGTGGGTATGAAGATAGGAATGTATTACAACATAACAATGAGCTAAACTCATGAGAAAGCCACTCAACATCGCAAACACATCCCATCTATCCAGTGGATCAGCGTGCAGCGTGTATGAACGGCGGAAAATTGGAAGCAACCATACAGTCAAATCTAGAGACGGAAAATCATCACCACCGATAGCACACAGGCGCGAAAACCTTAGAACGCAAATGCCACACAACCACGCTAGTTAAATTAGACAAAGCCCTACAAAGATAAGGGGAAAGGATAACAAAGTCACCATTGTAACACATGCGCCTGGAGTGCCTGAACGTTCTAACATCTACTCAAGCACCTTGGACAGAAACTGACAGTATAAGACCTTGAGAGCTGTTGGTCAGTCTAGCGCGAAGATGGTTAAGCAGATTGCATCCTGTATAGCACCGACAGCAATGTTCTCCATCCCCTTATCGCCCACAAACTGGTGCAGAACATCCTCTCGGGCAGATGATAAATCAGAAGTCGCCGTGCACGACCAAACTGCCAAAGTCTGTAGTACTGGAAACATTACGTGAGTGAAGCATCTGACGTCTCACTAGGTGCCCGTTGTAAATTCAATTAACATTAAAAAATGTGAATATGAGGGCTTCCCCATGTTCAGAAACTGGGGTATGATAAGAAATGAACACACACCCCAAGTCAAGGAACATCAAGAGTGTTGGTCGCCTGTACACAATGCTTTTCTCCGGCACCAAATACAGTGTATACAGGTGATTCACACGCCCCTTTGTCCATGGGCAAAGATTTTGCACACCACCGTAAGACGACAGAGCACCAGTGACACCAGAAGTCTTGTTACGAGAATGGCCAAGTGACATCCCCATGCTTACTATGTCCATTGCGAGTGCCGCTTTTGAAGGTAGACAATATTATTCATTCATCTGAGTTGTTCGAAGAGGTCTTTCTCCTAGATTGGTGCTATTAGATCAAACAGGCACTGACTAGAGGGCCCATCCTCGCCAATGAACACAGCCGGTAGGAAGCCCTCGAGAAACGAGAAGCCTGATGAAATCTGATTAAGGATGTACACTCACGCGGTTTCATGTTTCGTTGAAAGCTGGCTAATTGGGTGGACAGTCATCATCATCATCATCATCATCATATCATCATCATCGACAGCATGACATCAGTGTTCAACACCGATGCTTCACTGCCGTACGTTGGGTGGACAGTAGCAAGTGACAACTGAGCCGTTGTTCGAAATACGCTGCCCAACAGTCCAAACATTCATTTGCTGGATGTCGGAAAACGTGAACCTGTTGGACGGTGTCACTGAAAAGTGAATTACGAGAACTCAACAGAAACGCGTATACTGAATTTCACCGGGCATCAGATGATCGGTCGAAATAACAAAAGCTCAGTGATTGGAAATTTGGCGTCGCGGATCACATTGAATACGTCGCTTCAGCGATACATACATCGCAAACGTTGTCGGCAGTTAAGGGTTGGTCGTATCAGTTCTGAGAAATTTGCTCAACTCTGGGAGTTTCCCGGTTGTCAAACGGAGTCAGCGCGTTGTGCGAGACGACTCAGCGCGAACTTACTGACCGGAAGGCCTGAGGTTCGAACGCGACCTCTGCCGCACGACTTCCCCTGTCCAGACTTTGGCAGTATCCTAGCCCTCGTGCTTCCTTCGAGTGGCATGGCGGCTAGGCACCGAGATGGTATTACAGCCGAACGATTGTACGCACAGCAGACAAGCGCATAGAGTACACACAATCATTCTAGGGGGAATTCAGTCAATACTGATCATCGGTAATTGATTACCCGCCTGAGTCCGGAGCCAGTGCACTGATGGAATTCATCAATCGATCAATTTATCAGCTATAAACCGTATGCCATAGACACAATGGTTCCAGCTGGTACAGTTTCGAACCCCGAAAAAAAGGGGGGCTGTGGGAGGACAGATGGAAACCATGCGGTAAAACGAAAATTTATACGGCAGAGAAAAAGTCGACTGTCAGCACACATCCATAATAGACTCAGCAGTCCGTTAGACTCGGCCAATACTAACACTACCACCTAACGTAGCTACACTAGCGCTAAGCCTACTTATCTTCATGATCACGTCACTGGGGATATAATGGTGCTATTACTACTGTTACCACTAATAATAATAGTAAATAATGATTCAGCTGTAAGACTCCATTGGTGCCTAGTTACCATACCACCTGAGGAAATTAGGTCTGGGATAGCGCCAGGCTTCGAAAGTCTGGACAAGAGCGACTGAGACGCCGGGTTGGGTTCAAATCACAGACCTTCCGATCAGGAAGTTTGCGTTTTGGCCACTGAGTTATCTCCAACGACAACGACGATGTCTGAACTTTGAAGCTGCTGTAAAAGGATATCTTGAGCTCCACGGGAAATCTCTCAGGACACAACAAACAGGGAGCGACCATTGTATCTCGTTCCCGTATTTCACACAGGTTGGCAAACAAACCACACAAAGCGGGTATTCACTTGGCTAGAGATGCTTCCACACGATGGCTTAATACAATATGGCCCTCACCATCCCCTGCTGCAGCGGCCTCTGTGTCATCACATGTGTAACCAGAAGCCAGAAGTACTTCGCATTCGGCTGAGGCGGTTCTCCCTCGAAGGTCCGGCCTTTTTCTCTTTGTGCTGAAAGGAGATGGGCTGACGTCATAGGTGCGCTCGCTCTCAAGTCTGGTACAGTCGATTGTACCCGTTGAGATCGTAATACAGACAAAGAAGCTAGTTCAACTACAGTCCCTAATTTTCGTTCTTGAAACATAGCATGTGTCAACAACGAGGACGATCAAGGCTCAGGGCAAATTCACTGACCGGTAGGTCCGTGCTTCCAACCCGACCTCTGCCTCTCGACTTCTCCTGTCTAGACTTGGGCAACCTGGCAGTATCCCAGCTCTCGTTCTTCCTTCTGGCGGCATGACAGTTAAGCGCTGAGTGCTACAGCTGAACGAATTTACTTCAACATAGAGACAGCGTACGAGCAAGAATAGTTCGTTGCTTTGTTTGATTTAGAGCGTTGACATGGATGGTCGTTATGTTGGCTGGAATTATGGGTTTGAAAATTTGTTCAAGGGTGTTTAGGTCTGTTGATGCGGACAAACGCGAGGCCAACAAAAAGGATAGTGACAATGAGATGGATTAACGGAGAGGAAATATGAGTGCAATGAGATAAGTCAACAGTGGAGTGTTTCCGCTCACCCAGCCTGTTGTGTGCAGCAAAGGACACGTTGATGGCCAAATGCGATGTAGCCCATTAATTTTGGCTACGAAATTCATGGTTGTACGAGGGCTGGGATGCTATCAAGGTGTCAAAACCTGGACAAGATAACCATAGGGGTCCTCAGTTAGGTCACTTGGTCACAGCCTAACTGCATGTCAGTAGGTGGAAACCGGGATGTTACCACAGCGATGTTTTAACCATAATCAGCACCGACAGCAACATACGGTATGACGTACTGATGCTTAACTGCTGTAACGTATTTTCTGAGAAACAAGTCGACGCACATGACCGACCCCCGGTTTGGAATACCAGATTGTGTTCGTCAGGTATGAGGGGATCTGTGAATATCAACGTGAAATCCCCAATATTCCCCACTGGGTCCCGAAGGTACACCAACCGTCGTACCACGATAGGATCTGGTCAATTTGCGTTGAACCTGATCTCACACCGGATGCTCTTCGGGTAGACGGTTCCCACACGTAGTTAGACATAAGGAAGGTAACTGGTGCGACACCACTGTGCAGGTTCTGACGGCGACTGGGCCAGTTTGTATTTGAACTGCGCATGCTCGGGCGTATGAGTAAAACGTTGCGTTACTCGTAACATACGCATTTAACCAAGCTTTTCGACTAGGCATCCAGAAGATATACTGACCTGATCTGAATCAATAGGATAAGCAGAACGTAGATGGCAGTGAACTGAGTGTACTCAGATTTCCAAACCACGAGCTCACGATGAGCTAACGTTGCTGGAACAACAGAGATTCTCCTTCGTGGGTTGAAGCGATAGCGAGTTTTTTCAGAATACTTCAGGGTTACTAACTTAGTTGGCCAATCCCGGTATGGGTACCTGCCAAAAGATAAAGGGGGCTGACACGGCAAGTCGCCTTTATTGCGTGAAAATTTTCCCAACACACTAACCCGGGTGAAGAATGGGAATATGAAAAACCTCAATATTGATTTGCCAATAGATAATGCAATCCATATGGGCTGTCCAGGGCGAGCCATTGTAGAGTTCCCAGGTCCTGTCAAGGTGACGCTTGGCAATGTAAGCTACAACTTCGTCCGGTAGTAAAAATAGACACCTCCGGCGCATAATTGAGGCAGAATCCGGAGATACGAGAGATGAGATATCTCTAGACTGCCTAAGTCTGGAAAATAGTAGTCGAAATGCCAGGGAGGGGAACACAGATCTTGCGGTGACAATAAGCCTATGGCAACGAAGCTTGTGCGTTCCTCCTTACGACGTTTCTATTCTTTCTTGGATACAGTCCATTCCTAATGAGCCGAGACGAGTTGCATACGCAAAAGAATGGATCAGCCGTAATTACCGATTGTTCAGTCGTTTTGTCAATGATCTCTATTCGAACGTTGTAATGAGACCAGTTAAAGCTCCTTTAGCATTTACCAGCCATCCTTCGCAACGATTCATACCACCGCGTGACCCTCACGCCGGATTCCGAGCAGAAATGGGTCTTGTGCATCCATACTGAAATCGAAGGTGAGATCCGATGGTTTTTCAGACGAGTAGGACCTCAGTGCGTCTGAAGCCCGTCGCTTTCCCTAACCGTCATCGCGGCGTTCCCCCTCTTTGTGACGTTGACGAGCTGTAGAGATAAACTGACGGAAGTCATAACACCGAAGTCGCGCAATTCTCCAGTCGATGGAAGCACAAACTTGCTTCCTCGATCAAGGGGCATCTGTCTAAGATGCCGGGTATGAAGTGAGATGCTAGAATGAGGACATTTAGTCCAGAGCTGTTGTTAAGTCTGCATGCGGTTCAGCCCTCACTGAGTAACCATATATTCTGAACTATCATCGAGCTTCATGTTAATGGTGAATATATAACACGGGTTCTCGAGATCACCCAATAACTCGCTGATAAGTGTCAAGAATAATAAGGGTACACCCAGTGATTGAGGACCGACTAGTCAGAACCTACCAGCGGCATCTCGACTGCTCCTGTTTGGGCTTGGGATACCTGGTGGTATCTCGGCCCTCGTGTGACATGACAGCTGGGCACCGAAAAGGCGATTATTACTCGTTATTAACGTCACGACACGTTTACGAAAGGCCATCACCAGACTTGAATTTCCATCCAATAAAAAGCGATATCCAGCGTCACAAATGCTGAGAGATTCCGGAAGACCAGAATGTGAAAGAAGCAATCCGTTGTTGACAGAATCGAACGCCCGCTGGAAGTTCAGACAGTGTGTATTAATTACCGCCTCCAGGGATTAGTAGCAATTGTCAGTAATTACGATTTTGGGTAGGCCTATCCAAATAATAAAATCGGTCAGCTGTACTCCAATTAATAATAATGATAATAACAATGGTAACGACAATCCAATAACCACTGAGTTGTACCATCATTTCGCTACTAAGCGACCCGAAGGAAGCACAAAAAGTGAAGCACCGCCAAGTTGCCCGAGTCTAAACACAGTCGATGTAGGGTTCGAGCCACGGGCC
The DNA here is from genome assembly GCF_000715545.1 of Opisthorchis viverrini. Taxonomy (NCBI): domain Eukaryota; kingdom Metazoa; phylum Platyhelminthes; class Trematoda; order Opisthorchiida; family Opisthorchiidae; genus Opisthorchis; species Opisthorchis viverrini. The sequence continues at coordinate 755,900 of NW_008751733.1, read as the reverse complement.
TTGCAGCTAGTAAGTCTGGGCTATTCCGAGCCCAACTCTAAATCTAGCAGATAGCTGGTCAGGTGATCTTTGTCTAGAAAAATTGGGCTGTCTGTACAAGGAGCACTTGCATAGCAAGCTTATCCCACAGGATATCGTGAGATATCGTCTTCATTGGGACCTATTGGTGTCGATCATGGAATCCCAAGAATCCTGCCCTTATTTGTGTCACCAACATGGCTTCCAGTCGGAATTCAAACTTCATTCTCTGAGTGATCATTATGACGATAGTGGTGATGCCAGAACATAAGCGTAAGACGGTGAAACGAGTCCATCCAGCCTTTGGTGAGCTCAGCATCTCCGAAACAGCACGGACCTCTTCCGCTGTTGCTTCAAACTCGCATATAATGGCAGCCTTCCTTAACTTCAGTCCATGCCCGGAGGCGACCTGTTCAAGCTAACCCAAACCACGTGGATTGGACGGACGTCACGAGCTGCCCGCATGAATGCATGTTTGATTGGTCAGTATATGGGTCAATCAGTTTAGAGGATGTTCAGTTCGGCGCCTTACGTTCCAACATGAAGATACTGGGTTACCCTTGTGGAGGATTGTGCAAAGCAGATATAAAGAACACAAATACAAGTAGAAATCCAAAGGGCCGTACACTTGGAATTCCAGGCTTGTTGTTAGGAATTAGATCCACGCGGAAGGGAATAAAGGTGTCAGCCACACCAACTGTGATGCTCAGCGGATGGAGATTAGGACGAACGATGTGTATGTCTAAAGATATATCTGTAAATCAGTATTGTCGCCAGCGGCTAGACGCACAATGCATTTTTCTGTAAAACCCCTGCGGGCGAAATAAAAACTTTAACGTCAAAATGTTGCACTTCTTTGCATATATGCGTGGACTGAAAACCACCCTCATCTGCCGTCATTTTTTGCGATTTGTTTTATTCGATCTCTTTTGAAAATTATTGGCACACATTCGGCTTTGAACTTTGTCTGCTATGGCTTCGGAAGTAGCTTTCGTTGGGAAATTTGTGGGTGTATCGTTTTCATCGTTTTCATTTGAGAAGACCTTAAATGGATACATGAAGGATAACTTTGTGATATTTGTGCGTTCATTCAGTAATCGAAACACCAACATTATTTTGCGTTACGAATGGGCTTACTACAAATGCAGCAGGCGCCCTCCAAGACCAACGAAAAGCCGTGGAATCCGAAGAAGCTAGTAAGCCGAGCGTATTTTCTAATGAAAAAAGTACGCGAAGCACCAGCTGTGCTGTGCGGCTTTGTCTACGGAGGCAAAGGAACCAACTGGCAGTGACCTCTTATTTTCTGGAACACAACCACAAACTGTCAAAGTTTCTGTACGATCGGCTCCCAGTCAATCGACGCCTAACCGAAGACGAGTTGGGTACATGCCAGGCCCCGCTGAGATATGGAACGCCATCATCTGAGGTGCGGCAGTTTCTGGTGGATGAATTCGGAAAGTTTCTTACAACTAGGGTTATACACAACTACCGCCGGAAGTGTCGACCGGCTATGTTGAGTAGGTGCCGCATGGTTGGGTTTTAATGTAGCAGATGATATGCCTTCGGTCCTGGCAAAACTTCGGGAGACCGGACGCGTTCTTGTGTGTCAGGGAGAGGAAGGTCACTATAGCCACATATGTTTCTCCCGATGGCAGCAGATAGCGTTATTCCGACGCTTTCCCGACGTAGTGAATGTGGACGGGACACATGCAACAAACCGCCTTGGGTAAGTTTTTTTAAAGCATCTAATATTCGGTATTTAGATATAAACTATACACATTCTTGATAACGGACGGCATGGGAACCGGGCGTCCGGTTATGTATGCGTTCGTAGAGAGCGAGCAGTTTGCTCCCATGCGTAAACTGTTCGGCTTGTTCAAAGAAATGATGGGCGAAGCGTATCCGGTCAGGACCTTCGTAATGGACAAGTTGGCGGCGCAAATGCGTGCGGCAAGAGTAGTGTTCGGCTGTGACATTATGCTTTGCTACTTTCACGTCCGCAAAGCCATCAGGAAGCACGTATGTATCATTTAATATCCATGTATTTATGGTCACAGACACATTCTGCGAACAGCCGGCACATATTTCACCGCATGGCTCGCCTGGACAATGCTGTACAGTAGGTTTTATGTTCATCATATTACAAGCACACAGATTCCGACAAGATCTACAGCTTCTGCGTCGAACCGACCCCCGTTTTCTCTCCTATCTTACGGCTCGCTGGTTGTACATCACCCGAAAATGGGCCATACACGCACAGTCCGGAATGGTTCATTTCGGTAATGTGACCAACAACCGACTGGAGAATGCGAACGGGCGCCTTAAAGATCAGGTGCACCACTCCGACACGTTGGAGCATGCCATTCAAAAGGTGTCCCGGCACGCCGAGTGGCTCATGCGGGAGTTTGAGATGCATACGTCGTACCACTGCGACAGGCGGCAAATCCTGGAGGGTGACGCCTACGTTCTAAACGTAGTCTGTCGAATGACGACATATGCATGCTCTCTCGTTTTGAGACACTTGGGTCCGCGACCGCCGCGGCTGCCGTATGAAAGTGTCGAAACAAACAAGGTGAGGTCGAGCTCCGTAAACTAACTCATAGTTTGTGGTGCAAACACTTAGATGCTCCCAGACTGTCGACACCTGTGCTGGAGAATGCACGTGCCCTTTCTACCAGGCGATGTGGCTCCCCTGTGTGCACCTGTTCTCTGTATTTCGAGATCAGTCCGTTCCGAGCAGTAAGAACTATTCATCATTGACTTTTTCTTAGCTTGCTTTCCAATCCACCAACGATGGCTGTCAGATTACAACCTACCGGGAAAAGGTGTACCACTTACACTTGTTCCCAAACCACCCCCGACAGCTTTCGACGGTCTTCGTAAGCAACTGAATCGGGTGATGGATAAGCTTCAGAGGCTGGAACCCAGGAGGGCCACCGCCATATTTAAGCGGCTGATTGTTCAGGGCGAAATCCTGCTGCGTCAAGCCTCAAAGTCTGCAACCGACGATCTGCCGTTGGTGGTCGAGGATACTGCGCCTCAACCCAGATGGGGGTCTGGAAACGCTGACTTGGGGTTCCGTGTGCTCTGTGACCGGCCTACTACTACCAGTGACCGCTGGTGTACAACGGATCGCGTGTCATATCACGCCGCCTGTTGTGACGGTGAACCCTGCCCACTGTGTGGTGGTGCTACCCGGTCCGCAAAGAGGGCGTCTTATGATGTTGACCTGGACCGAAGCACAGGTTACCAGCACAGTGTGTCCCGTAAGTCCGTGTGCGCCCGTGTTTTCGGGTCCACAGAGGAACTACTCGACGGCCGTGAGTCAGTGTATGACAACTACGACTAACTCTGTAGAGCTCCAGCTAGATGAAAGAGACGAAGATGATTTCATGCGATCCATCGGCTCCGAAAAGTTTGTCTGTTATTGAGGTCCTATGCATTACATGTAAGTCTCGTATTTCTTGAGAGGTGCAGTTAAAAGGCATGCGAAATAACCGCTGAGGATGGCATTATGCGAACAGGCATCTACGACAGCATAGTCGCTGCAGTGAATTTTGGGGTAAGTAACCCTACCGGTTTGTCGGCGGCCCGCCTAGTGGTGATATTTCGATAACCTGAATTTAATCTCCCTCTCATTTCAGGACTTCAACGGCCAAAGGAACGCTCCTCACGAGGAAGAAAATGCGCCTCACGGAAGGACATATGTAAACTTCAAAACGACCAATATATCTAAAAATTTCAAGACGTCCATTTTGAGCCTTTTCTCCGTCACCAATGGATGGATTAGTTAGGCATCGTGTACCCCTAGCCGCATGTTAGTGTTGTGCGTCGTTTAAGATCGATGAACCCAAAGGACTTTCTAGCATAATTGGAAACCCATAATGAAAGACTCTGCAATTTGCCAGTCAACGTGCACGATGTTTAGCAAGTAATTAGCGTGCACTACGGAATTTTTAGTGGCAACAAAGAATCATCGACCAAAATTTGTTTGCACGAATGCGCCTACGCAGATACTGCATCTCCAAAGGCCATTTATATTTCAGAATGTTGAGGAAATCTGCTCCGGTGGAAAAATACCTAAAAGTTACGTTCATTGTATGTGAGTCAACCTTTTCCGCAATTCGCGATTTTTTATCATCGGGTAACGTATTCAAAGTCGGCGGTGTTCATTCACATGGAGATTTAGTTCACTTAAACAAATCGTTTTAGTAAAGGATTTTCAATAATATAGGAGCGTATACATTATACATAGACATTCTACACTATGAAGTGGCAAGTCTGAAAATGCCGTAGATTTCGAGAACTCAATCTCATTGTGCGAATAGCCAGCGGCAGTATTGTCTAGCCGCATTCTGTGTGTGTATGTGAGCAGAAATGGAGGACTGACACATTCGGGAAAAATGGAGGCCGAAGGATCATACTGATAGCTCGTTTAAAGCCATTGAGTGAGGCCCAAGCGTGGCGGGACCAGGAAGCCTGCTCTGCAGTGAGTCTGCTACAGGGAAAAAGAAGCACTGCAGCCGTTTAGTAAATCACTGGGGAGATGGCTTGCGATACTGGTCACGCGGTAGGAAACCGTGGGAAGGAAATCCGCCGAGATCGGAGTTGAAGGAACGGTAAGCACCAGCAAGGAACCAATGGAGGCGGTTGTATCGAAGACTAGACAGTCTAAAGCGGAACAAGCTCCCTGGAGAGGGTGGCTGAAAGAGCACACATTTTGCTGCAAATTCTCCGCCGCGTCCCGTCACGCTTTCGCCGGATACCAGGCAAGTAATGTACTGAGATGGAATGGGTAAAATAAAACTGAGAGTATTAAAATTACGTGGATCTATGTATAAGTGCATTAGATAAAGTGGACCATTCGGGCAACCCTGTTCGTGGAATGAGGGAACATCAGTGAGAGGATGTGTTTGGATGTGGTCCAACCAAGTCCCGGTGTTGGTCACAGCTGGTTATGGTTTGCCCTCAGGTTTGTTACGGTGCACTGAAAGCACAGCCTTATGGTTCATTAAACAACACACGTGGAATCCTGTGAAGGTTTAGTAAAAGGTTCTGGTATCAATGTTAGTTTACCGGGGGCGCCTTGTACGTTACCACAGATCCGCAATTTCTTCATTCCGTATCATATCAAGCTTCGGCAAGGTTGAAAGTTGTGATCCAACCTCTTACATTCCGTGGAAGATCAATCGGGTTAAATTGCCCAAAGAGTGGTGGGTGATGAAGAATCCAGGTTTTTGGCCATATAGCAGGTTAACTGAGGTGAAAGAGTGCTGTGCTGATTTATTGACTACTCTGGGCGTTCACGAGGCGATCGTGAGAAGTGTCGGCCAGTATTCTTCAACGGCCTTTTGAATCCCGTCCTTATATGTGAGGTTCGTAGGTGGGGATTGGGGATGAAAATAAAATGGATTATTAGGGTGCGTGGGCGGACGCACGTTTCTCTGCGATTTTGTAGTAGATTCCATTGGCTCTAGGAGCTAAACTCCTACCTCTAGGTACCAGCAGTTTTCCGCCATACGTACTGGGAGAGGTGTGGAATCAATGGTTATGCTGTGAGGAGGTAGGGGTAGAACGAATGAGGTTGGGGGGTCGTGTGAAAACGCGTGTTTTCAGTGGGGATATAGGTTCCTCCAGAAGATCACAGTACGGGAGGGGAGGGGGATTTGTATTTTCATCTCCGTTTCGAACATAGACGTCGCAGGAGCGGCTTTAGAAAGTTCTTCCTTCTCCAGATGTTGGGTAGCGTGTAGATGCTTGCGGCGATCGCGCAGGGGATCCGAGTAGGTTGGTAATAAAGTAATAAAGTAGTAAATAGGTAGACATAACAAGTAATAAAAAGTAATAAAAGTTTCATTGGAGTAGAAGGTAATGCGCCAGAATGTTTCCAAATAAAGAACTTCCGGATGGCCTGTGGTTCATTAAGGTTATGAAAATGGTCGGGGAATTGTATGGATATGTTGCAGCAGTGGGTCCCCAGGTTTGTAGCGGTGGACTCGAGCCCTCATGCCTTACGGGTAGTGCTACGGGCTCTGACCAGTCTACTGAGCTAAGTGCTACGACCGTTTAGAATTCTTGAGCAACGAGCACCAAGGTTAGCAACCAAAACCGGCAAAAATCCGAACGAATGGCTACGCAAATGTGCTGTACTATAAAAATGAAAGTAGTCGCACAGAATGCAAAATTACCAACCTCATCGGTTTTCGACAAACGGTGAGGTACTCCAAAAGGCAAGCAAAGCCGGTACTGATCAACAGTCAACGCGTGACCGAAACCGCTTCTCAAATTCATGAATTAAAACAGTATATAGCTGCCAAAAATAGTATAACCAGAGCGGTAAAAACCATTTGTACGGTAAGGAAAACGGAGAATATAGAGGTCTTGTAAAACTGAAATGGGGTGCAGTTCCCTCAGTCAAAAAAGGGCGGTCTATTTGAATTGTTAACCGAGAAGGCAGTCATTTAAGATTGGAGGCAATTTTAAACATACATGCAGTTGCAAAACTAAGGTTGCGGCCGGTTGCGTCATCGCAACCCTGCAACAGGGCAGGTGGGCCAGTTTCACGGGTTGCTCTCCAGCAACACAAATGTGGTCAGTTCGGCCTGGCCGAGAGATCATTTGGGTGACGGCTGGACTGCGTAGAGTTGAACAAAATGTGGTTGTGTGCATGGCTGGGGCAGTAAGAGCGCGAGGATGCTGCGAGCGCGCAGTGTACAGTACTGACTGACCGGATAGAGCAAAGGTAAAGGGTATAGTGGATTATTATAAACTTTTCCGCAACTCTTGTTGCCTCAGACTGGGTGCTCTCTAGGCTAAGGGAGACGGAAGAGGCAAGGGCAGATAAATATCTTTCCGCTGGCAAGGTGAGCATTTATTTAAAGAACGAGAGATCGTGCGACACCCACCGAGAAAGCAGGAACCGGCCAATTTCACGAGATGCAAAATATTTGGAGCTAGCGCAACTGCCAAAAAATGCGGACGGATTGTCTCGAACACGAGACAGTAAAGTGTTTGAATCCTTTCACTGCATCATCCAAGGGCTCAGGTGAGCGGGCGAGTTACCGCCTTCAGGAACTAAATGAAGCCTAACCTTTGGAGAAATCCCTGAGCAGCGTTATTTTCCAGTAGTAAAAAGCGGGGCCACCACCCTTCCGTCAATTACAGGAACAGTTCAGCTATTATTCCCTCTATATCGTTTGTTCCATTTAATTTCGGAAGGAGTAATCTGGAGGGTGGCGGTATGTCGATTGTGTTGTGTAGTAGTTGTTTAGTGGACATTTAATATACATCAGTTGCAATTGGGTAAGAACAAGAACTGATAACATGAGTTTCATTTGAACTAGTTGAGGTTATCCAGACATCGTCAGTTTCAGCGGTCTTATAGCAAAGGCGCACACTTTTATGGTAGCGAGCAAATGCTTTACGATGGCGTGGGTGTCACGACACTTAGTCTCAATCCTGACCAAATGGGCCGGGTTAAATTGGATAGCCACGTCTGCCCGGTCCATCATGAGTGTGGCCCCTGGGTGTTTTTAGTCTGCTAAGGGTGGTATTCTTCGAGTGGCACAGATAAAGATACTAGTTGTCGGGCTTCTGAACTTGATAAAGTTCACCCAAAGGAATCGCGTCTACGGTTCAACCGGTTTCCCCCACATATCATCACAGCCGTATGCACGTTTTTTATCGAGCTCAAGGAGAGTGCAAACGTTTGCCTGTCTTTTATGACAGTTACCTTGTGAAATGGGCTCCCAAACACTATTGGATGTACCCTCGTTTGAGATCTATAAAAGCTTGCTGAGGCAAAGGTTATGATGTGACCCTTAACTCGGAAATGTTAGCCGAAGTAAACGTGACTTATGATGGTCACTTTACCACGCTGGCTGGCTGGCTTCTATATAGTTTGACGTGAAATCTGGACAGCTATGACATGGGCAAGCAAGCCTTGAGCTCTTATCAATTCAGATCTGAAGCTCAGCAGGTGATTTATTCTTCGGATTTATTCCGCAGGTGCTTTGCACCAACAGCACAAAGAAGTTAACCGCCTGAGTACGTTCGTGTCAAATACACTTTCATCTGAAGTGGCCGACTCTATAAGCCATGGGTATGTGGCTGCATGATACAAAATTGCACTGACTTCGGCCTTGATCCCAATGGCCTGCCCTTAATTTCAAATCTTGAAGCATTGATCTTTTTCTAACATGTATACTTGACCGAAATTATTGGACTTTATTCGGCTACGCGCTGCAAAATCTCAATCACTGATCCACCAAAAACGAACTGGATAAGTATTTAAGCTTTCTGTATCAAGCTGTGGTCCACTCTTTCTGAGACTTTTCTTGATACAAGCTCTGAACATAGTTATACAACTGTAAATAAATAAAAATCCGTTGCTCTTGCTGGCCTCTCCACTTCACATGCCCTTCCTCATTCGTCTAAACTTCTGCCGGGTGAATTCAACCTCCAAGGTAGACCCTAGTCTCTTACTACGAGCCCCGCCAGTCATTCCGCGCTACTTGCCCAGCTTGACGTGGGAGAATGGTCCTAAATTGTACGTAGCCCCACTGGTGGCTTGCATACCCTGGATCTTATATTCTCCAACGATGACCATTTGGCTACACCTGCATTTGGTCCACGCTTCCCAGGAACTGATCACTGCGTCGCTTCTTGCAAAGCAGTTACTCTCTAAAGACCGATAATCCCTGCGGGTATCTCTCAGACGCCGGGAAGAGAACACCATCCTCAGTGCCTCTTTCAATTCCAAATCACTCAGCCGATTGTTCCGAAGACGTGGTATCTCAAACAGTCACTCAAATGCCTGCTTTCGTTTCACAGCTACTGGCCCCATCACTGATCCTGTCAATATTGCACATCATCTGAACGCTCATTTCGCCAGCTGTTACCTACCCATTCCCCCCAAATCCACCCCCCTACAAACTGTTACATCTCTCCAAATTCCTAATGGTGATAGTGACCACCCGACTCTCAGTAAAATAACCATCTCTCAAGCTGATGTTTCTTCCCTTCTTCTAAGGATAAAGGACTCTGTTGTGCCAGGGACTGACGGCTCTCCACCCCGTGTCTTCAGACAAGGTGGCCAAGATATCAAAATCCTTGTACTAAATCTTTTTACCCACTCTATTAACTACAGACTCGTCCCCTTCCGGTAGAGGAAATCTATAAGCCACCCAAATTTCAAAATCGTTTCTAGACAAAGTTTCTCCAAATACAGGGAAATTCACAATACCTCCCTCTTAAGAAAAACCTTTAAACATCTGGTCAGAGGTCCATTAGCCGAGTTCTTCCTTGCTACTAATACCACAGACGACCAGCAGTACGGATTTCTGTCTCAAAGATCCGTTGGTAGCTGCCGGCCACACCTCTTCGAGACCATCACAGCAGCCCACGACGCTGAATACTACACTGCAGCGGTTTACCTGAATATTCAAAAACCTTTGTCCAGGTCCTCCATGTATCTGTGCTGCACAAACTTGGTACCGTTGGCAACCCTGGAAAACTTATTTCAGTGGTTCTCCTCCTAGTCATCAGACTGGACGCAAAAACGCAAATCGGACATACACTCCTCTCCACTACTGATCGCCGGTGGGGCCATACAAAGAAGCGTGTTAGGCCCCGTCCCTTCCTTACTGTTCATCAATGACGTCTTCGGCGCCATATCCCATGGTTAGGTTTTTCTTCGTCGCGGACGATATAAAATCGTGTACACATTCCTCCCTCTGCACAAGCACTTGCCTGTCACCAGATTAAGCAAGACTTAGATTCGTGTACTCGCCGGTCACACGACTCTGGCCTAAGCTTCTCCTCCACAAAATCCTGCATAACTTCCTTCCTCCGCTCCTTCCGGCTGACGCTTTCGCAATTAATGGAAATCCCGTCACTCATTCCACGGAGATCAAAGATCTCGGCCTCGGATACTCCTGTGCTTTTAGCCTTTCCCACCAGGTGCATTTTGAAGTTGCCGAGGCACGCGGGCTCAGTTTTTTACTACCGCGCTCCTGTCACCTAGACACGATGGTTATAATTTTCAAGCGATCCGTANTCCAAGGTAGACCCTAGTCTCTTACTACGAGCCCCGCCAGTCATTCCGCGCTACTTGCCCAGCTTGACGTGGGAGAATGGTCCTAAATTGTACGTAGCCCCACTGGTGGCTTGCATACCCTGGATCTTATAATCTCCAACGATGGCCATTTGGCTACACCTGCATTTGGTCCACGCTTCCCAGGAACTGATCACTGCGTCGCTTCTTGCAAAGCAGTTACTCTCTAAAGACCGATAATCCCTGCGGGTATCTCTCAGACGCCGGGAAGAGAACACCATCCTCAGTGCCTCTTTCAATTCCAAATCACTCAGCCGATTGTTCCGAAGACGTGGTATCTCAAACAGTCACTCAAATGCCTGCTTTCGTTTCACAGCTACTGGCCCCATCACTGATCCTGTCAATATTGCACATCATCTGAACGCTCATTTCGCCAGCTGTTACCTACCCATTCCCCCCAAATCCACCCCCCTACAAACTGTTACATCTCTCCAAATTCCTAATGGTGATAGTGACCACCCGACTCTCAGTAAAATAACCATCTCTCAAGCTGATGTTTCTTCCCTTCTTCTAAGGATAAAGGACTCTGTTGTGCCAGGGACTGACGGCTCTCCACCCCGTGTCTTCAGACAAGGTGGCCAAGATATCAAAATCCTTGTACTAAATCTTTTTACCCACTCTATTAACTACAGACTCGTCCCCTTCCGGTAGAGGAAATCTATAAGCCACCCAAATTTCAAAATCGTTTCTAGACAAAGTTTCTCCAAATACAGGGAAATTCACAATACCTCCCTCTTAAGAAAAACCTTTAAACATCTGGTCAGAGGTCCATTAGCCGAGTTCTTCCTTGCTACTAATACCACAGACGACCAGCAGTACGGATTTCTGTCTCAAAGATCCGTTGGTAGCTGCCGGCCACACCTCTTCGAGACCATCACAGCAGCCCACGACGCTGAATACTACACTGCAGCGGTTTACCTGAATATTCAAAAACCTTTGTCCAGGTCCTCCATGTATCTGTGCTGCACAAACTTGGTACCGTTGGCAACCCTGGAAAACTTATTTCAGTGGTTCTCCTCCTAGTCATCAGACTGGACGCAAAAACGCAAATCGGACATACACTCCTCTCCACTACTGATCGCCGGTGGGGCCATACAAAGAAGCGTGTTAGGCCCCGTCCCTTCCTTACTGTTCATCAATGACGTCTTCGGCGCCATATCCCATGGTTAGGTTTTTCTTCGTCGCGGACGATATAAAATCGTGTACACATTCCTCCCTCTGCACAAGCACTTGCCTGTCACCAGATTAAGCAAGACTTAGATTCGTGTACTCGCCGGTCACACGACTCTGGCCTAAGCTTCTCCTCCACAAAATCCTGCATAACTTCCTTCCTCCGCTCCTTCCGGCTGACGCTTTCGCAATTAATGGAAATCCCGTCACTCATTCCACGGAGATCAAAGATCTCGGCCTCGGATACTCCTGTGCTTTTAGCCTTTCCCACCAGGTGCATTTTGAAGTTGCCGAGGCACGCGGGCTCAGTTTTTTACTACCGCGCTCCTGTCACCTAGACACGATGGTTATAATTTTCAAGCGATCCGTAAGACCAGTTGTGGAATTCTGTCTCGCATTCTCCTCCCTTTACACCCAAGTTGCGATCTCGCAATTAAAAGTGTCCAACGCTCATTCACGAAAAAGCTGTTCCCTTGATCCAGCCTCCTCTATTACTGCTCCCGGTGTCGAATCCCAGGACTCAAAACACTGAATCACACGGTTAAATATGAATGTTTCTTAAACCATCTGCTGCGCAGACACCTTTATAGCAGAGTCTAGACCAAACGTAAACTCACGACCTCGCTAGAGACTCTGTAGCTCCTGCAACCCCTTAGTGTGCCCTCCAGTTCGTACAAGCTCGTACGCCACTACTTCTTTCTAGTTTACTACGCTCCTATCTGGAACAGCCTTCCCGAGCACCTGCGAAACTTTAGTGACAATGCAGTTAGTGAGTAAGTAAAAGATCCCGTTTGCATTTCTTCCTATTCTCTTGACTTGCTTCAAGCTAATTAGGACCTAAACGCCTACTTAATCCAAATATGTTGTGTTACGCGGCTGGTTTTTTTCTTTTTATCCGAACCAGCTTATGCCCCGTTCTAGTCAGGCTCCTAATCCAGATTACTCCATCAGCTCTGTCTAGTGACCGGTACTCTCAGCCTGACTCTAACTGACATAAACCAAACCATAGGCTCATTTTACGCCTATGTATATGTACCTAATGATTTGTCCCACGGTCCGCTAAACACTTAAGCACACAACATCGCTGTACGCTTCTGCTTGACATGGTTACTCAAACCAACGCGCCGGCGCCGTTTGGTCACAGTACACCCGCCGTGAATATCGCCATTCCATTCTCACTGTCTCATCTGCATTAGTCATTTCACTTCTCTATCACGACCTGCCCTTGCCGGCGTAGACATGCTGTTTGCCCCTTTGAATTGACTGAGCCGTCTTCACTGGCCTCGCTGCCCCCGGCCGAAGAAATGGTGGCTAGAGTATTTATTATTGCACAAACCGCATTTATAACTGCATGGATGGTTTTCCCCCTCACATATCTGGTAGCACGCACGAGGGAATAAAACCTCACGTGGCGGACGGGCACGCCATGCAGGGAGCGTCGCAGTGTTACGTCGCACCATGGTGCGTTCGTATCCCCGCCACCCCCCCCCCCCCGATAGCACGAGTACATCGTCCATTGCCGGAGGTTCTTAACCTAGCCTTTAAATTCAGGAAATCAAAGAAAGCAATGCTGACTTTTGCTTGTTGCTGGCCTCTCGTCTGCCTGAAGATGCTCCGCGATGTCCGTGGCCTTCACCGACGAGCATAGCTGTATCTGCCTTCATCAGAACAGAGGCTACGCACGCCGGAAATTGCGGATCACCGCTCAGTGTCTTAGAATTTTTTGATGGACAACGGGTTTGCGACCAGGTCAACGGCGCTTCTCCGAATTTGGGATGAGCAATGGATGGTGCTCAGCAAGGGGCTGTTATGGAGTCCGGGCTGCTTGCATTGAACGTAGGCTCGGTACCAGGTGCCGCTCAGTATTCGTACAATGGAATTGATTTTATAAATCTACGACAATCTTAGGGTCACCACTTCATCATGTAGAATGCCTATATTTAATGAGCTATTATGCGCATTAGCTGCATGGGTAATCTTCAGGGTCATCGAGCACCACTGACTGTGAATACGTTGCCTAGTGTAACCAGGCATAACGAATTGCGGAAAAGGGCGAATCGCGTACGATAGACGAAAGCTGCGCATAGCTTTGCAGCTGATACAATTCTTTGAACATTTTATGAACTACGTGGTCCGTCTGGATGCAAAATATGCGTCCGTGCCGCTCCTGTAAGTAATATTGTTTGATAATCGTTATTACGAGTTAAAGTAGCGGTAGCCACATTAATCATTGCTGGATGAATCACAAAATTTTGTTGTTAAACAGCAAAGTATTTCATTATATCTTGCTAAATACTTCGAAAATAACATGACGTCGATTATACAGGACAGCTGAGCGAACCTAGCTGACGTAGTGGACGAACATGCGGTTAGCACCATGGAACATATGTCCTGCAGGCCGCTTACCCATTGGTGCATCCATTCGTAACGCAAAACTGAGTCGGTGCGTTTTGAGAAACGCACAAATACCACATGGTTACCCTACATGTATCAGTTTAATGCCTTCTCAAGCGCTGTGAAGGATGAAAAGGATGCAGTCCTCAATTTCTCGACAAACGAGTATGAAGCCACTTCTGAAGGCATAGCACGGGGCTCCCCGGCTGCACGATGCACCTAGCCGAAAACCTTTGCGAGTGGAATAAAACTTTTCACGAGAAAATGTTACGGTTTGTTGCGTACATTCTAAAATCGAAAAACATTCCTATCTACATTCATGTTTTTGAAGGTCACCCATTTCCATTGCTTACTGAGGCAATCATATTTCTGGCGGGAATTTCAGATGGAGCATATGTAACGCATTTGAAACTCGAATGTATCTGCTTGCCCGTTTCTCATATGACCTTATACGTGCCCCTCCCTTTCTCTCTTCCCCCACTGCAGGTACCACGGACGAATCACCACGGGCCCTGGACAGGGAAGAGTACCCCGCTTGTACACCCC
>NW_008751733.1:716655-740751 GCF_000715545.1 Opisthorchis viverrini | reverse complement strand
CCCCCTAACTGACCTTGACCCGACCCTGTACAGACCCTCCGCTTCCGGTTTCGGTTTCGCTCAATACACGTGTCGTTACCACACTCCGGCCTTCTCCCTTGTTCCACCCGACCTGTGCGCATGTGTGCTGTGTATACTGTGTGGATTCATTAATACCAGTCCGTATATCTGCACATTTCAGAACTGACGTGTGCCGTCCTCTCGAACGTCGAATACCGCTGACTTCCTGACGTCCCACGCTACACATATTGATCGCGTCACTGGAGTCCAGGATGTCTATATGGGGCTCACAATTTTGGATCAGTATTCAGAATTCAATTTTTTATCTGTTTAATCCATCGGGGACACGTCGTAGCTTCAAAAACCCAATTGGATTGTGAGAATACTGTGGCCCGCATGGGACAGCAAGTTTGAAGTCTAATGCAAGCCAGTAATTTCGGGGGATTAATTAGAACAAATCGCGAAAATCTGATAGTAGATTAGGGGGATTTTCGGACTGAGCACATTTTAGCGTAAAGAGTTTTGTTTCACGCGGAATGGTTTTGCGGGAAAAGCATTGTGCTCCCGATCCGCGGCGTACCAGGATGGGGGTTGTGGGGTTTTGGAAAACGATATAATGCACTGAGGACTAGTCGGGGCCACATGACAACTGACTGGCCCATTGACCAATGGTGGCAGAGTCCCTGGAATCACGCATAACAAGTGCAGTGCAGAGACGTCTGCTAGTTGGACGAACAAGACGGTCTCAATAGCATTTCACATTCTATCATTGCGCAAAATGGTTACTGTATACCAAGGCAAAGTCGGCGATTAGATGCTTCGAAAAGAAACAACGAAGTCAATGAACAAGTGAAAACCGCAAGAAGAAACTAATGGTTTTGGTGGAACATTGCACAGCGCGCGAACGGCTCTGGAAACTTGAATGATGAATAATTCATAAGTTTCTAGTAGCTGTCCAGCCCATACTTTTGAGAAAATAGCGGCAATGCAGCTGCGTGCATTTGCTAACCAGCAGACGAGTTGCAGAGTAACCTAAGCTCAGAAGTTCAAGGCACACACGAACAAGGATCGCATGGTCCAAGTGCTTCTCTATCGGAAAGGTCAGATACGATCACCCCCACATGAAAAGTGTCAAGTCTATTAAAAACGAGATAACTTCTGTTCTGAGTTCAAAAGTACCGCTTGGCTTGACTGAGCATTACAGTGACGCCAGTGGCGTTCAGGCCAAACGCAGCAACCCCATAATAACAATAACAATCTACTTTCAGAAAGTAAATAGATTAATATTTCCGAATACAAATTTAATCACGTCTTATGGTTGGTACATAGTTTTCTTTAGACAGAGCCCCATCGTGCCATAGCTTGGGTAATATAACTTGAAAAACAAATGAGGCCCTCACGGTGTGATTTCGCGAAAACCTTCAGCCAGTTGAAATAAGCAGATGTTTGAGATTGTGTGCAAAATAAAAGGAAGAGAGAAAAAGCAAATCGTAATCCCTCCTCATCGCACTGAGGAACAGAGTTCAACTGAAACAGACAACGTGCGCATCGGGTCGTCTGGTTCAGGAAGAACGCGCGTAGTCTGGAGCTGATGCGATTGGCTTTTGTGTACTACTATTTTTGTCGTGATCGACCCTAGGACTGAGCAAGCAAAGTTGTGTTTCTGTAGTGCATCATCACAGAAAAAAAATGGTTGAAACTGGGTATATTAATGGCAGCCGGAAAAGCGTTAGGGGGAAGGATAGACTGGTAGATGTGCAAGACGGATTTTGAAAGCATCGAGGTACAGGACATCTCGGTCCTTCGGGGCTGTGTTCCACTGACCCATTTTAATACTGGTTGGAATCCGATCGTAGCAGAGTCGGGCGGAAAGTTGTGTGACCATCATCAGTCTGGGGGCCGGGTGAAGTTAAAACTGAAAAAAAAGAAATTTATGTGCCAATTACGAACGGATCAACCAAAAACGAGAACTTCAGCGATGATTTCAGGGCACAAAATATGGAGAATTCCACCTGCCCTAATCCACTGGAATGGGTGCACAAAATCTAGCACTGTACACTAGCGAAAAAACAGTTTATCTTATTATTCTGGAGGAAACATAGAGACAAATAACTCTTTAGTTCTGTTGCTTGATGGGTAAGAACTCTTTGCATCGTGGTCCTGTCATTAATACGATAGGATCGACCAGATTCAGCAACTTGTAAAAGTGGCCTCCAAATAAGCGTGTAATGGAGAGGTTTTAAATTATCGTACGTTTAGGGTTACTATAAAATCAGCGACAGTTTCTGAATAGAAAACCCTCCGTAACAAGCTAACGGAATGTCGTACCTCATCAAATGCACTTCAACAAATGCTGGAAACATGGATTTCACTCGCTCATGAGTGCTTTCGTTTTTCGGGGGAAGTGTTGAGGATGCTGTCATGCGTTTTATCGCATAAAAATTTTTAACAGTATTAAAATATGGCAAGAGGATTTTTGTTGTACAAGACAAAGAAACACAAATTAAATGAAAACTATATACACGCGAGCGTCAAGAGAGGGACTATTCATCCAATAACGCATTGAAAACGTTTCCTCGAATAGTGACGAAACGTTTGCAAATCATTTGCCAAAGTCGGCGAACAGATCAACAGCCACCTGATCAATTACCAACGAATACACCCAAGCTACCAATATTCCAACACAACAACAGCAGGTGGTTGATTTTTCGTCTAATCTATGGATTTAGGTCTGTAGTCAAGCGCCGGATTCGCGTTCGATATTGTTTTTGCAGCTAAAAAAGCGATGTTAGGTGCGATGTAACAAAGTATTCATGGCACACCGCCAAATATGTTTCAAGTTGAACTCACCTGGGAAGGAGTCATCTACAGGGACTTGATAGTAATCTTGCGGCGTTGAAGTGATTTTATTCTGCTCCTCTTGTTGAGAGCGATCAATCGAATTCACCGGTGTTTTTGTTCCGGCCTGTTTTATCTCTAGGCTGACTGGACCGATAAGTTGTCCGACGCTGCCGCTCCCTCTGTAGGATTTTCCGTCCACCGGGTATGCCTGACTAGCCAATCCTCCAGAAGCCGAACGCTGAAAGCCAAATATTGGGCCAATCTCAATATTTTCGCAAACCAGCCACGGTTAGCTATGGAGCCTTCAAACAAATCCGTCAAAGCGTAATTGTGTAACTCTATCTATACTTGTATGCGACTGTCTATCTGACGTGAGAGCTCATGAATAAATTAATGTGGCTTTACGTACATCAAACTTCCATCTCTATTCTGCAATTTGTCACTTACTGTACAAACTGCAAACCAGTATTCATGATCTGAGTTATTAAGGTTTTGGATTGGAATGTGCCTTTCTACCGAAGGCTCGATATGTACAAAGATTACCGCTTAGTTATTAGAGAGGATCCATCACGGACATGGATGTTGGTTTGATTTGTATTCCTTCAAAATATCTCAGCAATACCATAATTTATTTGACTTTGTGAATTATTGTAAGCCGAAGAAATCTTGAGAACCATTTTGCTAGGTAGGGAAATGTCATTGCACAAAGCAGATGAGACTGCGTCCCAATAATCACAGTCGAAGTATTGCTTACGCGTACTTGAGTCAGATGGTCATCGAACGTGTGGTGAAAACCCTTGTGTAGACCCATTTTCAGGAAATTTTGCAGCCATATAACTGTGTACCACATCAGTTTACAATCCACTGAGTGGACTAATATTATCTCACGGCCAAATCGGCGGTTTCTGGCAGTGGTATCTGAGTGTAGGTTAGTCAGACAAAAGTCACGTTTCACGGTGGTTTTTTAGTCGTAAACGATCATGCACTTACACACCCTGGAATACTAAACCATGTTGGGTGCATTCAGAACTACTGAACAGTATTTTGCAAATATTAATGCCAATCGGGGCATGTCAATGACGAATGCAAAGTGTCTAGATCTTTTTGTGAAGTAATGCTCGAAGTAACCTTAGAACCGAACTTGGACACAAAATCCAAAATTCTCTTCAACTGAGAGGGAGGTGGCCTCTCAGATGCATGCGACTGCTCAAAAATGAAATATTAACAATAAAAATATATGATCCTCCGTTTTCACGATAAATTACTACTTATGAGGCTACTGGTATCAGCTTGACAACGTACTGCTGATTTCACCTCTCTTGGGGTGTAATTCCGTAGTTTCCACACCCTTATTTTTTGGTTAAGGAATGTCGTACAAGGGCGCAAATGAGTCTCTCGGTAGCGCAGACGTTATTTCCACATGTAGTTCACCAGCGGCGCACAATTCAGTTTTCCAGAAGAATAAGGTAATTGGAAACCTGGGCTCCAGACCGCCATGGTGGGCCCCAAGAAAGGCGAAATTGGTAGTGGGTTGTCTAGGTGAAACATGTCAAGAAAGTACTTTACAACATTTCCAATATCATTCAGCAGAAGAATATCATGTATGGTCACGAGCGTTATCGCTTAAATACTTTTTAATGGTTGTTGGCTTGTTCGATGGGCTGGGCAATTTGATTGCAAACGTTTCATTACCAATCGAGCTGACATCATCAGTGCGTTGTTGGGGAGCTTAGTGGTGCGAAGTGGTGATTATTGATGAAATGTTTGCAATCAAATTACCCACCTCAGCGAACAAGCCAAGAACCATCTGTGCGACCTGAGCTACCGACATTTTCCTCCATAGAATACTTTGTAATGTTAATTCGGGAACGCTAAACTTCAAAGCTTGGCTTGGAAAACTTAGAAGGAGTCGCTTTTAAGGGGGACACAATCGGAAATTCTACTTTCCATCTTAACTACAAGCCAACCTGAGGTCTAATAGCAGCAGTCCGTAATGTTGCCTTGGATTCTGCAACAACTCTGAGGCGTACAAGCCTTGTTGTGTCCCATATCGATGCACTATGGTTGTGTATCAATTCACTGGCAGTGTTGAGTGGGGTCAACCGAATACAAATCCTTAAGAGGAATTTGGTCCAGCTCTGGCAATAGTAGATCTTGCCGAACGATATCACCTAAATATCACTATACACTAGTTTTGACAATAACCTGTTCCGTTGAAGGGTCCTATTGAAGTGAATAGAAGGCAGCTTTCGTTTTCTAGTGATATCCTTTCTATCTGTCGAGAAGTCTTCTTTGGGAAACTAAACGTGACTCTGTGGCTGCGAATGACATTCACGAATTTTTCAGGCGCTCCATGAGACCAGAGGAGCTTCAGCTGCAAATGACGGACGTCTCACATTCCATCAACAAAACAAGAGAGAGGGTGCCGAACAAAGCCTGTTTTCATTGGATGCTCATCGTGGATAAAACATTACAAAGTGTTAGACACACGCACGGGTGAAAATATATGAGGGACAAGGAGGACGGTTTCACTGGTCAGTGAATACTTAGCTTAATGGACATATGACGGTTAAATTATGGAAACCGAATAAGCTGTGAACGGCCACAAGACGGTAGCACTCAGCTTAGTTACACTTTGACATAATCCATCTCGTTCCGTGACTCATTGTCCCAGCCCTCTTAATGAATGTATCCGACCATACGTCCGATTTAGGTCCACTTGCAAATTAAACTGTGATACACCAGCCAAAGTGAACAATTACAGAAAATATGCATTCTCGAGTACATTCCTATCACAACATCTAGCGATTATTTTCAGTTGTTTAAAAGAAGCAGTTTATTCCACTGGTTTATCTGAACACATACGTAAGCGGAAAGATGGTTTCGGCGGTGTTTCGATTGGCTTTAGTGACTAGCCAATAGCAGATCACGTGTTTAAACATATAAACAATTTTCGTCTTCAGAAAATCAGAGAATTAGCGATGCCAAGCTGTCCATAACGCTCAGATCACTAAGTCCACACAGTGAAACATTGCACTGGTACGTCCATACTCGTATTCAGCTCATTAAGAGTCGATTTGTGTTATTTTCAGTGAACGAGCTGGAACGGTCACCTTACAGGCCTAGTCTCAACTCAAACTATAGATTATGCGGTCTTTAGGCACAAGAAATGTGCAAATCTGTGAACGGCTATGACCATAACACCGACTGATTGATTGTTCAACATAGGGACGGAAAGACGTAAATAAACCCGCCATCCAGATATTCAATGAGAGCTGTTCGAAGTGGTTTTGTCTGACCCGATAATCTTATCATGCCTATTTCCCATTCTTTTATGTTTTCTATTCGGCTTTCTCAACTAGTGTTTGTTTGGTACCTGTAAAAGTTGCCACCTTTGACGGAAAACCAACAGGTTGTATTTACCTGAGGTGCATTTATCGTTGTAAAAAAATCTTATCGCAGGCTGTGTTCCCATCAGACTAGTGTCAGTTTCATATCACAAGGTGTAAACGATGTTTCGCCTCTCCGCGCTCCAGAAGTTGTGCTACCGATTATACTGGCGTTAGAACCTACGTGGAAGAACTCCTGACTGTTGCCCAAATACTTAATGGAAACATGGCGCGGTAAAACATCTGGTAGCACGTTTTTCCTTCGAATGTACAGCACACTCAAATCAAGCGTCAACGGGTCGATGCGTAAACAACGAGGCTACTGCGACCATTCAGTCGCGGTAAAAGATTGTACGCACAAAACACTTATGCAAATGATGTTCAAACTTGATCAATCGAAATATTTGTATAGATTCCTTTCAAGTATATACATGCATCTCGTGAGATGGGATTCATCAGTTTCACTTTTCACTCCTCTGGTCAAATCCATATAAGGACAGAACCGTATCGGAATGGGCCTTCCAATCGATCCCTTAGGCGCGATAGATGCATCCAACAGCAGAGTTACTACTCATTTCAACCAAAAAAAAGTATATTTAAAAAGGTGCTGCTTACTACACTTTACTACACCTTTCTCTGTTGCATATTATCTGTTCGAATATTTTCTAGTCTGTTTTGCGGTCATGCTCTTCTAGTTAGAGTGGGAAAAGTTGACCAGCAATTAGGCGGAGAATCAGCTGTGAGTCATTCCTTTGTCATTGATCAGCTGATAAACGACTCTTGTCTTGTGATTGGCTGGTGGATAGCAGAAGAGCCTCTATTTGCACATCTGAGCAGATTCGAAGAATGCGGCTTTAATGAAGAGATGGTGTTGTCAGCTGGATGTCTCATTTTTAATATATAGTTATTCTTACTTGAAGGCCGCCTAAAAGGACTCACCCAAAGTGTCACCCATTGTTCAGTTTCTTATGAAAGAAACTTTTAGACATAATGGGAACAAGCATTTAGCTTCCATTTATTAGAGTAACTCTAGAACTACCGGGGAATGATACTGGATGTCTTGAAAGTGGCGAAAAGAGCAGAACACACTTGTTGGTGCATCTAAATGTAAATCACCCTGTGCAATCATATGCGGATATCACAATAAATTTGGTGCAGGATTGAAGGGAATGTGAGCGCAGGGCAAAACTCTGGCACACAACAAACATGTGTAGATTGGTTTCAAAATAAACTCTACCAGTAATCACATACCCATGTTTTACGCAGTCCCTGAAAAAGTGTAACAATGTTTTTATGTAAGTTTTACTAGTGTTGGGAAAATGGTCCCTTGATAGTGCTGAATAGTAAGATGATTCGTTTTAAAAGGAGAAGGTAGAGGAGCTCTCCCTACTTTCACTATCGGCACTTTTGCTCAAGAATGTAACGAAGAGAATGGCGTATACGCTACTATTGTTGCAAAAGGTTTTGAAGATATGAGATCTATAGGCCCCACGTAGACCACTTCTAACACTATCTTCGTTGCATGAACATCAGGTTTCGAATCCTAGTCACGTTTTACTGACAAAGGAAGAACTGGAGTGATGCCCAGTTCAAGCAAGCCATATCGTTTGTGCTTCACAATTATAAAATCTTGCCAGTTCATCAGGAAAGAACGGTGAATAGTTTACCCAAGTCCAGTGTTGAACTTATACAACAAGCCTCTCCTCTGTCCTTATCTTTTCCATCAAAATTCAGCACCATTACCGAATTCCACTAGATAATGCAACCGCTTTCAAGCGATCCTCAAACAAAAAAGACAGATTGGGGTTTTATTTCACAGGTACGGGGTTCTTAAAATAAGATGGTGGATAGTGAGAATGCTGTTCACGTATCTGTCAATTGGGCCTAGGAGCTTAGCACAATCCTGAACGCAGTTTAAATAGTCAGACATTACCTGTCTTAGACTAGTTTTTGAGTTGGCATTGATGCGGTCCAACAGCAGTTCTGTTGGTATCTTGTTCGTGCTGCTAGGACCACCCACTCCTGATGCTGTACCACCGGATATCAAATATTGCCGTAGGCGTTGCAGTTTGTGTTCCAGTTGTTTGTTCTGGTCCTCAAGTTGCTGCATCCGCACCTCAAGGCGTCCCCGATGTTCCCGTAGTCGGCGAGCTTCGATTGCCAGTTCACTAGAAACGGCATTTTGATTTGTTGACATGGGATCCATACCGCCAGCCTCAAATCCATAGGGGTAGCCACCAACACGAGGCTCGGAACCATAGCTATCCATAAGATAGCCGAAGCCGTTGGAAGTATTTTTTGAGCGCCCAAGGCTTCCTCCGTAGTTAACTCGTCCGGTGATTGTAGGTGGACTGTGGGCAGTACATATGCGTCAGGTTAGTGAAAAACCGATTAATAATAAATCGGAACAACGGACTAAATCATGGGTGTAACTGTGTAGCTGCTTACTACCTGTTTTCCGTTTTGAACTACCTTTTCTGTAACTCCAGAGTTAATGAGCTAAGACAAACACGTGTAAGAATTTGCCATCAGAATAAACACCTTTTGGTGGACGCACATAACAGAACCACAGTCGTTTTCTACAGGTTGTTTGCATAACTGTTTCATCCGTAATTGGACAAAATAGTCTGATACCATCAAAAATGAACTGTAGTATTTCGTTAACAAGACTCTCAGAGTGATGAAGTGCATACTGCAATTTGAAACCATGGTCATAACCACCCTACTGTGCTTTTAATAGCCTAATATCAAGGGATGCTGATACGAATCACAACTTCGGTGCAAACCTGGGGCCTTCTTTCTATGAGAAATTATCAACCGGGTGACAGATTGAATGTTAATAAGACGATCACTCAAGAGGTTCACTTCCGACCATTCCTCCGGTCTTCTTCCTAACGGTGGTACTCACATTTCAGCTTAGCTAACCAAGTTTGCTAACATTTTAGGGACAATTTCAGATTATGGAGCTTAGCCGCGTTACTGACTGTCCCAATAGAATAAACTATAAGGTCGACTGTTATGCAGTTGTAACTAAACGAAACGACGTAACGCAGGTTTCTGACCTAAAGATTGCTATTTGTATATTGGGCGTCCAAAGGATTAGGATCAAGTGGCCTGATGGTAGTTAAAGGGCACATAAACTCGGGAAGGTGAGCTGTCCACTAGTGAAGTGTGATGAAGTGAGGAATCATTTTCATCAGCTGTGTTTCTCGAAATCGCATATCCTGGGTATTCATTTGTTTACTGCCTCAGACCCATCCAAGAACTTCCAGCTATTCTTGTTTCCTGTGTAAACATTTTTTCAGTTATTGGTCGGTGATAATGGACTAATTTTCGTCTTTTCCTTCACGCTTATTAACGAAGACCATCACAAGTGACAAAGGTCCTACAGCCAGTGTCTTTTAGGCCGATGAACGATTGTAGTATCACGCACCATGGTAAAAGGACGATAAGTGAGAGAGCGGTGGCTTAGCTTACAACTCGGGACTTCAGAACTTTAGGTCGATTCTGTTTCTGGAAGCCGGATAGGATAACGAAAGGGCTGAAATGGAATCAGATACCGAGAAGGTGAGAACCTACACTTACGATACCTACTACTTTTCCAAGAATAGTGGAAGAAGGTAGCATCATAACTGGGGAGATTCATCAACATCAGAGTTTCCAGTATAGCGGCAAGTAAATCTGAGGTAACTAGAACCATCCAAAAACAACAGGCCTAGTCTGGTTGACGACAATAGTGACGGTGATGATGATGGTGATGAAAATGATAATGACGACTGTGGTAGATGAATGGGATACGCTTATTTTCAAGGTATGGGCAATTTTTAGCATGTTGCACTATCTTTGGTGTCGGGAACGACTCCCAATGAAGGTAGAGGATTGTGCCCAAAACGCTTGTTTAAACTGGCCTCTTCAACTTCAAAGTTCACCAAACAAAGCCGATGTTTCCAATCCAAACACCTGTTGGCGAATGATCACTGTAAGACTGGCCTTGACGTGGAAAGACTAAATGAATGAAGCTCGTCTCAATTTGAGTATTTCCCTCGATGGCTCTAAGTGGACCCAAGTGACGAGTTTGTTGTTTCTTCTTGACCGGACTGCCTAGAAAACGCTTGTCAGTAGATATGTTCTGGGTTTGTGCCAGGTAAGATTTGGAAAGAATGCTGAGCTGGACTCACTGATGGCAAGTTAGCCCAACGTGTAAAGTTTTAACTTTCAAAAGGTGTGGGAATAATATTCCCAACTGTTTCTCTTCATCCATCATGGCAATCGGTTCCAAGTCGTCTCATTTCAGTTAGTCTTTTATGGAGTCTCTTCCGCCACGGCTGCATGACGTTTACACACTAATGTCCTGTACTGGCTTGTGTATTGCCGAACGTTCTGAGAAAAATACTACTAATACCAACATGAGTAACGATGACGGTGATAATGACAATGTTACTGAAGCAGAGTTGCACGAAGAGGGCAATGATTGTCACGAGGACGATCAACAGTGTAATTATCTGGTTTGAGCAAGCACATTCGGTGCCACTTTTCTTCTGACTGCTTGTGTTTTGATGAAGGTTGAACAGTTTCTTTTAATATATCCGGTGTACACTCACCTACACTTTCACCGTCCCCGAGCCAATATTCATGAGCGAGCGTGACGAAATAACTGAACACTACCTCATTCGTCTGAAGCGAGAAGTGCATATTTAGCACTACTGCGAAATTGTGGCTCATGGTTGGCGGTGGTACGCTTACTTTTTTTATAGATTACTGAGCTGCAATGGTTGGACTGAGGTGTGCTCTACCTCTCCAACTTCTTAACCGATGTTGACCGGTGGTCTGAATAGCTGCTATCAGTTAATCGAGTTGCTTCCTTTGTGCTTCTGGGTTAAACGCTGCAAGTCTAATTGGTCTACACTTTTCACACAAAATATGGAATGGTTATTTCACCGTTAGAAAAGTCTTGACAAATTTTGCGGAACATTTTGTGAATGTATTTTGGCGAAGTAAAAGATAAAAAATGAAGAGCTATGGAAGCCGTGAACCTAGAACGAGACGTGATGACAGGCTCTTGTAGTTCTAGTATTTGCCAACCCTGAGGATGCTGAATACGGACCCATATGTTCTTCAACTTGGGCAATTATAGGGCGACAAAAGTATTCCCTAAGCTTCTGAACGCAAATGCCCTAGAAAAAGTTCTCTATTAGATTTCAGTATATGCACAAGCTAATTCGGCCTCGTCACTGGTTGTTTGCTCCATACTTTTTCACAAGCTTTCATGGTTCGAAGCATCTACAGTCCGAATGCAAAGTTGTGACTGTTGCCTGAGATCAGTACTCATGGCGAACAGCTGGTATCGTTTCATCCAATCGTTGGCAACAAAGTATATTTCTGGTGGCCTTATTACCTCTGTTTTCTCACCTAAAATGGGGACTAGAGAGCCGGCACCAAACGCTAAGCAATGGGCAAACACTTCTCTTAGACGCCTTTTGAGATACGTGAAAAAGTGCACAACAGCTCTTACTGCCACCTAACAAACAAAAACCTATGGGCTCTCATCTAGTTTGATCGGGCACTTCAAATAATGTGAGATTCACAAGCGTTCCTCTGGGTTAAAAAATTTCGTTTAGATTAAAACCAAATAAGTTTCATTTGCTCTTCATATTGACGGCACGAAGAAGGATACTCTACATTTGAGAAAAAGTGGACAAAGTATAAACTTTTGAAAGGAATAGGTTAAGTTTTGGGTACCTTTATTCAGTTTAGAAGAGGAAAGAAATCACATACCCGGTATTAAGCGGTCCATTAGGAAATGCAGAACCAACTGAGGGTGGTCTGTGGAGCGGAATGCGGGGGAGATATGGTCTAGCCAAGCTGGCTCGCATTGGATCTTGTTGTTGCTGTTGATTCATGAATTGATGTTGGAGCTGCATTCGCGCGAAACGTTGCTGAGCTTGCTGCGCTTGCAGCCTGGAAGAGGACGAACTAGGTAAATACGTTGGTGTGTTCGTACGCTGGCGTAGTCGGTCATACTCCATCTGAAGTAGCTTCCGCTCATCTTCTAACGTTCGCATGGTCTGCAGGTGGGACGGACAACATTTTATCGTCTGAGTGCACACTTACTGCGCAGCAAGCTAAGCATCCATAAAAGTTTATAGCAAATCTATGATCACAAGGTCAACCAATACCGAAACGGGACTGGAGGTGAACAGCGCTTACTTCAGCTACAGCTTTCCTCACGTGAAAAATGCTTTCGAAGTATATCAGATTGTCTCCCCTACAGTGATGTCTCATAAGTAGAGTAAGAAACATCTGTTACACCTGCATAGAGTTAGTAATGAGCCATGCACTTACAGGTGCTTCAAACTGATTTTGTGAACTTCCGACGAAGTTGACAACTTCAATTAATGAAGGCATTAGTAACGCTAACATGCTGCAGATATCAGAGTCTCGTTTGTCGGCCACAACATTCACATTTTTGTTCACGGTAGCAATTTTGCAACTTTGAGGATTTGAACAGATGCTGAATCTGGCGTTGTATGTAGGTTGGTTTCTGAACTAGCAGCCTGGTGAGTGACAATGATTTCAACTGCGGCAAAAGTTAGCCAATTTTTAAACAGTGGGGCTCTTAACCATGTCAAGGCCCAATCCGGTAACTTGAGTTGCTCCAATTTAAATTGTAGATATTCTCACCTGATCATTATTTCCATGGTAGTTTACTGGCTGCGAAGCAGGTGGCCAAGGTGATCGGGGATCGAAGTTGGGCCCGAAGTTATGTCGAAAACCGTGGACATCCGGTGGGGGTTGAGAGCGGGCACGTAGAGAATAGGAACGCTGGATATTAGGGATCATATGGGACTCATTCGAGATCATCCGGGGCAATGCGGGATTAGAAGACAGTGGATAAGGATAAGGCGCGCCAGGGTAGTAACTCGGTTGCACATCCAGTGAACCGTTTTGGGGACCACCGTGGGAGAGGTAGGGTTGTCCACCTGTCAATCGGCCAAGTTGTCTGCGGTCCAGACTTGAATGTCCTGCATGGGCAGGCAACGCCTCGTTACCTAACGCTGTAACTGGTGTGCATGGAATACCATCGGAGATGGTTGATCGATCCATAATTGCCGGAACAGCGGAATGGGTGGATGACACCATTTGCTGGACAGGATTCTGTGTAAGAAGAGCATGAAGTGTAAGGTTAGGCAAGCTAAAATTTGGTTCAGCAACGCCACGACAGGTGTACTTTGCAAGTAGATGATAACAAAAAGTGAGGACAATATTTCGGAGGAAGATAAAACTCCTGAGGCCGCAGAAGGCTCTTTGAAAGCCCATGGTCAGTATCAGTCTTCTTGGAATTCATCAAGCAGAAGTGGTCCCCAAATCTGGGTCAGCCTAATGTTCTATTCAAGATGGCTTATAAAGCGGCAGACCTTATGTGAAAATAAGAAACTTTAAGTTTAGCTGACCGGTAGGTCCATTAAAGAACATCCCATTGATTACTGTTCCATAGATCTATAAAATTCATCTGGTGGCAAAGTAGCTTAAATAAAGTAGAGCGAAGCAATATCATGATCACCTGTTAGCTCTGCGCAGCTTGGACGTGCGTGGGGTGATGGACTGTAAAAGAAAGCGTCCCCACTCGACTTTACTGTGATTTTCTGCACGCTACAAGGAAACAATTGTTTGAGTGTTCAAACAGGCTCATTATCGCCGTTTTTAACAATTAGAAAAGCAAAGCTTTTGCCACTGTTCACTCATTCATATAATCCTTTTCTGTGCAAACATTTCACAGACAGTTCTAACTAGTCAGTCGCAGATTGTCAAACAACATACTTGGGTAAACATCTGGAAAAATGCTTCCCACAAATCTGCCATGTGTATTAGGATTGAGAAGACTTCATATCCTTGTTCGGTGCGCACGCACAATGTAGGTACTGAGCGGAAATTGACGAACCCGTTTTAATTGGACATCAAGTTCCATCGTATACTAAGTTACTAAGCACTGCTGGGCCTGTGTGCATGATGTTGACAGATGTTGAAGAGACAACAGAAACACCAGCGAAATAACAAGTCAAAACGTCTCGTTGTAGCGACCTTCTGCCGTACAGCCACCACAAAACCTAAAAATGCTAACAACTGAAATATTTTCAAGTTTCCAAAGACACCGGCAGCCAAAACGTCAAGGTTGCGTTTGAGCCAAAGACCGTACGGAGAGAAGATAAGCATAAACCACCAAGCTATGTCGGTGTAACAGCAGTTCTCGGAGAAATCGTCCACAGGGGGAAATTGTCCACAACGAAAAATAACCTACAGAACTCCATGTTTTTGCTTTGAAATAAGGCTGATAAAAGGGGATCAGAATTTAACAAAAGGTTAATATGCTCAGTTTTGGTCTAGTTCTTAACGTAGTCCATTGGAGACTGATAAAAACCATGCATGTCAATCGGAAGAATTTCCTGTTTCTGTCTGGCTATCGATCACGCTTTCTTTGCGAAATCCAGTTCAATGAAATTCGCTCATCTTGATAATCAAGTGATTAGCACGATTTCATTATTTCCAGTGTTTGTTCAAAATTCTCCTCTCTCCGAAAGTGCCAGAAGCACGTTCAACTTCATAATCGGGCAAACATAGAATAAATCAGACGCGGTTATCACAACCAAAACTAACTTACCAAATCTGGTTCACTCTGTTGTCTTAGCTCATTGCTGTATTGAGCGATTAGATTGTGCTCATCGTCAATGTCAATCGCGTTGGTGTGTTGCAGCCTACTGAACTGTGATTTGGGGAATGTACTTCGTCCAGTAACCCCAGTACCATCACTTAGGGTTCCCCGTTGGAACTGCCGTGTGTCGGAAGCTGCACGTGGTGGCAAGCGATATTCGGGACTGTGAGGTACCTGACTAGAACTTGGTCGACTGATCGGCGGCTCACTGGCTGCTGGAGCCTGAGCATGCGAACGAACTATTTGATCGTCCGGTGTGCCAATGGAATCACCACCTTTCGACCAGTCGTTCCGCTTGAATGGTGAGCTATCCAGCAATGCTGAATCTCTTGGAAGTAAAGATACCAGATCGGGCCCAAAAGTTGGAGCAGGTCGTGGTTTGCTAGCGTAGGGGGTGAAAAGACCAATGTTCTTGATTACTGAAGCACTCAATCGACTTTCGAAACAATTTTACAGTAACACATACGCCGTCGAAAGCCTTCGTGGTTGAGTATTTTTGTTACCGTTTCAACACTTACTCTTCTCCAAATGAGTTTGCGTCACAGCAAGTACTGCGGCCACGCGAATATCTCGTTGTGATGCTTGTCTGTTCCGAATCTGAACGCTGTCCTCCTCTGTCTCGTGAACGAAGTCGATTTCGTACAATTCGGGTGAAATCGCGAAATGAATCTCCAGAGGTGGACTATTAAGGAAGGGAGAAAAAAATGGAAGTGGACGATTGGATAGAATTCGTCCCATAGTTCGAACACCGGCCGCTCTCTGGACGGTTAATGCTTCCATAGGAACTTTTGTTCACTGGCCGGATAAAACTGTCCAACAGTTACAAGCACCTACTTTGGCCCTCCCACCAGGACACATCACATTTGGCTAAGTCGATGCTTAAGGACAAGTTTCCTACCGACAGAAATATTTCCATAATGTAGGTGTCTCTAGGACACGGTGCGTGTTGCAGTACCTAACCTTGTGAAGACAGTAGCGTTGAGTTTTGCCTAACCTGAAGCAAACGAAGCCAGAGGCGTTATCACTATCCGATACACCCAAAAGAGAATCACGTTATATTTCATCGCGGTATTTTCAATTGTTGGTGCATATTATTTCAAACTCCCTCAACACTTAACTGTGTTGAGTCAGATTGTGAATAATATGCTCGAACAACTGTGGGATCTTGCCTACCTTGAACATGCGAAGACCGGGGTTACACACTCGGTCGTGTACTAATCGGTGTTAACGGTATCACCTGCACTAACTACCACAGAAATCTCTGTTAGAGCCGACTTATCCTCTAACAGGTGTCAGCAATATCCCACCGAATTTGACTGTCATGGCTGTTATCGTTCATGTGAATAATGATCGCATCAGGCGAGGTTACATCCTGATTTCCAGTCACCACATTTGCCTTAGGATGAATAATTCATTTTCAAGCACGCTGATTTGTCAGCAAATTAGCTCAGTGGAGTCACGTACAGCTTGCATTACTAGCACCGGCGCATCAAAGCCATGCTTTTTTGCAAGGACTGAATCTGGTGTTACGTCAACAAAATCCTTTGCCATTTTATACCGTGGAAAGCTTAGTTCTGTTGGCTGGTGCAAATGGGCCTGACCTGATTGCTTTGAGTTACAAACCTTCCCATTTCAGAATCCTGAAATGTGAGTCAGAATGCTCACTTTTCAGAAGTTTTGCGGAGATGACATGTTTACTTTGTAACCGCTGATTTTGTGTTTGTTAGTAAGCAACTTCTCAGCAAATGACTTTCTCCTTTCACGCATATAATGAGAATCTGTTGTACCTGGACTGAAAGGTCCTACGGCAGTGACTTTATGGATAAATCCATGATTATGGCGGAGAATGACTGGTTTAATCAAAACAGCCAGAAATGCAGACAAGAAACCGACTGTCTTTGTAAGTACTGGCTAAAACAAATATTCTATGGTTAGACGGTGCATCGACCATTGTTCTTGTACACTACATTTACCAGAATCCCAGTAAATACGAGAAACAGAACTGTTAACGATGGCATTCTGTGCAAAACTGATTAACTGATGTGAATTTGCCTACTCTGATTGATCACGAGAAACCAGACTTTTCTTTCCCTGTGCAAATAAAGTAACCTTGCCTCTAGCCATGTGAATCAGCCACCAAAGGTCTCATCAAACAGAAAAATGAACAAGGACATCGGGAATAAGAGGTTGGGCCGAAGCGTCAAAGTATTGAAACTGTAAATGCGGAGAAATCGATCTTAGTTATCTTGTCAAGGTGACCTGTATTTTACTAGTGCTGACATCCAGGAATAAAAGGTTTGATGAAACAGGATTACCTCTCATGATGAGATACTTATGAAAAAAGCCACCAGACCAAGTCTACTTACGTAATTTGTCGGCCGTTTTGTCTCTCCAATGTACAAGGTACTTTTGAGTTCTGAATACGTGATAATTAAGAGATACTAATGATTCTTCTGTCAGAAAACTTCATGGTCTTTGAGCATGTCATGTCGCTCCGCACGCTGCAACAAGTGAACTTGACGTGCGGCTACTGATGTACAGCCGTTAACCGTTTTTAATAGAGCTGTTCACATTATCAGTGCGTCCATTTAGTAGCCCGGACAAAATTATTCCGGATTATTTCAGACGGCAAAAAGCATGGCTGACCTAGAAAATGTCGTTCATTCTTGGCCAGATTTAAGACGAGGTGTTTACAGGCTTTAGGCGAAAAGCCTGAATTATGACCTAATACAGTCCTTTCATTTTATGGTGCAGTCAGCTCTATTCTGTTCTAGTTAACGCAAACACAGCTTTAAAAGCAGATGGGGTCAAATTTGCCAGTCGACCTGCGTAAAGAGACTGTTGTGTCCACTGTTGTGTCTCATATAACTCAGGCACGATTCACCCAAGTGTTTCATCAACTCACATTCGTGCAGTATTCCTGCATCGGGTGGGAGAGTTTGTGATTTCTTGCTGTCCAGCCACAGAAGAAACATTGCTGACACAAGTCGAAATTGAGGCACCGGAGACATCGATACCTGAGGAACAGAAAAAATAAATGGTCGATTGTTTAAAAACAACGGCGGTTGGGAGAAAACAAAATATTTGTTAGTCATGAACGTCGTGTTCTTCAGAACTTTTCTAGGCTACTTTTATGATCAGGTCTCACACCATTCAGTCGGTGTGACAGCATAGTCATCCGGTACCAATGGCTCATCATTCGGGAGGCTAAAATATCTAGGTAAATTTTCCCCCTTACCAGAAGGTCGAGTCATATGAACGGTAGGAAGCGCAAGCAGTAACTAGGACATTCTTTTCCAGCATACAATCTACATAGGGCTGCCCTTGAGTTGGTTTGAAGAAGACTCTATAAACCAGACAAATTTTTAGAAATGACAGGCCCCATACTATTCAACGCAACCTCTGTTCTTTTCGGTCTTTGGTGGAAAAACTCAATAATTGCTATTCGCCTTTGTAGGAAAAGGCGTATCATTTCTCGGTGCACGTGTTTGGGGGGGGGGGCTGATTGGCAATATACCTCTGTTTCTAATTGTGAGTTAGTTACAGTAAATGAGACTATATTCAGTGGAGACAATAGTGTTTTGTTGGTAGCTTGAGGAGACTTGGGAATTTTCAACAGGTATTTCGTCCTGTGAGTGAAGCCAATCTATGTTGAAAACTAAGAAGCAACTAACAGCTACTTCATCCTTGTTGCGTCTCCTGGTTCGAACACTTGACCGTTTGATCACGGGCGGCTGATTAGCAGTGTGATTAGCTTGCACCTAGTCATGATATAGCGCCATGCTTTATCTTCTGAGCTGAAAACTGCACACAGTCTTGACCACCCAATGATATAGGTCTTGACAACAAGTACTACATCAAAGTTTATCTGCGTTATCTGTACTTCCAGGGTCGTTTTCTCGTCGGAGTGGAGAAAAACAACTCGGGATATCGTAAACTACTGTCCTCACATGAGTAGACGAACTGCAGCTAGCAGTCCACTGCTTGTACAACTTACCGCAAGCCGGTTAGTGGCTGACGCTGACATACACCACAACGCACATTGTGAACAACTTGCTCAGCGAGCATAATCCGATGGAGAAGCGGAAGCCAGATGATTGTTTTTGGTCCGAAGCGTAGCCATGTCAAAAAGTGTCGCACCGGGATGCTTCGAGGACTGAAGTGAGAACCAGAATCTGAGCTTCGCGCTATTTCAGCAACCTGAGTTTTAGAAAGGAAAAAGGAGAAATATTACCATGTGGAACTATCCATGAGATTCAACTGACAGTTGGAAAGCAATATTACAGATCTTTATTGACGGAACTCACATTATTAAACTTAAGGTAGTGCACTCTTTAGGTTCGTGCTTCCTTGCTTTGAATGCGGTCAAAGTGACAAATTCTGTAAAACTTGGACGTACCAACAATACCAACTGAAGGTAAATCTTATGCTTGGACATTGACTAACATGCCAAACAGCTAGTACCGCTGCAGATCACCCAGATAGACTTGGAGAAATATTATATCCAAAAGTCTCAATAGCAGAAGAAAAAGCCATCTAGGATGAAATAACGGGGCAGCACAAGGCTTATCTGGTTACATGTATCGTTCCCCCTGAACAACTTTACAAATAATTCCTACTTGCCTGTTTTCATTATTCCCGCTCCTACGTGCACCCCACGAAACATTAGCCGACTGCCCTGTTTATTTGGAGAAAATTGGTGTATGTGGTAAGGGTTTACTACCAGATAGCTAAGGCTCAATCACCATCAGAAAGGAAATTCGGCAACTCTTGGGGATGTCCGAAAATCCAAAGTAAGGATGCAACAAGCTCACTAACTGGAAGGTTCGTGATTCGAACCCTGGTATCTCGACTGCTTTTGTTTATGCTTTGTAAACGTAACAGTGTATCAGTTCTCGTACTTCATCTGGGTGGTACGGCGGCTAGGCACTGGGCACGGACAACGATGTGTTAAAGCACGTACACCTGACGTGGGAATTAGTGGGACTGTGCAGTGGGATTTGATGGACTGGCCTGCCTGATAACAAGTAAAACATCCTTCTATATTCTTTGAAACCAGTGCATCGAATAAGGTGGTCTTCGTGATACTCTATCACCGAAAAACGAGTAACTTCAAAAATCACTCGGATTGTCGGGATTACCGTACTTCTCTAACCCAAAGAGCAATTCTCTGTGTGAGACGAGCGTCTAATCTCCAGGCCGTCTATTTTGTAGGGGTACAAGAAACCTCCTAAGCCCTAAGAAAACCGCATTTATTTTGACTTCAGCATGTGTGGTTTTTTGCTCAGTTATCCCACAAATAAGATCTAGTTTACTTGTTGGAATAGCGTGACTGGGCCGCATCACTCCCAACCATTCGTCTTGCAAATGAGAAACGATGGAGAGAGTGGAGCTAAAAACTTCTTTCTATCGCCCAGTTGTCTGAAGAGATAAACTGTGATCTCGCGTTTTGCATTCCAGCAGAAAAATACGATGCTTGGAATGTCCGAAATTTGGCAAGGAAAAATCGGGAAACTTTGGGTGGGAAAACGAGCAAACACAGATCCACCTTAGACTGGTTAGTGTAAAGGCAGTAATTCGTCTTAAGTGTTCAACTGGCGCCTGCCTATCGGGTTACTGGGGGGTCCAGAATAGGCTTTTACGGAAACGCTCCTAAAAGCATATGGCAATGTAACATAGTCTATACATCTATGCGATAGACTGAAAGGTTTTTGCCGCTATTCCTATATTATACGAAAACAACAGATAGGTGACTTTTAGCCAGCGCCACAGTGGCGACGGTTGTAAATCAAGGCACAATACCTTCGGCTATTATTGGTGACTATTGTGGGGTCAGTTGTAGGGAGATCCCCATTCCAGGTGAAGGTTTCTTAATCCGATAACGAGGAGCAGTAGTACTTTTTCTTTTCAGCAAAAACGTTGCACCCAAAGAATCCTCTCTATTTTGATCTGTCATACAGTTCCAGCCTGAGGATCGGCAAAGGCTTTTCGGACAAGTACGACTTTAAAAATCGTTTCCAAGTTGTTTCCCTCTTTTTGTGGGGTGGGAGAAAAATTTCGTTCACCTACAGCCATCGCCAAGTGATAAAAAGATGATAATAAAGCTGTTATGCTAAAATAACAGAAGCGGAATTTTCGTTGGGCATACAGTCTCAAGGAATGCCTATGAAAGTAATTATATTTCATTGTAACAGCATACTATCTTTGCATAACCCATCAGAGATCATTTAATAACTGTTACCTTAAGTAATGCGCATTACATGATATTTCTGCTGCACCGCATAAGAAGGCATAGTAAGGCAGAAAAATTATCTCATTTGACTGATTATTGTTCCCACTGGATCCGTGGTCCAGATAAGTGGGTCACGAGAAGGAATAAGACAGAAAAAACATTTTCTGTGATAAACATTGTGAGAAATTTATGTATTGTCAACGAATATTGTACTGACAAAAGCTACGCATGCTGCTTGTCCCAGTGCTTTATATACGAACTAATGATACACGTGAATTGTAATCACATTTTACAAACGAGATGCCGATGAATTCAACTCCCAGTGGTGTTTATGCGACCGGCACGTGACCTGTATGCATGCGCAATGGGTCAGAGAGTAGTTCTCGTTTAAAACAACCAGCTCTCAATTTGAATGAACAGCGAAGGTAAAATGCTGCTCAGGTACACTAGGTGTATTTCTCAAATTCATCCCACCATAGAACTACGCAGAATTCTGAGTGATTTACTGCACTCATTGGTGGGCTTAGCATGTAAAATATAGTTAACTGGCTAACTCTTAGAAATCATGTCTAGGTATGAGTTAATCGCATTGCTGATCATCCGCTCTTGACCGAACGGTTAAGTCTCCAAACTACCAACATGGAGGTCACTGGTTAAAACTTGCTGCAGACGCACACCGATGATGGATCTCAGTATGGATGAAACAGCAGTACAGTGGGCTTTTAAGCATAGGTTGTCTTCAATTATCTGGTGGAATCTCAATCAAACACTAGATAATAATTTTATACTTCTACACTTAAGAATTCGCTGAGGCGACTGTCCTTTCCCAGTCTACTTAGAGACAGCTAGATGGTAAGCAGTTGTTTAACGTTGACGGTCCTGATACCGAAAGTTCCTAGCAAATGTGGTCTTTTTCGAGTGGAATGGCACGACTGGAATGAAATGCTGGAGGCCAGCCAGAGCTTACCTTCTAGGTACGAAATCTGTGGTGCCAATATTTGAAGTAATTACCCTATCTCAGTTATTCTGCAGACATATGAACTGACTTTATGAGCGGACCAGTATAAGGTGTGGATGCGAGATGGCCCAGTGGTTGGAAAGTGAATTTACTGACCGAAAGGTCCGAGGTTCGAATCCAACCTCTGCCTCCCAACTTCCCTTGTTCAGGGTTAGACAACCTGGCAGTTGGTTCCTTCGGGTAGTATGACATCGAAAGGGTGTTACAGCTGAGTCATTATTATTCATAATAGTAGTATAGGTTTACCTGGAATAAAACTTTCATGGCATAACGCAAAGGATAAAACCTCTATGACCGATTTAGTGGAGTTTTGTGGAACATTTAAACCATGTGTCCGTGTGATAACAGTTCATTTACTGATATTGACGGCCACCTAGGATCAAGAAGTATACTAGAGTAGATATTCTCTACTGTTATCGATACCAATATACGGTGCATCTATAAACAGCTGCCTTACTGGTTCTACTATTAACATTTTTGTGTGGGCGAATTTTCACCTTGTCTATTGACCACACTCGTATCTCGACATCAGCCTAAAAACTTAGAGTACTTTTCAAAACCATGTTTAAAGGCGAAGAAAACGCAGCATATAGGAGGATCTAACCCGGCCAAAACAAATCAGCCAAGTGATTTTGTCGTTAGTATTCCACCAACACTATCACTACTCAGCAACGTAGACAACTGTGTCAGACAAAATTGAACGGCACTCACTTGCTCGAAACAGTGTTTCACAGTAGTGGCAAAATCTTCTTTGCCTATCCAACCACCTTCTCCCAAATTGCGTGGTATCAAGATGCATTCACACAACAGAGCATACAGCCTTTGTTCAGTGACACATCCGTTGGGGTCAGCAATCAGGCTGAACAGATCTGCAAATAGTAAAAGGTAGACAGCTTTTTGAGGGAGAGATCTTGGATAACTCTGTAAAGGCACCGAGAAAGGAAACCAAGAAGCACTTCTCAAGTTTGTTACTGAATTTTTAACTTGCCCCTTGATCATGCAAAATGTTTTCGAAATAGATATGTGGTAGAACAAGAGAATTGAGCTATCGTAAATTTCTATCACTTGTGATAAGGCTCATTGGCTGACTCGGTTGGGATTGAACGTAACGAATTAAAACATCAGTCAACCTGTTTACTAATTGCAGCGAATCAAGCATGCCTTATCATCGCGTCAGCGTGATCTTTGAAATACGGGCCACCGTAGTCAACAATGTGTGTTAGTTGCTGATGTAAATCCTTCAGCCCAGTTTGGCAGTTTGTCTGTATTGGAGAAGATATCACCAGTGCATGGTTGACTGGGTGGTTACGACTTTCCTTCTTGCTTTTACGTAGCTTTAAAATGGCACTTCTTATCTTTATTGCCATTAACTTTTTCAACTCGTGGTTTTTCACCCGTGGCCTGATTAGCCTGAGAAAAGTGGATTTCTGGCAGCCACTCCCGTTTTAGGTACAAGATATTCTTTTACTGCTGTCTAAGCGCTGACAGGAAAAGAAGAACTGTTCATTCAACCTCGTTTCGAGGATGTATTACCAAAAAAGACAGATTGCCTGCAGACCGACTTTCATGCTAACAAAATGACTACTTCTTGGTGAAAAAAGGCAGTAAAAGCAACCGGGCAAACAATATGCCGACGAAGTTGCACTGTATTCCTCAAGAACTAAAGTCCGTATTCAAGATAAACCTCCACAAAGATTCTGCGTTGGAGTGAAAAGCTTGAATATGTCACTCCCAGTAAAAAGAACACCATACTTGATGAAGCAATCTCCATAGCCTAAAGGTCTTTTTGGCGACGGGGGGTACGGCTGAAAGAGCTGTCGGTTGATGTATTCTCTCACACCTTGATCAAAATGTTACCACGACAGCAGCACATATTTCGATTCAGTTGGCCCTCAGCATCCATCCTTCA
>NW_008751733.1:648048-716648 GCF_000715545.1 Opisthorchis viverrini | reverse complement strand
ATATAATATAATATGATTCAATATAATATAATACAAAAATATAATAGTTCAATGTACCATTTTTTGTGCTACCGCTGCATTGTGTATTATGCAAACATCAAACAAGTGTAACAGCATGGCATGTTGCCAGATGCCTCCATAACGTTCTGTACCCGTTTCTATCCCAAATTTCTCAGGTACCCTAAAAGGAGGTATATCCGGAAACCGGAAAAGCAGCAGAGTGTTCTTGACAAAACACCATTCCCAGCATTAGGAGCGGCAGGGACAGGAGCATCAGCTGCACCCGGTGAAAAATATGATACGCAAGTTCCCCTGATCATAGTGTCTCCCACCGGCCAGAAGATAGAAACTGTAACCACATTCAAGACTCACAAATTAAATCAGTGCCGCAACGAATACACTCACTCTAACATGGTAAGTGAAACAAAGCTAGCTGGTTTATGGCGAAGTCCACAGCCAAAGTCAAGAAAAATCTAATGGATGACGACTGATTGGTTTTTACTTGTACGGGTATGTGGCCTTCAAGGCTGGTCCTCATATTCAGCGTCAAAATAACATTTTTGAACAAAGCAAGCAGAAACGGTAATGGGGAATGTCACAATAACTTTCCCGGACCAGTGGAGGACCAACGCCAAGCACTGGAGTCGGTGAAATTTGGCATCCTTTCGTGGACACTCAGTGCTGCACGACTTCACTCTGCTTTTATACTTTTCTTAGAAAACTAATTAAGTTTGGCTGGGGCAAGCAAATATACGGATGATTAGCCGAGACACTCGAAATATTACACAGAAAAGTCAGTTACTTCGCCTTGTTTGATAATTTATCTTTTTTCATTTAGGAATTTACGAGAGTTTTCAGTGGTTTGAGTGGTTCAGAATAGCCTGAAAAATGCCGAGCCAAAAACTCTAAAGATTTGGCCAAGAAGGAGCAATACAATCGTTCCTGTTTTTGGTCACGACATGATTTTTTGTTTCCACTTCGGGTGAAATTCGATACAGGAATTGTTGTTTTAACCAGAGCAGACCAAATGACAACAAGAAAACTGACCATACTTTTAAATGGCACGTTCTATTGACTAGCTAAAAATCATGTTCGCCAGTCGATATTCGGAAGGCATGTGTGAACTGCCAGCTGCTTCGTGCAAAGGTCAAGTACTTGATTACAACCGGGAAAAGTCAGTCTATATTTATCACACAGGGTGATCGATTTTGCTGAAAGTAATTCCACTGATTGGGGCGCCAAAACACCGCAAACTAACTTGAAATGTCAAAATTTCTATTCAAGCTTACAATAGAACAATCCATTTTTCGCAACAGCCGTTGCAATCTAAAGTGCTCCGATGCAAACGGGTCGGAAACACTGGTTGTGAACAGCAAAGCTCCGTGAACCCTCAGTTAAGTTTGTCCGTCACCATAAATTTCGACCTGAAGATGAGCTCTTTGATCTCCGTAAATAATCAGGACTAATCATTGGTACTCCGAAAGCGTTGCTGGGATCGTATGGTACAATGCAATACTCTTTGAGATGACTATAGGCGTGGATTCCTACAAGGATCTATGATTTTGCACTTTATAGAATCGCTCAAATTTGTCCAAATTCCCAAAAGATAACAAGCAGTTACGAGTTTCCTTTCCTACCTTGTATATCCAGTAGAGTATGCCTGCAATATTCCCACAGTAAGCTAGTGAGTGGAACTTGGCGTCTAAATGGGTTTTCAGTTAGGTCTTAAACGAACTCCGCTACATGACTTGTAAAAGAATCTACAATCATTAACCGCCATCCACCGATTTCCGCCAAAGAAAAAAAATTTGATTGTTAGACTCGCTTTGGGATCACTGCACTTGAACCGGTCTTCTTTCCTATTTGAGATTAGCGAAGGGGCTTTCTAGAGGGCTTAGTCTACTGAATGGAGTGA
Source organism: Opisthorchis viverrini (assembly GCF_000715545.1). Taxonomy (NCBI): domain Eukaryota; kingdom Metazoa; phylum Platyhelminthes; class Trematoda; order Opisthorchiida; family Opisthorchiidae; genus Opisthorchis; species Opisthorchis viverrini. The sequence continues at coordinate 714,733 of NW_008751733.1, read as the reverse complement.
CGATAATTCAAGAATGTTTATAGTTTTCTCAATGTTCGCCACGAGTCACTCTTATTTGAAACAAGTGATTATCCAAAGCGTTGAAAAAGTACACAACGATTTTCAAATGAATACTCACATCGATATTTTTCGTCTAAGTTTGCAACAGACAGAGTTGTCAGTGCGACCTTGAAAGACAAAGCTCGGACATTCCCCTTTCGCATCCTAAAAAAAAATTAAAAATGAATTATCGAGTGTGTTGTAAAATCACGAGTGGAAAATATATATCCATATGAAATTGGCAGTTTGAAAAACTTTCCTTTACACTGTTGCCAAAGTCTCTTTGCGGGGTTGTTTCTGCAATGCAGTCACGTAATTTTGAAAAGGCGTATAACCAACTGAAACTTATCATTCTTCCAAATAAATGGTAGAAAAATTTGAAACTGTAATTATTCAGCGCCCCTGACACAATAACCAGTATGTTGGCTACAATATTTCCATTCTTTCATCTGCAGGTTTCTAGAAATTTGTTCATTATTTGTGTAGCCTGTTTGCTCGCTTTATGATCCGTTGCACAATAAACCCGATTGTTCACCATCTCTCCCGCAATCCAGAAAGAATTTATCTAACCTGTCATTGTCTACAACTGTTTAACTAATGTTGTTGCTTGTCCTGAAGTGCAGATCCTGAGAACTGTGGGTTGTGACGTCGTTTGGGAGAGAACTCTCACCACTGTCCACCGTAGATTTGCATCACAGTGAGCGACTAAACAATCGGTGGGTAGCTGCGGTTTCACTTACGTGAATAATCGGTGGTTTCCCCATAGCCTACTGGTCTCAGACATCTGACGTATGCTACAAAATTTTGTCGGTTAAACTTTCCACTCTGCAGGTGACAACGTATTAAAAACTGCGGCTGACCTACGCAGACATATATTGCTAATGACTTAAAAGAGAAGCTTGCAGCTAGAGTGAGTGTGTTCCTATGCAGACTCGGACACAGAGCATCGAAAGGAAAGCCCATGATTTCGTACGTTGGGACGGAGAGTAAGATCATAGCCAGTTTATTCGATTGCTTTTCAAGGAAGAAAACCACCTCCACAATATGCCAGTCCAACTGTGGCTACTGGTAGAAGCTACAGTGGTGAAGGATGAAACCAAGCAACACTAGCATGTTTGCTTTCACATGGCTCCCGGCGTGATAGTGCATAACAGATCGCGTGAGCTGGCGATGGAGCTTTGCAGCGAATGATGGCATACGTGCAATGTAGCAAATGCCCAACTGGTGAGGGTTATGTTAGCTTTGTTTGTGCAACTTCATTACTTACATTTGTGACCTACTGAATAACTTAACAACACCCAGACAGCCCGACCTACAAATTTGAGCACGCCTTGAAGACGGATTATAACTCAGGCCTGTACTCATTTTACACAAGCGGAGTTTTTTCGATCACAGACAAGTCACTGTCATTTGATAAGGCAGCTGAAGACTCTAAGAGAGCAGACTAGCAAGTTCGCCCACCTTGGGCTCACAAATTAGGCGCATTCCAAAAGTTTTTGTCAACCTTATGTTTTACTTGAACCCAGATCTCTACAAACACTCATTTGCACATAAATTCTGAGTCTCCTGTTAAAACCAAATTCATGTGCAAATGAGCATTTGTCTGCATTCTCGGCTACTTCCTTTCCATAAGTGAGTGGTATCTCACTTATGTTAACCAACATTTCACAATCCGCTGACAAAACGAAAATAATGAAAAACATCTTCGCTCGTCCAGAGGTCTTTGACATTACAGGATTTCGTTTTTCTTTTCTGTGATGTTTACAGAAGTGCAGTCACCGAAATAAGATGACACGTGACTACAACCCTCTGAGCGCATAATGGCTTGTTTTTCATTGGAAAATCAGACGGTTTGTGGTGGCACAGGTCCCCATTGCTCAAACGACATGTTCTTATATAAGCATATGACATACCCTTCGAGGAAAGGATTATCTTCAAGTAATCGCAAACGTCCAGTCGATGTGCTATTGGCCGAAATATTGCCATGGGTGAATTCAGAATGCGAGAACACAAGGTCAGCCGGATTTTTCAACATAAATAATCCAACTACCACCGCATGTCACTTCAATTTTTAACCTGAAGGCTTGATTTTCGAGAGGTCTAATTTAGAAAGTAGCCATGAATGGCTCCTTTGCTGAAGTGAATATTATCCTTGCTCGTAAGAGAAACATAAGGGAAAACTGACGGAAGTTTGACAAAATCTTGAAGGTGGTCCATAAACTATGGCGTTGAAGTTGTTTTTTTCGCTATATGAGGTCTATAAAGTGTGCCATCCAAAGTTACTCTTGAGATTAGGGGCCAACAAAGGCGGTCATTTTTAGAAACAATACCAAATGCTGGTCGACAACTATCACGAGACATCTGAAAATGTTTCAGCCAAAGATGTACCGGTTTTGTTAGAAAGTTTTGCTTCAAATAGCGACAGCTCATAATTAGTATGAGTTTCGCTTCAAGAAAGGGAAATACCCGCATCGTCTCTGCCAAACGAGATTTTTATATCAAAAATTATTTATGATTATTCATGGGTGATCACATTTCTAGTGGTGCTACTTTTTGATAGGCCACTTAACATAAACTACTCTCAAGAAAGAAATTCTCCCAGTACTTCGCAGGAGAACGAATTTGCTCTATACTAATTCTATACAGTGTGAGTTTGCAAGAGTTTGAAAATGCAGAAATTCTGATTGGCTTAATGGTCCTAATTGAACATTTCTCATTCGTAGAGCACCACCTAGTTTCATCGGACTTTAGCTGACAATCAGCCCAGGTACCAGCGACAAAATATGTATAGAACCGAATTATCGATTTAGTTCGCATATGTTCTGTAGCTCAGGCAAAAACGCTTTGAATAAGGCAAATATCCTCTTTGTGTTCAAAAATTCTCTTACATTCTTCCTTGCGTTTGATAAACGTGAACACCGACACCGATATGGTTTATCCTCAAAAATGATTTACTTTGCGATCCTCCCATATTGGGTTTTGACTGGTGAATGATTGGGGTCCGTCGCGTGTTGCCTCATCCGGTCGGGACTTGTCACATATTGACTTCTGTGTAGGAGACACTATACACTGCTTAATGATGAATATGTGGTTCAGGTTAAATATTTGTGACCTCGCGATTACCGTGTTTTCCATCGGGTGGGTGCACTTTTGGCTGCTTTTAATCAATCACGTTCCCTGACGCATGGGCTGGACGAAATAGTCAAACGCAAATGCTTATAAACCTAAGTGCTGGAAGTTCATCTACTGGCTGCACAATTTACACACTCACCAAGCGCTGACCAGCTTCTGAGACAGCCTGGAGCCATTCACTTGTGAATGAGAACTTTTAAATGTGCTAAATACTCTTAAACAATAAACGAGTTTGAATCGAGCCATGAAGAAGCGTCGCGCATCTCGACGTAACACACTACTCATGAAGTCACTGATAAATCTTCACCTTATTTGAAGCTCATTAGGTAGACACAGTCCCCGAGTTTCCGTCAACCGTTCTGCTCGAATCAAAATTGGATGAAATTCGCCAATTAGTGAAGTGGAACATGAAGCTGAAACGGCGCCTAACTGATGTGTATAATGAAGGCGAAACCAACGGTGGGTTGTAGAAGAGTTGTCGATAACCCGACGAGTGGTGTATCACATCTAGAAAATACACTCCGATACCTCAAATATCGTATCAACTAAAACATGAGGCGCAGCACATCAAAAAGAAGAGATACAACTTGATTCAGTTGTATCTCCCGTTGGAAGAGCAACTTGCTGTGTAAATGAAAGTATCTGGTCAAGCACCATGTAATTTGACAATGTTGGGTGGAGAAGAACATAGTACTGAACAAAAGGTGTGCTGAGCGTGGAATCAAACTCGCGCAGTTTGCGCTATTTAAGGAAAATGCTTTCATCCTGTGGCTGTGATTGACGATCACTACCTCATTTGTATTAGTTGTGGCCACCATCGTCCAGGCAGTGGGTTCATCCCCTCTCGAATCTGTCATGTAGGTCTAAACAGCACACTTCATTTTTCCTGCCTAACATAGAAACTGACTTGACTTAATTATGACGAATTAATGTGTGGCAGGCAGCTATGGATTCTAGAAGACGCTTAATTCAGGATATTATTAGGATCACTGTATAGGTCTAATTTTGATAATGCCAGATCCATCAAGTCGCTGATTAGCACGAAAAAGTCAATCCACTTGGAAATAGTGTGAGTATTTTGGTGTGTTAGTAAACTAGACAAGTTGGTCTATGTGTTTCTAGAGAAACGGAGAAGGGACTGTCCATTTTGCACCAAACCGGGGGCAAGAAAACATCGCGTACGCTTGTGATTAGGGGCCGTCCAATCGTGATGAATTTTAGAAACTCCGTTGATATGCAATACTAAGCTAAAGGATCTAACCAAAATAATGTGAATCTGTGAAACAGAGAGTTAACTTACGGCCCAGTTCTGTGGCGAAAATAGAAAATGATTCCTTAGAAGTAAGCTTGTACAAAGTCAAAACATATTTTATAGTTACGATATTAGTAGTTAATGAGCAGGAAGAGCGAAATCCAGGACAGGGGACTTTTTGACCTGTCCACGAGTCCGGAGTTGTGCGGCCATAGAGATATTATGGAATAATTTCCTGAATTGTACTTTGTCCTAGTAAGCTGCGTCAAACCAGAGGGGATGCGTCCGGCACAAGCTAGAAATTCCGAAACACTCTTCTAAAGTGGACCAGCCGGACATGCGATGATGTTATCCCAAAACTAGTTTCAGGCCTCTTGAGCCCTCCTTGCGGAATGAAAATGCATCGAGGAACCAAACACTTTGTCAGGCTTGATTTCATAAACCAGAAAGAAGATACTCCATTTTATTGATTAGCCACAGAAGAGCATCAGCTTGCCTTAGAAGTGGGCTCTTAATATTGTGTGTGGGCTAAACTGCACTCGATAAACCTTTAGCATCGTTCATCACCTCCACAATGGAGACAAGCGCTAAAACACAAGAAGATCTCTGTTATTAAGTTGTTTTTCTGGGATCTCTTGAGGCGGATTGCATTGTGATGGTAGTACTAGATCGCTCACATTTGGCCTCGTTTTTGCTTATGTACAGTTATTCAGTTTGTTCACACACCTGGCACTTATATGCCATTGTAATTATATACATTGCGCACATCCGGTCTGAGCTTGTTCATACGTAAATTCGCTGGTCGTGTTGGTGTGTTGAAAACACTAGCGAATTGATTTAGTAAACGGGAGAAGTTGGGAGAATTTTCACTGGTGCAGCAGAATCCAGATTTTGAGGGTGACAACCTCTTGAAAAATTTGAAGTAATCTGTTGAACGTTTTGCAGTGACAGCGCCGTCAAAGTTGCGTCCGTATTTGTGAATAACTAAAGCAGGAACCCCTCGTTCTAGAACAGGTTATGATACGTAATTCGTTCGCATCTGAAAACGCCAAGGTGTCTTAATACCTAAAAGCAGCAGTCTTATTTGCGTTTCAAAAAGCTGTAGGGAAAAGAAGTGAAAAAAGCTGGTCCTCAAATAACCAAGAAGTAATTCCAACCTGAAGTGTTTTCTCCCACGTACAAGCCCTCCAAAACGGATCACCATTTAGGTAATTAAAGAACACTTTTCATAGAAGGGCATCGTTGTTCGGAGTTGGTCAGCTCTCACAGTTTATCGAATGTCGTGGACAACACAATCTGAGGAAATTCGATTAGGTTACACCTTTGACTTTGAGCCCTCCATTCAGATAGAATCCTTGTGTCTATGACTACTTCACTTGCCTCTTTAGGAGTTACAAATGTGCAGACATGTAGGTGGCTAGGCCGCACGTCTGATAGGGTCAAAAAACTTATGACCATATAAGTATTTTTTAAATTAAAGAAGTGTCAATCCAGTATAAACCAACACTAAGATCCCGCCACTCCGACAGAATACACTCTTCCCCGAGCGAGAAAAAAGCACAAAAACGTTGTTGGACACAGTGCTCCTAGGCTTTTCAGGATAGATTAGCTTCACTTGTAGGGCGAAATTTTCACCAAAATCCTCAAATCTCCTAAAACCAGCGACGGTGAAATAACCTACACTCGAATCTCATACTAAAGTTTTTGATTTGCCTTTGGGTCGCGTTTTTGTGTTCTTACTTTCCAACGAAATTAATATCATTTTAACCACATTGTTTGTTTTTAATGAATGAAAAACTCAGCATCCACAATAAGATGGTTATACCAGTTTTTGCCTCAGAGGGCCCACAATCGCCCTAAGATTACTTAGACCGCACCTCATGAACGACATTTCTTCGAGTGACACAAAAGTATTTGTGCTATGTGATAGCAAACCTGAGGTAAACATCAGCTAAACGCCATTTGCTGAAATCATGAGCCAATGCACGAACAAACCTAGCACTAAGGTTATTGATGAATTGTTGTTTACGCAACCAACATATGCAGAAAACAAAACACAGGCAACGAAAATGGTCAATTTTATCAATAATACGTGTCTGGTCAGTTACTTGGGTTCAGGAATACGGGTTCCGTAGGCAACTACTTTATCTGCATCTTGTCCGGCCAACATAAACCCGAGATGCCCGACCAGCTTCAAAACATATGGAGAACACTGGCCGGAAAATACGATTGTGACTTGCTGGCTTTTTAATGCAGTAGCAAAATTGTTTAACATGCGTGAAATATTCATAGATTGGGGCATGTTACTTAATTTACTGAGCTTCGGAAATGTCCGGAACACGTTACACTTGAGGCACAGGCATATTTGTCCAAACAAACGTAAGGAGACACAGGAGAATTCTAACGAGCATGAAGTCTTTATCTCACCTGTCATAGACATTCAGTAGCCAGTTCAAGGTTAGATCAACGCAAACGTTCACTGGAAGCCTTGTAGGACCAACGAGAAAGTGTCGTTTGCCTTTTCTGGTGGATCGACGTGCTTTATCTGAACCTGTTCGATGAATCGGGCTAGCAGTAGCGGTAAACGTCACACTCTCTGGAAGGCTGGCACACCTAGTGCCTGGTGTAAGAAGACTCGTTGGCTGTACACTACCAGGAACAGGTGAGGATATCAATGGCCTAGTTGACGCTGGATCTCCAGAATTGCGCTGTTGATCTCTGGTAGTGGAAGAATGACGACGAAAGCCTTTCCCGCATTTGGTTGGGGTCACACGACTCTGATGAAGTGCGTCGGTCTTGAAGAACAAAATGAAGATTGATTGAGGTCACTACTACATGATGAAAAAGACTCACAATTAGTATTTAAAGGCGATAAGTCAAAATTGGTCCACGCGCTCGAATATCTTTCTTGCGAGCATGCAATTGACTATCTGTCAAGAATGTTGTAGTAACATCATTAGATGCACGACAAGTTCTTGTCATTTAGTGTGAATATGTTCCTAAGGAGTGAATTCTGCAGAAGTGTAACGAAATTAATCGTTCCCTGACCCGACCATAGGTCGAGAATAATGGTAGAAAATATTCAGATAACCGTAAAAATTGGAGATACCTAGCGTTCCATACCGAAAAGGAACGTTATGTATGTATAACTTTCCCTAACCTAAAGTATCAACCTTGGGTCTTAACTTTCGCATTTCCCGAAGACTGTCTGACAAACTAAATACGAAATTCCAAGTTCGGGAATATTTGTAACCCGATCCATTTCCACCAGAGCCAATTTCCGAGGTCAAAATGTATCAACTGAGCACTGAATTTATGAAAACACACAATTACACTAGCAGGGTCTTCTTACCATAAACCAAGTTAGCTATGAGGAATTCCTTGGTTGCTGGAGTGTCATGCTCTGACGTCTTGATTAAGTTTCTGAGATGATACTTCTGAACAAAAGGACTTGTGTCACTAAGGTAACTCAACCACTGAAAATGTTCATAGCGCAGACTATATTTCAGCGCGCATTTACTGATAATCCAAATAATGATAATACTGACAACCTGTGCAAGCAAATTTCTGTACACTTCCTTGTTTTCAGCTGAGGCTACGAACCTTGAAACAAATAAACTGAAGTAATTGATGACATATACTCCTTCACAAAGAATGAATGCTGTGAGCTAAGTTTGATATGCCAGTAACCTACGTCGCTGGACCGCGTGGATGGAAGGGTGGAATATTTGGCTGAAGCACCAGTCTTCTGTTGAGAAGCAGCCCAGTCTCCACCAGCCTGGTGCTTGGCCGGGGTTCCCTGTGTATCGCTCAATCCAAACATCCCGTTTGCACAATTGAACAGGTCCAACAGACAATCGATCATTTGCGGTACATTTATTGTTCGGTCAAATGGATCTTGATTGTGCTCATCGACCGGTTGAGAATGACCGATATGTTTCAAATTTTCCGCCAGGATCGATATACTCAGCGAATCAACTAAACGAAAGGAACAAAACATTTTTGTGAATAGAATACTGTTTACTACGCCTGAGACACTCGAAAAAGGCTAAGAGACTGTTAATTTTTTCGTCGAATACTTCACATTGCTCCGATGGAAAGCAAGTGTGTAGTCAAGTAACTTAGTCATGGCAATGGAAAAGTCATCAGGCATTCTACGAGCAGTAATGCAGCCGTAAATTCCTCATCAACGAAACAAATCCAGCGGTCATCTACAAGACATGAGCGAAATCATGCTGAATCCTCACTGCAAGAACCAGAAGAGTTAGCTAAACCCGTCAAAACAGTATGGTATCTATTTCATACGGGAGAACTTAAACAAAAAGCAAGAACATATATGAGCCGAAAAGGATGATGGATTCACTAAAAATCTTCAAAATTCTGGAGACTCGCGTCAATATCCAAGCTATCTGAAGGCTAATTAAATTAAATAATGAATCTGATAAGTTTTTCACGTTGTCTTCAAGGTCGTTGGGACACAATAGCAATGCCAATTGGAAAAGCCATAAGAAAATTTTAAAATGCAGAAAATTCAGCTGAAGACTAAATAATTTCCAAGGTAATTTCACTTAACCTTTTCATGTAAGATATCTAAATTTTCCGACGTCACTAACAGTGTAATGCAAAGCACAGCTTTTATGAAAATAGAAGATTTTTGAAAAAAATATTGTGGGCCAGAAACTTCAGGTTATCTTTTATCCCCCGTGAACTCCAAAGCAGCAAGTTTTGTGTTACATGATAAGCTTGTAAAGATGAACCAAGCTGGAGGTGGAACATGCTTGCTGTTGTACTTCGCTTGAACCGAAAGAAATTAAGATGAAAATTAGACTTTAGTAACTTGGACGTCTTACTAAAAATTAAAAATTCCTAACGTGGTGCCTAGGTTAAGATTTAAAAGCCAGTACTTTTAGACGAACACAACAGAGCAATTTTCTTTATTGATGTTTCACCCTTGCATGGATCTCAAAATCCTGATTGACTAACTGAGTGAACGCATGAATGGATGAACGGCTAAATAAAGAAAATGAACAAATAAATGGAAAAATGAATGAATGAATGAATGAATGAATGAATGAATGAATGAATGAATGTGTGAATGAATGAATGAATGAATGAATGAATGAATGAATGAATGAATGAATGAATGAATGAATGAATGAATGAATGAATGAATGAATGAATGAATGAATGAATGAATGAATGAATGAATGAATGAATGAATGAATGAATGAATGAATGAATGAATGAATGAATGAATGAATGAATGAATGAATGAATGAATGAATGAATGAATGAATGAATGAATGAATGAATGAATGAATGAATGAATGAATGAATGAATGAATGAATGAATGAATGAATGAATGAATGAATGAATGAATGAATGAATGAATGAATGAATGAATGAATGAATGAATGAATGAATGAATGAATGAATGAATGAATGAATGAATGAATGAATGAATGAATGAATGAATGAATGAATGAATGAATGAATGAATGAATGAATGAATGAATGAATGAATGAATGAATGAATGAATGAATGAATGAATGAATGAATGTGTGAATGAATGAATGGAGAAGAAGAACCAACGAAGCAAATTTAAGCAGTGTTGAAACCTTTCTTGCTAATCATCATCGTAGGACATAACAGGGCTCTTTGACCACAATATCTGACTCTCATCTGTGGAATTCAAAGCCCACCCTATCTTCCTTCTGATTACCTAGCGTTCATACTTCGTGGATCATTAAGCGTTAGTTGCCCAGGGCTTGGTGGGAAACAAAGACACTTGGAAGTTCAAGTAGAACATAAGATTGACGGAAACTCGTAGACCGTGCTTACATGATGAGCCCAAAGGAGAGCGAAACGAGTCGCGGACTGTCGAAGAATTTCCAGCAACCTTTCGAGTAGTGTGTTAAGCCTGAATTTCAGTTTTGGGTGGAGTACAGCCAAGGGATATTTTTGTCCTTTAGCGCTCTTTTTGAAACGCATCATCAACACACATCATTTGTTATTCAAAGCTCAGTAAGTTTTACAACTCAACCGTAATATATAACCATTTAGATATTTGAGAGCCATTTTAAAGCAAGGCGAGTGGGTTGCAGAATGATTCTACACTTTTTTTTTGCATAAATGTACATGACGAAAACCATGGTTTAAACATAAGGTTTCTACACTATCCTAATCAAACAATGTTTATTCATTTTACTGCGCCGGCCTTTTGATCCGTAGCAGTCGCCAACAAAAGTTTTACATAGAAGGAGGCCATTACAGCAACTTACGGCAAAGAGTTTTTTGAAGCTTGCGTAGTTTCAGCGCTGTTCTGTACTCTGCAAATCGGAACGCATTCATCTGCTTCATGGACTGCATCAGGTCCGACAGGATTGGATGGTCCCACTGTGTGTCTTGACTTGCATGACTTTGATTAACCAAAATAGGAGAGGAGAACCACATGTCCGATTAGCTTAAATTGACGTCAACGACAATATCAACAGAGAAACCAACAACAAGGTAGTTTTCAACGCTCTCTGCAAAATGGAGCGTGTGAAATGTCAGATTATCAGGACTGCCGTGAATTACCCCCCGTGATAAACAAATCTGCAAAAGTTCTGAGGTGATAATGTGTGGAACAAATTTTGTGTTCTCATGAAAACATTCAGCGACGTGTTTATCTATTTGGGAAACATGCTTCTGTGAAACTCATCTCGAAAGCAATGCTTTTTATGGAACGAAGAATATATTAGATTAATAAAAATTTAACATATATTCGTGTAGGAGTCTAATCGGGAGCGAAGGAAAAATATTTTTACGTCAAATGCTAAATCCAATATGAATAAGGTTGAAAGGCGTTTGATGTAATATAGTAAAAGAATTTCGGTGAAAAACAATATGGAGAGCAGGACCATCTTGGACCGTGTCCGACGTGAGCTACGTAATCACAATTTAAGTGAATTACGTGGAGCACTTGTAAGGCCAATACTCAATCGTTAATATTTAGGCAAAAGAACGAGTTGAGGCAGAAGTCACTGTAGCGAGCTTGTGTTGTAGATAGGTCGGGACCTGTTTACTCTAATCTTCAAGGCAGCAGGGTAATGTATGATTGACGAGGATCTCAGCACAATCTGGCTGTGCGAAAGCAGGCCATTCTGACTTGACCAAGTGCAGTATTGCGGTTCTTTGTCAAAACACTCAAAACAATCACTGAAATATTTTCTAATTTTGCTCAATACAGCTGCGTTTTTTGGCGGGAGCCGTGTGCGTGTGTGTTCTATCATCTTAAGTTATAGCCACTTTTTTGCCGAATGTTCATTTGACTTACTTTTTGTAATAAGGCACCTGTGTTCCCGAAGGATGGACACATCTCTCCCATGGTGGAGAAACCGAGTCTTGAAAAATCAAAACAGAAGGCACTTGTGATGGCAGTTTATGTCACAAACGGAAAATGTTAAGCACAAAACCAAACGACATTCCTCCAAACACGTGGTGTTTGGAGGAGACGTGGTCACTATGTTTCCCGAAAATAGAATTTCCTTGAAGTGTTGGTTAACGCACAAGTGAACAGGAGGTAGTAGCGCTTATGCTGCAATCACGCAATTCAAATCATTTGGTCGTGTGTAGACTGTCCTTTTTTGGTGAAGACTTCCCCGACTGTAGGTTCACATAACTCGTGAATTACTTATCCCTCCGATTTACTTGTAGTATTTTGACTACATGAGGTGAGTAGGGAATCTCAATCGAGATTACATCCAAACAAAATTGAGAATAATCGGAACTGCCTCATTCTTCCGTAACTTGCTGTAAAAAAAGGTGACACATGGCGAGCCATTTTTTGAGCAGGACTAGAACCAACTCAATGCTGATGACAGACATCACTTCTAGAAACTGACCGTAACCTTTTCTGTGACACAAAACACTGAGGCTTCTTCGTGTTTCTATCCTTGATTAGGTTGTTCTAGGTTATGAGTTGGGAACTTGTGCAAGTACCAAAAGTAACCGGAATTTTGCCATTTTGTAACCGGGACATTTCAAACATCCTTTTGAATTGGATGGAGAGATGTGATTTGAAAATATCTTTTCTGCAAAGAATTCACCATGAACTGATGGCGTATGCCCCAGAAACGGTGGTAGACTTTGTAGTTGATTTATCGTTTGTAGAGGGGGAATTGGTTAAAGCCTATACTCTCAAGAACAATTCCAAAACAATATATTGCAGTGTAAAACTTTGCACAAGATGTAAACCTTTGGAAGTTCCAGACAAACCGCCGGACTCCTGGCCAGTGTCAGCGTACACATAAGAGATGCTTCAATGTAACTGCTGTTTGTAAGCTTGTTACCACATAAAATACATGAATACCTGCAGAGGCCATTTGGTACTATTAGCCACCATGCACCGAAAATAAGTAAGCCAGTTCAGATGGTGCGGCAAAGACAGTTCAGAAAAGCTGGCCAGAGTTTACTTGTGGACAGTGATAATTAAACTAATTGCAGCTATCAGAACTTACCACTTAAAGGTACAGCCTCTGCTTGCATGGGTACAGGAGATTCCATCTTTCCGTTCACAAAGTTCTCTGTGGGATCCATGCCAATGTACCGCCCACCTTCGATCGGAGTGCGATGTGACGGAGATCGGGTAAGTTGCGGTTGTGTGCGCTGATCCAATGTTTGAATGGAAACCAGCGTCTGACTCAGGGCGCGGATTCGGGCCTCTGTGAGGAATCGGACCTGATCAAAACTGCGCATCCCAAAAGTCGGGTAACCAATTGGTTATAATTGCAGAAGGAATAACAAAAAAGTGCATAATGGGTGGTATAAAATTACTGAATAGTAACTGGACGGAAAAAGTGTCGGTTTACAAATTCCTGCTATTTTCATCTGATTCCCACGCCAAATACGTCGGGAAGTAGTTACCTGTTCGATTGTCATTCGGCATGCCCCTTCATCTTCTGCACATTCAATTTAGTTTCCCGGAGCCATGCTAAATCGTCTTTGGGGAGATGAACATTGCGTTGGAAAACTTTGAGCGTTTCATTCTGAGACATGGAAGAATACCTTTGGTCCCCGGTACAGGAGACGACGGACATATTCGAAGGACAGCAATGTATTCTAGGGGAAATAGCTTTTGGAGGGATAACCCCTCATCTGCACAGAACACACATAGGTGATTGGCAGAGTCCCGCAAAATCCTTTTGTCTAGAATGATTGGATCCGACTCAGGGAAACATGTAATATAGTTGTTCACAAGGCAGCCCACATACCATGAGTTCAGGCGAAACAAAAAACTCACGGTGAGATACACTTTGTATTCCATTGATTCTTCGATAAATGGAATGTGCCAAAGTAAATGATCTCAGGAAACACTCTACCTAGAAGACCGCAATACCCCCGTTTTAAGGGTTCAAACCGAAAGAAAAAAAACGGCACGGATTAACAGCACACGATTCACAACAATGCAACGAACAGAAGGACTCAATTTGTCTACATAAAACAGTCCACAGTGTGCGATGACTTATAGTAAGCAATAAGGCAAGGAGAACCTTTTTCATTGTAAATACTTAGACCTGCCTGGATGAACTGACTCATCAAGCGTGAGTCACCGGAGGGGTCTTTTTTCATCAATTTTGGCAATATGATGAATAAATAGGATGAATAAATTCAGCACTAGATGGCAGTGGCTTGGAGCAGTTGGTCAGAATACCTAATTTCTCCAAGAAGGACAACAGAACAATTATAAATACTGCTTGTTCGAGCATACAAAGCTTACAGACAGGTTGTTTTTAGAGAACTTCTACGTCATAAGCGTTGAAATTGCATCATATAAAGACATTATAAGCAAACCAAACACCAAAGCGTACTCTGGCAGTTTTTTCAAGTCAGCAAAGGAGTTGCACGATATAACTGAAAGACACTGAAGAAGGCTACTAAAAAAGAAAACGTGTCGCTCAATAGAAGAAGGTTATCAAAACATTCTGGGGCTCAGGGAGGCTGAAGCAAAGTTCTTGATATAGTTCGTTTTTAAAATGCTATCAGCAATCAGTTAACAGCGAGCAATTGATGACTTGATTAGTTCAGCCGAAAAGGGTGGTTCTCCTGAGTACGCCAACTCGAGTGCCCGAACCATAAGTATGTTTTGTTACCTAAAATCAGCAGTAGTGAAATCAAATCAGCTGCGAAGTTGAACAACTACGAATATTGCCAAGCAAACTGTACCGGTTATCTGGTGTTGCGATCACGGGAGCATGGCACAGAAAACAGACAGAAACGTCTGGCTCTATTAATGATTCACGAAATTCCCAATTCAGGCCTGACGACCGCTCATGCTTTGACATCTTCCGCCTTATTTTGGCGTAAACTGAAGAAATTCAATGCGCTTTTTGGTTGACAACTTGTAGACAGATGAGCACCTGTTGTTTCCCAGGGTAGGAAATTTTACCCTCAAGTTTCGTCGAGTAAAACCTGGTAATAATATGTCACTTGTCCCCATAGGGGGCAAGTATGTCTTGGGCTGGTCACGGCTACTGTGGACTGATGAATGCAAGGTAGCTGTGTAGTTTGACTGATCTGTCACTTGGCTAACAATTGGTTTAAACTTTGGGCGATTATTAGGGTATTGCGGACGATAGTAGTAAGCAAGTAGCAAGCACATTCTGAAAATAAATCTGTACTCCGACCAATTTTCTCAGGGTTTTAGCTACATTACTACAAAGGACATGTTGTACAAGCATGATAAGCCTTACTGGAGTAATTATGCCTAATGTATCCAAGCTTTCACAAAGAAGTAAGGTTTTAAAGGAGAGTTATTCAATAACAAAGGGGAGGGATTTTGATTATGATGATGACGTTAGTTCTGGATGTCTCGCTATAAGGCTAGTTTATGATTCAAAACTGGATTTGCTGGCACTCCTTGGCCCTTACTCCGAATAACTCACCACATACCAGCTTCTGGCAACTGGCCATTTTGGACCTAGTGAATCCAATGAACTAAACAACGCAAATAAGTATGGTTAGGCCTAGCTGGAAACATGCGCTCATGCATTTGGACTCCAACTGCCAGGAGAGCATGGTCAGACCAATGTTCAGCTCAAGAACACTGACTTGAAGTGCGTAATGGTTCGTTGACGGTTAACTGAGATAAAAGCATTTTCGAATTATCCGCTGTAAAATTATGACTTGCCATCCAAGCCCACATGCGAAGCAAAAATGTGGGACGCTGAGCTCGAGTGCATTGGTCCCAGCTTTGTTTACAACCATTATATCTTCAAGTTTGTGTGAAAGTAACGAGGTCATCTGCAACTAGGTGCCTCCATTAGCCCACTGAACTATTTATTCGTGTGTCACAACTTCGTAAGGTGAGGTTTTCTCACAACGGCCAAATTGAATATCTTTATTGGCATCTGAAATACACAGTATTTTACGAAGTAAAATCAAAATCTCATAATGGTGGATTAGGAATCAACCACAACAACTTCAAAGCTGGAGCCCAGTGTGCATAAAGAATATCTCTCAAGCCCGAGGGCAATCGACTGTGAGACCGCGAAATGGCCTCAATGATGTGGATTGAGTAAAGGGACAATAGGAGACCGTTTCAGCTACATCTGTGAAGATCCGCTTGTCTTCGGTTGTTTATATGTGAAAAGTCAATGTATTTACGGGTGACTGAGACTTATTTTAGTTCACCGACCGGATAAAACTGTGACATTGTCAGGTCGCAAACATGTCTTGTTAACGCCAATCAGAGGAAAGAGGAGCGTAAACCAAATTTATTTGACGGGTCGATGTGCAATCAAGGATTATAGCAGGACTACTTTGATGATACTAATATTAGTAAGATATAATATTCGGTGTGTTGTTACATCCGGTCTTTAAATCTCTCCATACATCGAGGACATTCTTTTGTACCAAAGCATGAATAGGTTTCCGTGTTCCCCTTTTGTGTCGTAACATACGCGCAAATACAACTTTGTTAAACTGCCATGCCACTTGAGCCAGGAATAGTTTGAATTGCTTGCAGACATATAATAGCAGTGCAGCTACAGTTTTCTGATCAAACTCAATCCCTTAATCTATGCAATTGCGATGGCAGGATTCGAAATTCACTCAACCAGCTGTTCATCCTCTTTGGTTCTGCAGCTTTCTTTCGTCTGTGGAAATTAATAGATAAAAATGATTGCTGGTAAAAAAATTTGTCTCGCAGAGTCTTGCTTTTCCCCGAGATTCGGCCATTAGAATGTTAACAGCCATTTCCGTTTCAATGAGAGAAATAGGCCTTTCGAAGAATTTTCACTAGAATTCCGTGTCCTCATCAGAAGGCCGCTTGGTTCCTTTCACAATATTTTATCGGGAAATCATTGGAAATGCACATAGGATATGCGAAATTTGACTAAAGGGTGATAGGTTTTAACCCCATAGCTGTAAACCCAGGTGCTCCATATCCAGTCATAGCTTGATCCCATATGTAGTTTCATACATCCGTGCAAAATGAACGAGTAAATCACCTTCCAAAAACCAGATAACATGTGAAACACAAAGCAGCTTCATCTGAATACGGATGCTCTGTAGTTGGAACACACTAACGTGGTGTTTAAAAAGCGCAAAATCCAAATGTTCGTTAATGACCGGCAACCCATACTTCCACCAACGTTTACTAGCCACATGTCAAATCATATTAGGTTTACCAACAGTCATTTGGCAGAACTATTCTCAGTGCACCTAAAAAATTCACAATATGATCTCTGTTTAGCAAACGTACTGGCTCCGCAACTCCGACGTTTTCAGTCAAGTTTACAAATATTTTGGGCACCCTACCTTAGATAGACTGAACTTTGGGGACGTCCAGAAATTCCCACTGTGCATTTCTTGCGACCCCGACCTCTTAGACATGTTCCACTGTTGGTAATTGATCAGGTGGCTGTTGNCAGATCAACAGCCACCTGATCAATTACCAACCAATACACCCGAGCTACCAATATTCCAAAACATTACCAATGTTCCACTGTATTCAACAACATGGAGTATTTATGTTTTCTCATCATTTATTTCCCGCTATTTTTCTATACACCTACGCTGTCAACAACATGAGAGCAGAAAAGCTGTACAATAATCTTTAGATTAACGGGCAACTGACTAGTCGTCACCATTGGATGTCTGAATTGTCTGAGGTTTTTACACGGTTCTGGTGTCAGCTACATTCACACAGGCTGTCTGAAAATGTCAAAATGCCGTTGACATGCAGGATGGCAATTCATACGGATTCCATGTAAAACAACCACGTTTGCAAAGTGAATCGGCTTTCATTGCCCAGCATTTACAACTTCATCGTCAACCTCGCTGGCTTAAATTCACCGAAGTGCAATATACTTAGCAATAAATACGGCAATAATCATACTCAACCGCCTACAAGCGTCCTCAGTTGTTCCAGATCGCCAAGAAAAGCACCCCGATAATCCAAAGGAAACCAACTTCACACCCTCCACAACATTGTGCAAAACCGCAAAATAGTCCCTTGTACGGAGTGAGGTGTGACCGTAAGATAGAAATTGACGGACAGAAAACAATAAAAGGACAGTTCAAGGAAAATCGACCCCCAGAAACTCTTTGCCATGTGATGCACTCAGGCTTCAAGCGTAAATCGCCTAAATTTCTGTCAAGTCCCAAAGGAAACAATTTTCGGCAACCAGCTGGGTTTTTCATGTTGTGTTGATTCAAGTGGTCAAAAGGCATCACTCGAAGATCAAGAGCTAACAGGGAATAAAAGCTACGAAAGATCCTACGACGAAGGTTTCTCAGAGGGCCAATGGCGTTGTCTATAATGATGCGCTTGATGGAAGAAATGAACTAACTCATTGTTGGGTGCCCCTGTCTGGCACCCTGATTTCTAGTTGCCACAGAAGACCAAAGAATACAATCTCTGTTTCCTGTAGTTCTTGCGAATTCGCCGAAACAGTTATCCGTTAGGGTCTCTGCGGAAAAGTCCCCTTCAAGAATGATTGCTCTACTGGAAATAAGTGAATTTTCTTGGGATTTTTAAGGTCTTTCTTACATACGGATCACCTTGCGTAATAGAATGGTTTTTCACCTGCTATAACGTTTGACCTAAAAGCTCAGTGTGGAAATGATTTGGAAGTGGTATAACAATACACAGGCAGTAATATGCAAAAACCATACTCACTCGTTGCGTAATGCAGCCTGCTGTGTAATAATGTGTGGATCCAGTGCAATCTGACTATCGTGAAATTGAACAATTTGTCGGTCCAAGTTGTTCAAGAGGATAACAAGTGGATCACAGGCCTCGTAAAACGACTAGGGTGAATGAAGTATAAGAAGTTAGAGGGAAAACTTGTAGTTACCCGAAAAACGATCGATTGAAAGTGGTAACGACCGAGGTTGAATTGTTCTATTGTTCATACCACAAGTTATGGAATCCACCAACAGAGTTTGGTTAATTCTTATAACACTGAAAAGGTTTTTGCACACTTTTCAGTTCAAAACAGTCAGTTTGTGGATGATCGTGACCGGTCAACTAAGCGACACGGAAGCAGGCCACAACGATTTGGTCTGCATAGAACAGATGATAATTTGGAGTGATCAGAACACACTCTTGGTTGGGCTGCTATACTAGCAGCTGGTGGGCCCGAAATGATGCGTTTCGGTTTTTGATTAAATCCCGATGCGTCGCAACTTAAAATCCAGTCTATCACTGGTTGGTATGATGCGTGAACATGAAAATCTATCGTCTATTGCAAGACAATTTTTCAGTCCGCCGGAGCGAACATTGATGCTCATAAAATAATGACCATGAAACGAACATCAATGTCGGACTTTGATGGGCAAGTCTCGAGAGGACCATTAAATCCTGGATTTTTAGGCTGACGGACGAAAAAGCAAGTCTGAATTTGCAGCTGCTGAGCGGGAGTATCCAGATGAAATAAAATGAGTTGACTAAAAGACTGGAGATTATTTCTGACTGGCAACCATAATGGACAGGGGATTCAGGAGAAATTACAGCAGGCATGAAATGTTAGCCGATCATTAATGCTGGTTAATATTTATGGCCAAAGCCTAAAGTTTAACTGAGCTTAAACCTTGACAAACTTTAATATTTCCTTTACGACAAACCAGGAGGTTGGTGGGATTTTGCGGTCGATATAACCAACAAGACTACAGCAACAAGTTTCACTTTAAATAACTAGATTAATTGTGTGTGTTACTTTTTTGTCTACTTCTAAAGTTGTAGCACAATGAAGTAATTTTGATGTTGAATATGGCAACTAAACTACTCAGCTGTCTAAAGTAGAGGAACCTCACCTGAGCTTGCTCAAGTTCTGTCCCGATTCGGTCGACAGGCAGACAATCAACCGGCATCCACCGAAGTGCAACAGCATGTGCACTGCGAACTTGCTCCACCACATCGTTGAACATTGACTGGAAGTTTGATAGGCGCTATACAATGGAAACAGTGATAGTTCGTCTTTTGATAAGATAAACGGCTACTAAGGATGAACAAGCTGGTTTCAAGCTGAATTCAGGACAATCATATTGCTGAAAGATTACTCTCAAAGTTTCCAGTAACACAATACGTTCAGTCACTTCGTCTTAAGCGAAAACTTTAAATTCATTCAGGTTAGTTAGATCATGAAACACAAGAATTTCCTTACATCTGAAACTGCATCCAACTTCTGCTTGTATTCAAGCATGCTTGAGTTGAGTGCAAGCCACCGTTTCCTCAAATGATACAAATATCTTCGGATCCGACGAGTCACGCGCTTCGACTGGTCATCGCCGGTGGAGTCTCTGGAATCTTGACGTTGTGAAGAACCGTGAACCGGCATATCAGATGCATCGGACTCGAGCTCCGAATCACATCCCAAGCCGGTTTCACTCCTTTCGTCACCGTACTGAACAAGTCCTTGTTGAAGTACTTCTTCGATTTGTGGTCGATGGGCTTCAATCTCTTTGAATAGATTCTGAAAAATGAGATGCAAAAAATAAGAAGATGATGAAATGTTCAGCCATGGATCACTGGCTCCAGAAGGTGTAGTTCATTATACTGTAAGCTAACTACAGAGATGTGTTTATGCACCCTCGTTCGGCAGCTGCATCTTCGTTTTCTGCAATGAACGCCGGAAAGAATATCTATGGGGTTTGGATGTCAACTAAACTTTGGGAGAACAGGATTTAGGAAGGTCCCCATAACAGGCATGCAACTATCAACTGAACTAATCAACGTGCTCAGAAGTTGGGCGCCGTAAAGAGATCCCTGTAACTTAAATGGTCACAAGTGCAAGTGGATCAGTTTAAGGGATACGTGGTGTAGCATTACACTTTGGTTACGAAGGGTGTTTTCGTATTTGGTTTCTACTTTTGCCAAATTCTAGACTAAGAACATACAGTTCCAGCTATACGTGTTTATTAGTTTCAAGGGTATGTTGCATTACTTCGGTTGATTCGCTCGTCCAGCAAGACTTGTACAGCCCAATCTACCGATACTACTTAATTCTTTGGTCAAAATTTGTTTGTATTCACGAAAACAAAGCTCTTTCCTTGCTCTTTGGTCCTATAAGAATGTCCATTTTCTTCCTTTTTATTTACCTTCTCAAAACTTGAGAAATATACTTTGGGATATATACAGAACCTAAATGTTCAAGTAGATAATGGTCAGAACCTCTCGATCCAGGAATATGTCGATGGCAATTTCGGGTAATGGAAAAGAATTACATGCGGCTTGTGCACATTCATCAGAATCCGCCTTCTGCTAAAAAAATTCGAGGTCGCACGATGTAATGTACACGCTCCTCCCAACTTAAGAAGAGATGTAGAATAAGTAGGAAAGGTGGTGGCTGTTGAAGAGAGATGTGGAAGTCATCGACACAGTCCATGGTTGGAAGCTGAATCAGCCATGGTAGAGGTGTGGGGTGAGAGGTCGCACATGTAATGTACACGCTCCTCCCAACTTAAGAAGAGATGTAGAATAAGTAGGAAAGGTGGTGGCTGTTGAAGAGAGATGTGGAAGTCATCGACACAGTCCATGGTTGGAAGCTGAATCAGCCATGGTAGAGGTGTGGGGTGATGTTATTAAAGATTTCTGAGGCAGAGGAATATGCCTGCTAAAGTGAGCCACTTTAAGCTTCAGAACCTCTTATTTTATGGCCTAAGCAGCAAATATACTAGACAGATGGGATATCTCTGCAGAGATAGTTGCTAGATGGAGAACTACAACGCTGTGTCAAAAATACAGTCCTGCTTCATTATTGTATAGATTTCAGACTCGTTTGCAAGCGAGCTATCATCCCAGCATGAGACTGACAAATTTGTCTGGACAGCGACACTTTTGAAGGACAATCCACGGTGCTTCTCTGTTGATTGAACAGGAAACATTGGTAGGACCTGCGGACAGAAAACAGAGTAGATGATTCCTTGCGGCGAAAAGCAGGCCACACTGCTTTCCAGGATTACTTTCCTTTTGAACGTCAGCCCCATGGACTATTTTTTGATCGATGCATTACGGAGATCCTTGCACAGTAACGGTCGACTAGATGATTCTGTTCAATTATTGAATGAGTCCACATGACAAGTGGTGTCCATCCCACCTTGGACCACATGTTTCCAAAGCCACATTTAGCGTTGTAGAAGCGTTGTTAGTAGTCTTCCATCTTTATCGTTCACTGAATCACCTCTAACTGGAGCCGGTATCCTCTTCTAGTCTTCAACACTCCGAGAGTTCAAATTGCCGAACACGACAAGAAAGTTGCCTATAGTCGGTCTGACTCGGTCGATCGTTAAATTCCCTCTCACGTTTATTTGGTTATCACATTCTGAGGAAGTAGGGACCGATACAGTTTGATTGCCGGAGTCGGACGGACATCCCTCTTGAGTCCAACATATCCACCATATGGTCACCATATTCTTCATATCACCCGCAATTTTTAATCCGACAACGCTCTCAATTTGGTTTTCTTGTATTGTTCACTACAGCGGAAAGTGTAACTGGTGTGAGGTACTTGTGGCTTTCTTTAACCCGACTGTAGTAAGATCTACCCTGCAATTTGAGAACCTTTGAGTTAAGAAGAGTTTGCCTTTCAGATCTGTCTCCCCAAGCCCTTTCCAGGACAATCCTTATATTTCAGGTTCCTAGTGGTAGAACACATATAATTCGGTCTTTCCGTAACTTGTGATGCAGAGCAAACTTGTTAGACTTCTTGGCCTGTAAACAATAGGTTCTTCCGGTCAACTCACAAAAACCATTGGGGGCTAACCCAGCCAGAGGCCAACGGAAGTAAGGCGTGAATCTCTAAGTGCTAATGCCACGTCGCACAGCATATGTCTGTTCAGCAGCCACAGGCTTTTAATTTTCAAGGTATTCTGACCCCATTTTATGTTGTTCAGACTATCACAATCAACCACTGGAAGCCCAGGGTGCAAGCTTTTGGAGCCAATCTTTTTCAACTCCTCCATTCTAGAGGAAATACAGTATCGTTACAATCATGAATATGAAATTGCTGGTTGCCGTAGGTGAAACATCCAACTAACTCTATTACATCTAACAACAACTAGCGAATCGCACGCATTCACCACACTATCACCTAACAGTATGCCTTCTTGCGATGTATGGACTCTTCTCCTCGTAGAAATATTCCCTACTAACTTTCTTCGACGACTGAAACTTAGGGGATTGAGTTCCATCCAGTTAAGCTCGCAGGCTGAGTACAGCACTGAATCTGGACCACCAAAGCTAACTGACTGCTTTTGACTGAGCTATGGAACCATAGGTTGAAAATTTTCGAGTACATTTTAAACCTAACCAGTTACAATTTGCGTGTAGAGTGATAATAAAAAAATGAGTGTGAGATGGATGAGCGCAAAAATGGACATTTTAACACGTAATTCACTTCAAGAGAATTAGATACAACGAAATTTCAAAGCGGAGAGAAAGTTTTCATCCTTATTTGAAAGCTTTGCGATTGGATTTCAGTGTATTTTGAATAGATCTCTAGCTCGTGGGCCTTATTAGGTGTTGATGAGCTCAAGATTTAAAACAGTTTCCCGAATAACACTCAGTCATACAATTAAATCAGCAGACTTACATATTTCGTCCAAAAATATCTACTTCTGAATGACTTTCATTTAAACACACTCGATAAATTTGTGTGCATAGAACACTTGACCATTCGAGAGGACTTGACTTGTTATTTCTAAATTTTCTAGATCTTGGTTGGGAGGTGAACCGTTACCGTGGGAATTTCAATTAATTATCAAATTCGAATGTGGGTTGCTCTTTGGAATAATTCACGTTACGTTTCAGTGATTAATTAAAATGTACCTGATTTTCTTCCACGTTGAAATATCGGATCGATTTTTCCTGGAATTATTTATTTACTCGAAAGTGCTGTTTTCTATTGAGTGGTCGATCCTTTGCTCTGGTTAGCTGCTGTACTCACAACGTTCCTCGTTTTCAATCAATATCCTCGCTGTTGCGACTTATCTTTTTTGATACAGCTAGAGCGTATTAGTAAATCAGACAATGTTCACAGTGAGGTACTCTGAACAAAACTACGTTTCTGATGTTACGTATATGCTCAACTAACATGAATTTGGATAAATCTAAACAAATCTACATATTTTTTCTCATCAAAAGTCACCTCCGTACTGCGACCACTTTTCCCGGATACCTGGTATAAACTCAAAAAATGAATAACAACACATGGAGTACTTTTATTCCGACGTCTCAAGTCATGCTGATCCTAGTATACATTTGATGAATCGACGTAATGTAGAAATGGATAATAATTCAATTGAAGGAAAACGATACAACACCTTACGACAGTCTTTAGTGACCGGTCTAGGCCGGTCATGTTAGCCCTTTACAACAGTCTTTATTAATCTGCCGTGGTAATCATTTTTAGAATAAAAGTGTGAATAGGAAATCAAAGATTTGGTGACTTCTGACCATCCTGAATACCCACAAAGGAAAGAAAAATCATACAGCAGATGTAGCGCGCTTAATAATCGATGTAACAAAGGCAACTCGTTTTCCAGAATTTTACGAATAGCACATTCAGTCAGAAAAGACAAGCCAGACGGATTGAAGCTTGGCTTTGCCTACGATCAGCTGAAACTGATGCGATGGGACACAAACAAGAGGGATGTGCTTGTATGTCTGACACGCTTAGACAGTCTGGTGGTACAATGTATATACAGATACACTTACTCAAACAACAAATGTGTCATTACCAAACAAAGACCCCATTAACAAGGTATTCGTTGCACTAGTATCACGCAAGCGAGAAGTTTTTTAAAGAAAGATTAAATATTGTGGAAAATAGGGATTAAGTTAACAGGATGAGGTGTAAGGGAGCCGCTAGAATAGTCGGGCAGCTGGACAATTGCAGTGAACTAAAGCCCAAGTATCGGTGGTGTGTCTGGTAACTAGATATTGAAACGTACATTTTTTCGGTATTATCATCACTTATCAAGACGTCACAATTATTCTATATGATGATTTGAAAAGACCGTTTGAAAATGATGAAAGTACTGTTCAATGCAAAGCCTTCCAAACAGAATGGAATTGGTTTACAAATACCAAGCTGGAATGTGTCCTTAGGACATTTATCTGCTTGGGTCTGGGCTGAATAACCGCGCTATGTGGCGAAAAATCCGTAGATTCTTAGACAGTATCACAGTACGTGAAACGTAGCTTTTGGTTTCTGAAAGATATGCAACCGTAGGCTGTGACGTAAGCTAACTTTAACCATCATCAGTGCTGATGATGTCTTCGCGATTGGCGATGAAACATCTGAAAGCAAACTGCCAAACTCGGCGAGCAGATCAACACATCCAGTCAGCACACCCAAGCTACCAGTATTTCGGTACGCTGATCTATTTGCTTATGACGATATCTCATAACCTCTGTGGGATAGCTCTTATGGTATACAGTGGGCACACCAACAACAACGCACCTTCAACAACACCATAATCGAGTCATCTCCACAGGCACCAAAATCATTTTCGCCTCTCTTCACTGCTTGAGGTGATTGGTTTATTGGTTTATTTCTATGCTGAATACAATCTAATTAACCGTTGACACTGAAAAAATGAAGCATTTAAGAATTGCGTGACTGCGTCCACTCTAAATTGAAGTGTCAGAAAATGGTGTTCTGACTGGCTCTGATTCAGTCTGCTCGTAAGACACGCAAAGGCAGAAAGACGCACACACTGGCGTATGCACTTACCAACATCGTCTCACGTAATTTTAGGATGAACAGCAGATTTCCAGACAGGGGGCATATCGTAGCCCGAAATGTGGCATCACGATGTGCGACCCAGTTATTCATTTCCTTGAGCCGGGCGAGAAACAGATGGGCTTGGCCGGAGCTGGTTTGAACAGTTTGCCTATAGAGACAACAGGAAACAACAAGGATGTCAGCGGGACCAGTTAACTCGTCCAGAAATGGTCAGATAATTTGAGCACAAATGTCTTCAAGCCCTTGAAGAACGTCGTAACTGGGAACAATTTTTTTCTAGAAGCATCAGAATTACAGACTCGTGGTACTGCTATTATGACATTTGGATGATTTACGTTGAAAATCACTGCAGCAGGAGCATTAGGGAAGAAAACAAAAGTTATCTCCAACGAGGAGTGGGTTTTCTTGGACAAAAATTATTTCAGTTTAAGAAGTGAATTGGAGAAGGCAGATTTCATAAGCATCCAGAATGTAATGCTTTGCAAGTAGTCTCTTTTGACAATTTCCTAATAATGACGGGGTAAAACAGTACATCACAAGCTTGTAGCTTGTGATGATGTACTGAAAACCAAATTGAAAAATATGGGCAGCTCATCGCTCTAGGTTCTCAGAGACCAGATACGATCAGAACTTGTGTGCATCAGTCTGTTAATATATCTCATTCTTCGCTGTCTAAGCTGCACGTTTGTGATGTTTTCGTTTTTACCGCAGACAAAAAGGTTCAATAAAATGATGATCACCATACATATGAACCTGTATGCGTGTCGGCAAACGAGCGGTATGAAACAAGCAACAAATGACAAACTATCTGATCTGTCTACGGCGAATCGGTTAATCTCAGTAAAGATAAAGTCGCCATCGTAGGTGAAATTTTTGGGAAACGGTTTCCTCTTCGATGGATACATATTGTGAGGTGACACAGAAATTTTTCAACTGGGGTTTCGTCTTGAAAGTGAAGATAATCCATGCTAAGAAGCAGGAAAGCTCTGTACAGCTGTTTCTTTCCTATTTGTAATCATCAGAAATGTGTATCTGTGGAGCCTATAGGTAAAGCCGAACCCGATATCCTCGGGTGGTAGTTGGAACACCTTTTGACCACACGCCGGTGGGGAGAATGACGACATCTCATGTGCAAAGTTCAGGCAACTCGTTAAATAATCTTTCTTCGGGGATACCCCTCAAACTATCAATAGAATTAATCCAAAATTGCACTTCCAGTTCATAAATAATCAGCAGCGACACTTGTGAGGGTGTATGGAGAGGAACGACAGGAGTCTATTTGGTCGAAAGGTGAAACCAGAGACCCATCACCCAAAAAACATAATAACCGACTTTAAACATTCTTTGGTCAAGTTGTGAAAGTGAATCTTTGGTCGCGGAAGTTTTACCAAAGTGGTCACCGGATAAACCAAGAATTTTCGTTCCAGGCGCTTCTACGTAAACAGAACCATAGATTTCCGTCTATCAGCACGCTTTCGCCTACTTCAATGCACAACGTTGCAATGTGTTTCAGATGAAAAAAGACTTCAAAGCACTCAAAGCTGCAAACACAGCTTATCCTTTTTTGTGTAAGAATCCGTAATAAGGGTTAAAGAAAACGACGAGAGCATATTTAAGGTCACTGATGAACTTCACTGTGATAACTTAGCGTTTACCAGTGTTTTAGCCCGTTGCGCGTTTTTGAGCATGTGTCATGTTTCTGAAGAACAAAGAGAGCTCACAAATTACGGACAATTTGATTGTGCTACCTATCTTTGTTTGGTCACAGTTAGGCGACGTCTCTTTTTCAACAAGTTTCCAAATGCACTTTTAGGTGTAGAATCGAATTTAATTATATCCTGTAGAGTAATAGGGCAGCAAGTACATGAGATCTGGAAGGTCTTATCTAGTAATTGAGAAAAAACAATATCATGGGGAGCAGTCACCTGAGGATTTTCAAGTCCCCAACTCTTTCGATTAGGAATGCACATAATAGTAACAATTTGTGAAACGGTAGTCGTTTTTTTCTGTCCAATTTGTCTGCATTCTAATTGTCACTAATCGCTCAGTTGTTCAAACTGGCATTTTATGGAATTTGGCTGTCAGTTGTCCTGACTTTGATGAAGTTACTTTAGTTTTTGTTCGAAGTTTAGTTGGGTGCAATCGATCTTCTCCCTCAAAACGGGGGTGTTTCCATTCCACCAAAGCAGCTTTTTGGCTCATGCAAATCGTAAAAGAACCGATACAATTTTGTGCGATACAAAAACACGGAATCCGGTAGTCAAGGGATTTATTTTTATCGCTTTGTGAAGCGGCTGATTTTTCCGCTCGCGTAGTAAGGAGAAAATGGCACCAATATGTGTTAGAGTGCCGCTATGATTCGGCAGCGTAGTAAGAGAGGATAGGTATCTAGTCTAGCTTACGTTAGGAGTTAAGTAGGAACCAACAGCACATGTATGGCTTAACGTCCGTGAATTTAACATCCTAAATGACCTGATAGAATTCTACTTTAACATGAGTAGCTATTCACTACGTCTTTCGAAAACGTTGTTTTCAAAATTATTCTCTTCAGGTGTCATCCGATTTATACTAGTGTGGGGCAACTAACACTACCGTGAAAATTCAACAGAATGGTTGGCTTGAACCCACGACCCGTCAGTGAAAGCGATAATCAGGAACAATGAAACAAAGCTCTTTTTTGATATAACAGTATATTACCTCAAGGAAGCCACCTTGTCTCGAAGCTGGCGCCATCGGGTGAGAAATTCGCTGTCAGGCAAGAGGTTCACATCCTCATGTGATAGCATTGTACCGCCGGTAATCTGCGCGGACAGGCTGTTGATTTCGGTTTGTAAGGCCTGTCGGAGGGCAAGAGATGAAAATAATGCTGAGCAAGTGATAGCAAATGAATACTGGATGAATAGCCACAAATGTTTGCGAAGTCCCAGAAAATCCACGTTTGCGAAGTCAATAGAAGTACCCAGTTAAATGCTAAATAAATTAACAAGATGACGGCCTTTCTGAATATTTTGCTTTTAAATTCCACTGACCGAGAAGTAGAAGGGTTGTAGTTTGACTATACGGTAAAATATCTTAAATAGCAAATCACAACACCAAAACCTACTTGTGCCTCATATTCACCGCAGTAGCAGCAACGGTATGCAACTGTACGAGAAATGGGTTCTGAGACGCCCTGACCCCCTATACGTTCTGAAATGATTCCTTGTTTATCTGTACCTTCAAGAACACACCACCAACCCTCTGTGCGTATCATAGTTTATCACGCCAACGCGATTGTAGTTTATGTCTCATCGTCAATACAGACGGCAATGAACATTAAAGATGTTGATTAGATATTCTTCATTTGCATCATGTTGATAATATCTTACACCCAAACTTCCCGCATAAGAATTACTTTTCTCGAATAAACCACAAAAACGCAAAATTTTCCGACGATTTTGCCCCGGAACAGCTATTCTTGAAAGTATGGAGGGTACAAGATGATGTAAGATGAGAATCACAAGCCTCCATGACCTTCAGTTGACCGACCCTACAGATTCATTCGAATTCGTGCATTGTTCACGCTGACATGTGCCCGAAAACGAACAGGAGTCGTTCAGGAACAGCGTTTTGAGGTCCGCGACCAGAAAGTGAACAGCAACCTGGCCTGGGACAGCTTTGTGTACGCTTCGATACCCGCAATTCAAAGACTCAAGCTGCCTCATGCGGCAAGGTCATGAAGTGAAGTAGTCATGCGAGGTGAGCAGTCCGATACTTATTTCGATGCCTGCAGGAACCCTCAACTGACTTTCAGATTTCATACTTACTGTTACGGATGAATAGTACACATTTATCCCCCCTTAACGGTATCTCAAGACCAAAGAAACTCTACGCAGGCTTCAGGTCTGTACTTCTAT
The DNA here is from genome assembly GCF_000715545.1 of Opisthorchis viverrini. Lineage (NCBI taxonomy): Eukaryota > Metazoa > Platyhelminthes > Trematoda > Opisthorchiida > Opisthorchiidae > Opisthorchis > Opisthorchis viverrini. Next base: position 685,179 of record NW_008751733.1, on the reverse strand, counting down.
TTGAATGCTCATGTTCACATGAGTGCATGTCCATGGTTGGATAAAGTGAGGCAATATGCGCAACCAAACCGCCTTTGTTGGCTGCATTCTCAAACAACCACAGGTTCCGGTCTATCCGCCGACCAGGAAATTCGAAATGTTCCATGCTTTTAACGACCAAAGCCGTTGACTTTCACTTCAAGCATGCGTTCCCATTTTAGTAAATGAAAAAAACTAGCTGAGGTGAATTATCTCCAAAAAAATACAGCAAGCTGTACAGTATGCCCGAGATGACACGCGCATATATATATATATATATATATATATATATATATATATATGTTGGGATCAGGGTGGGCTTATGTTCCGAAGAATACGCGCATGCGCGTGGCACAAACCTCTGTGGAGTGTTGGGCCGAAAACCCAGTCTATTTTTTAACCTACGCTGCACAGTTATCTACAAACAAATAGGTTTGCTTTTCGTAGTAGCTAACATGATTCTGTTGCTTATTTCTCATTTGATACCTCAGGTGAAATCGAATTTTTGTGAACTGTTTGAATAGTATCAACGTTGTTTGTCAGCGTTGTCCAGTTGTCCCTGTTGGAGGGCCGGAATCGTTTTTATTTCTTAATGGGAGGTGAACATAAACCAACCATTCGGTGAAACTTCTGCGCCAGAGGGTTGAATGCTCCTGGGAACTTAACCGGTTTCAGTGGTTTAAATGAAAGCATTCGCCTTCAAGAAAACTGAAAACATCATTCAAGCTAGCAAGATACATTCACTTGCATTCCAATTTGGTATACAGCTCTGACACAGCTGGATTCCTCATTTATGATGTTTTAACAAAGGGCGAAACCTGATGTGGGCTGTCGAAGATTTTTCAGCAACCTTATTAGTAGTGTATCACATCATTCAAGCCACTTTAGCTGAAAACACTAATAAGCATTCGAATTACCCACTTCTGTACAAAAAGGTCTTCATGTCAATGTGACTGATTATTGAACGAATCGAAAGTCAAATGTAAAAACGTCTCTAAACTAATCTGAATGTCAATTGCGGATTAACGAACCCATATAATATGTGAAATCCTCAGTCATTTACACAGCCTGTCATTCTCGCAATGCATTATAACCAAGCATTTTATCATAATAGTAAACAGAGTTTATAAGGGATGCATTCTTCCAACATGAAGTTGATTGAAATCCAACTGTCTGAGAATTGTCAGCTGGTCCCTTGGGGAGCTTCCATCCATCTTGGACGGCTTTCTAGCATCGTCTTCCAAAAACTACCATAAATAAACAGTTTCCACGACAGGCAGCGCAGTAGTTGGTTCATCAGCTGAAAACTTTCATAGAATAAGTTTGCCTTAGTGTAAGCAGATTTAAGAATCACTCAATTGCGGTTTCGTCCGATGAAAACAACCCATGTTGAAAAGTCGAGAACTACTTATTTGGAATAATTGGCAGTGCTCATCTCAATGAATTCCAGAGAGTTTCCAAAACTATGATCTCTCGGCTAGCAGTTTGAACTCCTAATAGTTTGCACACAAAAGGTTATTCAGCAATGTGGTTAATTCAGGATACAGCACCAGTTAGGCTGGTCGGATTCAGTTTGATCATCTGGTACTACGCTACTGCGAATAAATGGTAAGATTATGCTGCTTTTTTTGTAATCCGAACGCACGCAGGTATCTGATACGAATTTTCATGGATTTTAAAGGTGATTGTGTGAAACGATCAGCTGTTCAATAAAACACACCGGGATATCCATGCAAAAATCTCTGGTCTGAACACTTCTCAGGGGACTCGTCTGTAGAGGAAGTCATCAAACCTTAGTGGTCTTTCATTCCATGGCCGAGAACCTAGCACAACACTTTTAAACCAATATATTACCTCAGTGCTTCCACGCTTCCAGTTTACAGAATCATGTGTTCATTGGGATATGGCTCACTTGTTCTCTGACTGAAAATATTTCAGGATATTTTGCATACTCTGCGGAGCGCCAACAGCTGAAAACATGTTACTTAATCCTTCAGCCTTTTCAGTTGGTTAATTTGCTCTACGAACAATCTATATTTACATATGAGTCCGGAAAAAATTTGAGAGATTATAAAAACGTTCTCTGGCAGTTGACTGAATACCCACTGCGACGCAAACAGATTGGCCTAGCAGGCTTTGCTCTCATTCACTTTAGCTTATGATCAATTGTGTGAATATACATGTGAATATACATACATTCGTTTTGTTCCCTACTGAGTAGTGCATGTTTGGCATATCGTGCATCATCTTCACATCTAAGTTTGACAGACAAGCGAAGAAGAATGTTCATGCATCGCAGAAGGATGTGAAACGAAAGGTGAAGATCGTCGTTATGGACACAAATCTTTCTGGTGTTTACCTATTCATAGAATACACCAAGGGTTCAATATACTCCCTGATTTGTAACTGGAGATTTCGATCCGGGGATCCCTCTCTTCGTGCTACTGATGAATAGTTGGCATCTTCGGAAGTACACTAACTAGATTAAGCCGACCCAGCCTCCCTACTTTCCGAGTGTATACCGTTGATTGACACTCGTAATAATATGATCACGAGTTCTGCATCACTCTTATCACATTTCTGGCAGCAATGTATGAAGTTGTAGGTCTATGATGCCTTACAATTTCTGCTTCCTTTGGAATAAGGATAGGAGTCAAAATGACTCTCCGCAAAAGCTGATCGCATTGTGTTACGCGACAGGCGATTTCAAACTGTCCCTGTGTCAATGGGACATTCCCCGTCTTGGTTGCACAAAATGCATGGCTATTGTATTGAAAAAAGTTGGTTTTTGTCTGTTTTCAAAGATCAGAATTTACGCTAGGCAAACTGAAACCGAAGGACACTAGGAGAGTTCTTTAGTTGGATATGTCTACCTAGATTTATAATCTCTTGTGAGACATGCTAGTAGTGTCAGTGAAAAAGTTTTGGAAAATTTTGAGACAAACCGGATGATAGGAGTCCGAATTATTTCTCAGATTTTGGGGTAAAATAATTTGATGTCTCTCGGTGAGGCCCGATATATGCCCTTTTTGAAAATGGGCTTTCAGATTTTGCCAGGATAACTTATTATCCTCCTATATCAGAATGAACGCTTGACGCTGATCTCTGGGTCGTCCCAACAGTCACAGATTAAATGGTCTAGTAAAAGTAGTAAAAAACTACAAGAACTACTGTGCCGCTAATTTGTCATGTATTGCCGTGTGGTATACAGGCGTGAATGAAGAGTCTCTACTGAGGCCACAGGTACAAAGTTAATAAAAATCACCCGTTTAACTGTTCCGTTTTTCGATAAACAATCATGTTTACATGTGTGCCCGTGATGCACATCCGGAGGCTTAACTTGAGTGATCGAGCTTCTGGTTTTGCAAGCGTGAACCAAGAAAGAAATTTCTCAAAATGCACATTACTGTGAGCGGTGTCAAGAATGTCGAGAATGTCTGTCAACCAGTCACATGGATGAACATGGATTCAAACGTACTTACAAATTTTTAGCCCTCCTCCTAATTCCACGTGCTCCGAACTTGTACTCCATCAGATGTACATGGGTACGTGGTCAGAAAGTCCGTACGATATTTTTGCCACGTAGACAAAGAAGGCCAGTCTAAATAAGCCACGTGAACCTCACATATTCGTTTTAGACATCCAGCGACCAAGAATTTAAACTACGGAATTGCAGAAGACAGTTCAAAAATTCAAACTGCAAATCCCATTGTAATCAAGCAATTGACCCAAGCACAAGACGCAGCGAGTAATAATAATGCAGTAAAACGAATGGAGAAGAGAAAATAATTGCATTGTTTTTTGTCTTATCACGCAACTCCCTCATCACTGGGTTTCAGGAGCAACAGCTTCCAAAGGAATTTTTCGCGTTGCTTCATAGCAAAAAACTCTTTGGGCCGTAATGGACCACCCCATCGAATCTACCACTTCACAACCTCGTCGAAGGCCTACCCTCCTAAAATTTGTTTCGGTAAGTCATCATCATCATCATCGACAGCCGTAAAGTGGATATCAGTGAATAACTGGGCCACAGAAGTACCTGGAGTTCGTTGATCAGCTGGGACCTCTGCTCCGTCACATTGACTGACTCATCCAACTTTCCGTGTTGACGCTTCAGGTCAATCTCCATCTGTGCGATACGATTCACTTTCCTGTCAATATGATCCAATTTCTCGGTCAGCTTTTCCGTCGAACTGGCTGAAATTAGCCGGGGTTCAAAGCTCGAAGTCTGCTGACCTTTGAGGGCGACAGTCTTTTCGGATTCCAGTAAGAAATCTTCACAAATACGTTCGATTCCTGAGCTGACTGTTTGTTGGAGTCTAGGGTTGGATGGAAACACATTGCGATATAATGAAGAACACTTGTCTGCACGATTTATTATCCGGTCATCTCAAAAATCGATAAACGGAGTGGCACATAGCAATTAGAAACAAGGATTCGTGGGCATGTGTTTGGCTTTCTATTAGCTACTCAAGCATCGATAGCGAATTGTCACTCCATACGACACCGTGATTCTGTGTTGGACATTTGCACTGAAAATTGAATTCCCATAGATGAATAAAATCAGCGTCTCAGTCGGATACAAACACGATTTGGAATTAAGTTCAAACTCCCCGTCGAATATCCTAGTGAAGTGTCGCTAGGTGCGCCACATTGAACCGTTAATTAAAAAGTACAAATACAAGTACAGATACTGAAGCTGATACTGTCTTCTCCAATAGCGGTGAAGTTTTTACAAATGACTGACCACGCCCATCGAATAGGTCAACAAACTCGGATCAAACTCGAACGATGCACCAAGGGAAATATACACAGATTTTGTGGTTGCAATCAACATATTGCATAAAAACCGATAAAAACTACCCACAATGGCAAGACGGGCAGTTTAGGAACCAAGGGCTTTAGGAGAGCCATCACCGCCACTTCATTTTAAAATGTAAATAGGCTGGCCTGCACCGTATGTGGCTGGTTCTTCCTTTCTTCGCTAATCGGTTTACATCTGTTTACTCATCTAGTCGTCCAGAGATCTAATATTTCCACAAATTGATGGACTAGTCGACGAATGTGGTAAGAACGATCCTTCTATTCAACCTTCTGTGCTCTAATAACTCACAATAGCTTTTTGGTGAATTACATTTTTTAAATACCAGTTGAACAAACCAGAGTTGGAGGTCAACGTGCATGAGGACTGTTTTTGGAGTTCGCGAAGCGGTGGAGTTCATAGTTCTTTTCTTCGCTTGCCTAACGGTTCACATTTTACGGTTATCAGTTAGGGACAAATCTTCACTGGAGCGATCTGAATTACCAAGGACTTAATACGCCATAGTCACATAATCTCCATTTCTCAGACAATGGCCTTCCCCTGAATTCTAGCTTACTTCCATTGAGGAAACATAACTAATCATTGCAGTTAACGCCTAAGCTAACTAGAATCAGTTAGAAAATAAACCATAGAGTTTAACCGCTCTACCTTGAATTTCATACTTTATCCTAACCTGTCAACGGGACAAGTATTTGGTAGCGTTAAGCGTGAGTGGTGCCACCGGTTGCTACTAATAGGTCGTCTCTGATAGATAATTCTAGGGTTGGCTTATCCTCTCACAGCAACCAGTGGCTTTAGGCTAAATTATTCGACTGCCAACTGGTGGGAGAATAAACAGGTGAGGACTTTGAGCCAAATGTGCAGGTCAGAACCATGAATATTTTGACCTGCACACACTTTCTCGCAAAAGTGAAGCTCTGTCCATGAGCGAACTTACTGGAATAATTTGTGAATGAAGCAAAAATTAACGGAAACACTGTCTATCTTCTATTGTCCGTTTGTTTGAAGTTTAACTGGTGTTTGAGAATGTTCATGCAAAATAAAGCCCTTTTTGAATTCAAGTCTATCGCCTTATCGTCCAAATCAAGTCGTCACACACAGCAAGAGAAAAGTTTCAAACCCGGCGCTATGGATCACTTAATACGGGGGCAGTATGTATCATCTCATCCTCAGAGCTATTCACGATAGTTCTTTGACAAGTCGATGCAGCATTAAGCTCATTTTTCAAACACTGTGAGTGATGTGGAAGTGCATATGTCAACCAATCACCTACTGAACCACAGCCAACCAAAATTATTCCATCCGGAATGGTAATTTTCTGAATTCTTCCGTATGCTTTTTAGTTAAACTGCTGCATGTGACTGTCCAGTATATTGACAGTGGGCATTAACAGGTTGCCGCCAGCGTATCGATTTTTTCGACAAACCTACGTACAGACGACAGTGAATATGTCTCATTGGATGCATAGAACAATCGACCGATTGTCTGTGCCCGGTGCACGCGCGTCCACGCACGCGTATATATGACGGTGTGCGTTTGTTGTTTGTCTTCAGGCGGTACTCCATCAGGGTGATCGTGGTGCAAGTGATTTGACTAGTGAAATCCATGAGATTAGCACAAAAGACGTCCGACCATTTCGGTAAATACACTCATTTGCAAACGAATTGTTTTTTGGCAGCAGATTCAGCTGAATCCAGATTAAACTCTGGTAAACGATGGTCCGCTTCCACTAAACGAGCTGCACCAGGTCGCCACATGTTTCATTGTTTCGATATTCGAGGTAAACTTTGTCTAAACGTAACATACTACTCGAGGAGTTTTCAGTAACCTTATGAGTATGGTTTTACGTACGTCCAAAGCACAGCAAAAGATGTTTTGTTTCATATTGATCTACTTTGTTGCTGAAGGACTGAAGACATCCGTGGAGGTCACGAGAATTCAACGAACAAGTGTCGTTTTCCCTGATTTGTTACTCATAAAATATGTACGTGCTATGGTTTTACGTCTAGTCAAAGCACAGCAAAAGATGTTTTGCTTCATATTGATCTACTTTGTTGCTGAAGGACTGAAGACATCCGTGGAGGTCACGAGAATTCAACGAACAAGTGTCGTTTTCCCTGATTTGTTACTCATAAAATATGTACGTGCTATTTTCAAGGCCTCATTTAAAACCGTTGAATGAAGCAAACACATCGATGGGTCATGAAAATAAGTGAGTGACACCGATATCAGTATGGGTCGGGGAAAATGGTTTTCTGCAGACCGAATCAAACTGAAAGGTTGTACAAACATTTTTTACTTGTAGAGTCTTGGTTTATCTAGCCGAATTCTGATACTTCTGCAATTGATATCATTTAGTAGGCTTCAGGACTTACTGATACTGAATACCACCTTCCGTTGTTTTGATATATACGCTTAAGTTCCATCTTATTCTCGCAAGTAAATTCTGGCCAGTTTCATATAAATTTCCACTAAATCAGCCGAAACAAGTTTTCTTCGTAGTCGTTGGTCCTCTTACCATTTACTCTTCCATAGAATATATATCACTAAGCAACGACTGATCGCTTGTGCACGGATTCACATACGGATATCAAAAGTAAGTTGGGTCATCTACTCACCTTTTATTAAACTGGTCCCAGCGGTCGGTAATCTGTTCCAAGTCCTTGCGAATCTTACTGGTATCCTCCGACTGGAATCTCGTCATGAGGGATTCAGCCTCATGAGTGTAGTTCCTTAGTTTTTCTCGACCCAAGGCCAACGAGTCACCTAGATCCTAAAAGAAAATCAGGGGAATAAATCAACAGCAATCAAGCCAGTGCTATCGAAGACACTGGTGCGTAACCAAAACAGATAGATAGTAAAAGTGGACCTCACAATCCACTTCGTATTTTAGTTCTTTTCAAAAGATGCGCAAACTATATCCAGAGGGTAGCTTCTATCCTACAGGACTTTGTTGCAAGATTGGTGGCAGTTAAAAGGAGAATTAGTATACGGAGCAAAAACTGAGTCGGTTATGTAACTAAAAATTTCGCCACTATTACATTCTATCGTGCATTATAAGACTGAAAGTGTATTCAGATTGGAAACGTGCTTCGGCCGACTGCAGTTACACCAAAACTGAGGCTGCTTGGCCTTCATTGCTATCTGGGATAAATTCCTCTTCCACCCTTAGTACACTCACTTCTCCAACATCACCAATGGCTGCTTGAATTTTGTACCCAAGGAAAATGGAGGAGGGGTGGTAAATCTTCATAGGCAGGTCAGCGAGAAAGTGAAATACTTTTAGCGATAGAAGGAAGGCCAGAAAAAGGAAACAGCGATCTTATTTTGGCTTAACAAGCAAAATATCCTGAACTATATGTGTGTTCGATTCAATCAATATAAAGATGAAGAAAAGTGAATTTGAACTTACTTGCAATCGCTTCCGGCTAGAATCTGGGCTGAGAGGTAGTCGTCTTGGTGAATCAAATGTCTCCCCATCTCCTGACCCTTTGGAACCTGTTAGAAGATCCAATTCCGCTTCAGCTTTGGTCAACCAGCGATCGAGATCACGCTCATGATCCTTCAATTTCTGTGTGTCCGCTATGATTTCTTCTAGCTCAAGTGTTCGACGTTGCATTTGGTCCTCGGTGTTCGCCCAAAGTTCAGACAAGTTTTCGGCTAGAAAGTTTGAGAAAATTTTCGCACAGATTAGCTGTCATCCACAGGGTTTATCTTGAAAAAGTGTCACGGTAAGGCAAATTGGAAAGACAGTCTTCGGTTTCAGTAAGCCGGTCAACCAATATTTTACCAAAAGACAATGCATTTGAAGTATCACACAGTGGTTCCAGAGTGCATTACGCACAACAATATAAGGGCAACACACCTACAGGCTCGTTGTGGTTATATAAGTAAGGTAATCAGGAAAAAGACTCGTAAGGGCGCTCAACTTCACTATCTTCTCCAAGAGGTTAGTGGTACGTAAGTTGACATATCGCAATCTGGAATCAACAGTATGAGCAACCTAAGATCTAGACCGTAATTAGCATGTGGAACCAAGCTCGTCTCCGAGGGGACCGAAAGAGGAAGCAGGTTAATTTTTCGCCTACCTGTGCTAGGATCGTCATTTAAGATAGAATAGTGGAATTCCACAATCAACGAGAATTGAGTGGTCTACGAAAGTCCAAAAATTAGTGTGACCATCACAACGAGATTTGGGAAGGATGGTGTTAACCTAAAACATGATACTTTCTTCGTCTAAGAAGCCCCCCAGACTGCTGAAGAATACCTGCATTTAAAAATGCAACTTTGTTTGCATTCGATCAAACGAAATTTCTAGTGCGACAAGAATGACTCTTCTAGTACCATGGAGGAGCTACTCATGCATTCATAGGTTTCCCTGACAAGAAATGACAGAAAGATGGAGAGTCGATGGCGAAGAAGTATGAAAACTCTAACCGTTCGACATCTGCCGCCCCGCTGGATAAGGACCCCGGAAAGCAACTCATCAGAGTTCAGTGACACTGGCAATCGTGTCTCAGGCATGCATCATAGTTATCTCTTTCAATGGGTGGCTGGCCGGTTTTGTTTTCAATTGATTTTACGAATCAACTGATTTTACTAGCACCCAAAGTGCCTTAACAATATCTTTCACGCTCTCTAATCTTCAGGTAACGAAAACTTTCATCTTGCCCGTGGTGCAAGGTTTATGGCTGATAAACAAGTGAATTGAGTACTGGAGCCGAGATCCTACCTGAGCTTGGTAATACGGTCGTAACAAAATTACCATGCTCATAGAACAATTCGACTTTCACTACCAACATTTGTTTGTGTCGCTGAAGTACGCCAGAAGCTCGCTCCCTTTCTGTGATTTTTTGTTACAGCTGCCCCGATATCAACCCACTTCCTTGATACTTTTACGTCCATCTTCACTTCTATGGTAGACCATATTACGTGCTTCTGTTTCCCATTTTCTGTTAGAGCGCTCGGAACTATTATATCTTCCCGAGTTTGACATTACCAGGGTTATCAGTGACATCGATTACGCAATCACTGCGACTACAGCATCCCTGTGTGCTACATAACAGCTCCTTTGTGGTCCTCATGTTGAAGACAAGTTGGAAGGCATAGAAGCAGACGAAAAGCCGAAATAAGACACTTTCACTTCAAGCAAGGTAGCACTTTCAACCTATTTTTAGTCCTATTTTTACATACCCAGAATTGTGACAAACACTTATATAGAACAATGGTGGTCAGTGAAAAACAGAGTTACGTTTAAAAGGTAACCGAGGTGTACAGCCTCGTAAAACCACTGGAAAACTCAAAAACAGTGAGGTACTAGTATCAGAAGATTACACCTATCAAACGAGTTTTTGAAATGGCCACATGTTTTCGAATGACCTGCATACTCCCATACACAGACGGATTTGTTTTCTGGCAAAATTCTTTAATGTTATTCGTAACTTTCTCCCTCACGGTGTACACTTCACACGAACTTTCCAAGCAAGTCACAGCAGGGCAAAGTGCACGCTGATAAATCAGTCGAGCTGTATGACGGCTACCATGATTGATTTTTTTCAAGGGGTTCTGTTCATACAATACAACCACAACACTTCATCACGGTAGTTTGACGTATTGAGCATAAGTGATCGATTTGCCCCTCTAGGCAACACAATTGAGCTACGAGCATTTGGGGCAAATCAAATGCAACAGAGGAGTGTGCGAGCAGATAAATGCGAATGGTTTGTGCATTGACAGAGGAACATCTCTAAACACAATTTCTGATCCGAAGCAACTGAGAGAGTATCAACTACGGTAAACTGAGAATTGCTGTGGTTCCGTAGAGCAGATCAACTATGCGCGACAGTCACGTGAGATGCTAATAATTAAGCAAGCCGAATGTGAATGAACATCACGATGTGATCACTGTGATCGAGAAATTTGGAGTAGTGTCCGCTTACGATGACTGGGGCGAGTCACTCTCAGCAAGTGTCCATTCATTGAGCTCCTCGGACAAGCGGAGACTGTGGTTCTGTGTACGTATCCTTTTCACTCTTATTATCTAACTCCAGTACTATGTGCATGTCTCCCGGTTTTGTGATTATGTGCCGTCCAGATTCTTTCCATTTGCATCATTTATGCCTCTCGAGCCATTTCAATGCTCAAGATCAATGTGCAGTGGCACCAACTTCTTATTATAAATTCTGATGAAATCGGACCAACTTCAGGGATTTACCTTCACTTGAATGAATTCAATAGTTTAGGATGACGCAGAGCGCATGGATTCAAAAATGCTCCACAGAAAGGATGACAGGGTTTCTTTTGATATGCAATTTAAAAGTAACTATTATCCTTGAGTTCACCTGAATGGTCGGCATCCGAGCCGGATATCTTATCAAAAGTTCTTGGTCGACAGGACACCTGTAAACTGTTATATTGTTTGATGAACAAAGTACGTTTCCTCTCTCGTGCATTTGCACATGGCTCAGGTGAGCCAGTTGCAACACTAGCTATGTGAAGATGCAGCTCTTCCTGTATAACTAGACCACGAATTTTTTGTCGTCGGCACTCCACAAATGCGATCAGCTCTGAGGAAAACACGGGTAAGCCACAGACAAGGCCAAGATATCTAAATGGCTTTATCTTGGTCCAGTATTCCAGTTCAAGGTGATTTTCCTCCCTGAACTAACATTCACTCATCTCGATGCGACTACTTGCACATATATCTTCGAACGCTGATAGGACCACAAGATCATGCAGCCAAATCACTGTTGCTCGAACAACAAGTGAGTCGTGTTTTCTAGTCCGAACTGACCAGGTCACTGACAAAATACAGGCGGTTTATCAATAGGCTGATGGGAGGGTGGGTGGTGCTATATCCTGTCCAGGTGAGAGTTATCACCTTGCTTTCAACTGTTAAGATTGAGGGATCCAAATTTTCTGCGTTTCATGAACTGCTCATTGCTGATGACTACCAATCAAGTTGCAACAGCTCAGCACTTCTTCTCGACTTTTCTGTAGAGATTACCTTCACTGAGAGGACGAAGTCATAACTGAAAACTTAGTTGAAAACTGCAGCGGTTTTTGAAAACAAGTAATTTTACGGAAAGAAAAACACTCAATAGCCAAAGTCATTGAGCTTAGCGCGTTTAAAAAATGTTCGAAAAGGAGTATTTGCTTCGAAGGCAATTGAGATATAGAAAATACCCTAGTAAAGTTCTCACTGGAGGAAACATGTCGGATCATATTACGGCCGGTTCGCACTTAAAAAAGGAACACTAGAACAATCTAGGCTGTCATGTGGAGAAAAGCAGCCTAAACCGAATAGTGGTAGTTTGCATATCATTTCTGGGTAGATCCAACTGAAAAACCTCCAACAAGCCCTGAATATGCATGGTAGATTTTGCATTGCACCGAAACTAAACACATTGATCGATACTCACGAGTACAACTAAGGTTGCGAAACTAAGGTTGGAGGTCAACGACGTACGGACATAGTCCTAATTTTTTAGCTATTTTTCTAAGATACTGTCTACCTAGCAGAAAAATGCACTTAGAACATTTCGAGCGGGTTTCCAATATCATGTTGGTGCATTGGTACAATTCCTGTGCAAGCGCACCGAACACCTGTCGCATGCAACTCACAAAGTTACAATTTCGTGAAACGGTAATAAAAGAACGAAAATTTGCTACATCTGTCAGCAAACAAGTATATATTTTCTGTAACAGCTTGGAAATCTTGATAAGGAAATAGGTATAAAGTTTAGTACTCGCTTCTACGAAAAAGCTAGATCGTTTTCGACAGGGTATTTTACTCTCAAGCAGTGCATTAACCGTGAGATGGCAGTATTGAGAGCAACGGCGGTTTCTATCTTTATGTGTAGTCGAAAACTGGATTTTACAAACCTGTAATAAACAGTGTCTGAATTTCTAATTGTAATCGTACTGAGGAAATAAACCAACGCATCTAAAATATTACGCAGAAAAGTCGCAATTTTTGCAAACGGCTGTGGTACTAGTCAGAGAAAAACGTTTTTAATTATTCAGGTAGAGAATGGCTCCATTCTTTCAGTAGAGTCAGACCCTCGGCAGTTGGAAAATCGGTACTTTGTGAAGCAGGTGCTTTGGAGAGTTTATCCATACAATGGATCAAGCAGCAGTCCAGAAAGTAGTACATCTGAATGCCAAACATTCAACTGGACAGTGAATTTAACTATTGTTTGTTACAAATCTATGATTCTTTCATGAAGGGTCACTATGAATGCTAACTACAAACTCAATAATGATATCCACCAGTCTAATGTGAAAGCCATGGTCGCTTTCCTGCTCGAATGCAGGAACACAGCACTGGAACAGCGTATCCAGTTGCGCAGTCATATACTTCAACAGATGAAGACGCTGACAAGGGCGCGGCAAAATACTAAACTGCTGCTTAACTTATCAAAATGATTCTATTATTTCTAGCGGAGCATAAGGCTCCGGATATGGTGAGAGACGACAGCATCGAGTTGTATTGCAAGATCTCCTTGAGATTGACTCTGGAGTCCAAGTATACACCCGTTGTGGATATAAGCGTAGAAAGTGTTATACACGTTTAGTCAGCATGAACTACTATACATTCTTCGCACACTCGAATTTCTTCACAACAGTGACTGTTTAATCTCTCTTACGAGCATACATCGCCCCCGGACTCTCAGGTAATCGTACCATTCTGTCTGCTTACCCAGACATGGCTTTATTATCCGCCAGTAACTGCTACCGCAAACAATTATTTTGGAGGTCAGTTGTTATGACAACTAGCACTTATAGTTTGCTCATCAAGACAGGTATAATTTTGATTGGTGTTACGGTGTGGTGACCTTGTCCGGCATGCATAACTTCGGGTGAATGTAGTCTACACTTTTTCCTAGCATAACTGTTATAAAGTGATGTTGTGTAGCGAAATACACTCGTTTGCAAATAAATTTGGTTATACGAACGACTCAAGTAGAACATAAAGTTGGCAAAAACTCGGGAACTGCACCTACCTGATGAGCCCCAAGAAGGACGAAACCGGGAGAGGACTGTCGAAAAACTTTCAGCAACCTTCTGAGTAGTACATTACGAATATACTGTTGTGTACTTTTCCTGAGTGGACATGCTAACAGAGGGTGTAGCACACGTAGCATGTCAACGTCTTACTGCAGCCACAGTAGTTGAAATCATCAGTCTGCGTGGTTTGGAATGACGCATTGGTATATCCATTAATTTGACTGTTGGACGGAGCTAAGCTGTTTGGCCAAGAACTGGGAGCACGCGTCCTCCTCGAAGCCACTCGTTTGAAATAAATTTGGTTATACGAACGACTCAAGTAGAACATAAAGTTGGCAAAAACTCGGGAACTGCACCTACCTGATGAGCCCCAAGAAGGACGAAACCGGGAGAGGACTGTCGAAAAACTTTCAGCAACCTTCTGAGTAGTACATTACGAATATACTGTTGTGTACTTTTCCTGAGTGGACATGCTAACAGAGGGTGTAGCACACGTAGCATGTCAACGTCTTACTGCAGCCACAGTAGTTGAAATCATCAGTCTGCGTGGTTTGGAATGACGCATTGGTATATCCATTAATTTGACTGTTGGACGGAGCTAAGCTGTTTGGCCAAGAACTGGGAGCACGCGTCCTCCTCGAAGCAAAATATTCCACTAAATTAACCCAACTGTTTAAGGGACATACGGTTGGGTGGATTGTCAGTCAGTTGGAGATTTTGCTGTCATTTCATGATGAGTGCTCCTCCCTAGGGTGTATGCATCTTCACCAAGAAGATCACTCGCTATAACTGAATGTGTTTTCTTCTCGGGAAATCACATCATTTTCAGTGTCTGATTTTACAACGCAACCGACAAGAACAGTACGTGTGAAAAACTGTCAGAAAAATCTCTCACAACCATCTTAAACCATCTTGTCATACGTCTTGCGGTCCTACAAAGAACTAAGCCTGACATTTCTTCCTGTACTAGTTGAATGCCAGACACAAAAAGTTCACTTTGTTTACTCGCAACTGGTGACTATTAAAAACACTGCTACCCTTCTACTCAGACGAGCATATGAAAGTGGTTGATACAGAACCCAAATGGATAGGTGTTGCACCGTCACTTGAGAAGCATGCACTACCCGCGAAAACAGTTGACTATTCTTGTTTCCTATTAAAACACACTTCAGTTACCGGTGAAAATGACGAAGGACAGCATGTGTCAAGCTCATTGGGTGTTAAACGAGGGGCTCATCACACGATATACTGAAACGCTGGAACAGATGCAAAAACGGTTTTGTCACTTATCCCTTTTAACACAAAATTAAAACGCATTATTCTCTTAAGAAGAAGAGTAAGAACCTGTGAGACGTTCAATCTCATTTACATGAGCACACCTTATTATAGTATGGAGAGATTTCGAATAACGGCCAATGGACAACCTCAATTTTTGTTTTCCGTCTTTAAAAATTTGCAGTTAATCGAGAGAAAAACTTGACCGACCGTAACTGGTGCCTTTTGAATCCTTCAGCTCATGAGCCTATTTGTTCAGAACATTGCACATCACTGATTTCTTGAGTACTGGATCGTTAAAGCAGCTAGTGGTTATAGGCGTGGTCAACCTGGTCTGATTCAGGGCAGACTTTTGTGAAGTTTTCTTCTGCTTCATTAAAAACTAATCCATTTTCAGGTAGAACATAAAGTTGACGAAAACCCGGGGACTGCGCCTACCTGATGAGCACCAAGAAGGGCCAAACCGGTCGTGGGGTGTTGATGGATTTTCAGCAACCTTATGAGTAATACATTACAAAGATATACAATCCATTTTTTTCATCATACAAAGGCACACAAACCCCAGAAATAACTCATAAGAAATTGCTGAGTAACAGAGTTACGCAAGAGGGGTTTGCTACTGTTAGTATTTCTGTGTGACAATTTCTTGGGGTTGTACCGTCCGTATAGGTCAACTTTGTTTCTATTCCACATGTCGCTCCACACATCCAGGTATCTTGAACACAGTGACAGACCGAACCAAGTTGCCTCCATATCTGAGCAAGTCGAGATGGTTTGAGGTAAGCCCTTGGTTTGCAAACTAGCCTCAACATCTCGACTTCTCCTTTCCGGACTTGAACGACCTGGCAGTATCTCAGACCATGCAGTCCTTTAACGCGGCGCAGCAGCTAGGCACCCGGAAGCTCTTACAGCCGAACGATTATTAGTTTTCATTCGAGGTGATAATTTCGCTTACTCATCAAAATCACGCAAGGTCTATAGGCACAAGTGCTTGTTCGAAAAATGTGCTGGCCCAATATTTTTCAAGGGATACACGTGTAATAAATAGTTTCTACTTCCAGGTACAGTGTCACCCGGCCTTGCAGTGATCGCCAGTTGAATTTTGTAGCTTTGTACATTTTTCTAGCAGCAGTAAAACGAGAGGGTACAGAAAAAGGATTGATAAAAAAGACCACAGTGAGTAGATACCTGTTTCAATAGTAGCTATATGCTGAGTACTTTAATGGTAAGTCTTTCGCGAAAGAGTAACTGGGAGTTACTTACTGTGAATAATGAATCATGGGCCCTCTAAACAACCTTTTATCAACATTCCGACGTTTTCTCACTTTAACCAGACTGCGTTGATAATTTCAAAGATACTGCGCCCCAGTTACAGAAGCTTATTTGTATAAGATAACCCTGGAAAGCAGCCATAACTGTTATCTACAGAAATGTCCGTTTATCTCCAGAGCAAATCATGTTTAAGGCGAAGAATATCGTACTACAAGATAAGGTTCAAGATTATTTTCTAGGACGAGCTGGATATGCTCTCCTCATCAACTCTGAAAAAACCTTTCGGTAAACGCCAGGAGGAAATATCCTACATACTTTCATTTTGCACGTCAATGGTGCTAGCAAAGCTAGTTTGAATGATCACACTACTGCCAGATCTGTTTTATCGGGTGGATTTTAGTTTCACCTCTGATCATTAATCACCCACCGGCACTTTATCCAGGGCTGGGATAGTAAACAAATATGCCCCTAGAGATCGGGATCGTTAACGTTATCAACAAAATTGATGAATGTTACCACGCGGGTTGCACTTCACTACTACCGGAAACTACTGAATTAGCATGAGAGTCAGGGATTCCACCAAGGTATGAAAACCGGTTAACATTGGGGTAACCGATCTCTTGCTTTGGTTTCACAAAAGGCAGATGGCATTTCCCGAGCATGTGAGTTCAGCTTTCCGGGCCCCTCAAGGCCCTTATAGAATTAGGTGTTAACTTAAACAAAACATTGGAAATAAAAAACACCCCCTTCCGGTTGAAACACCGTATCTTCAGTGAACAACCCTGGTAATCAAACCAACAGGATTATCAGTAATCTAGAGCGACTCCATCCTTAATCCTGGAGATGTATGTTCAGATTTTATAGCTTCTAAAATTTATAGCCCAGAAACAGGGAGAATATGAAAATCCCCCTTTATCTTTACTTTTCCTTTTCTATTTGCTTATCCACTGAAGACAAACCACCAAGTACCGAAGGAAACAATGGTGTTTATGTACATCTGTCTCTCAACACATGAGCTAGCAACTGCGTGCAGGCAAGTGACTGGTTCCGTCACTGCAAAGTAGCAAAGCCTATCCAGCCGGGGAATCCATTTTTCAGGTAGATCGTCCAAAATCGTAATAGTCTGAAGCACGAAAAACTGAGAAGTTTGGGCAAAATAAATCATTCGCTCTTGTCACGATGAATGTCACTGGAGAAGAAAGTTGCTTGCAGTGGCAAAGACGATCAGACCAGCTGTATACAGCAAATCAACGTGGATTTAACAGTGCAACCTTCAGTGTGGTAAAACTCTCCTATCGTCTATTTGGGACAAGCAACGTCTAGACCGCGCAAATTTGTTGCATTCCCAGAGAAGTCTTCTCTTCTTCTTGTGCAAAGCGACATGAAAATATAACCAATGCATCCGTACGACTCTTAGAGAAATCACTTCTCTCATGTTGTTCTGTCAAGGAAGTACTTCACTGTTCCGGTAAAAAGAATCAGAGTCGTTGTCCTTATTTGATGACTTTGCACAAAGACGTAGAGTTCCAACCTTGTTTCAATTCATAACTTTACCAGGTTGGACCAATGTAGCTCCGCGTGAAGTTGATGTAGCTATTCGTTTTTCTAACTCAACAAAGGAAACTCTATAATTTCTGTGTCTAGTGATCTACAAGGTGCTGCCGTTCATGTGCACCAGAGATTCTGCTGCCACGGGATATCACTCAAGAACCAAGCATAATTTCGATTAATGGGAAGCTGGAGGAGTTTAGCACTCAGCTTCGATTCATTTGAACTCGAAAATCATTCCTGTAAAACAACCTCAGCTCACAAGAAAAACCCCTCAAACACTCGGTTTTGGAAGCCATCTTGTGAGTCAAGATGGAGGATAAAGCCCAGAACATTCGTAAAAGAAGTTAGCGAATATGTATGCATTTGCAAACTAATTTGGTTCTTTCGAGAGACTCACCTGGAACCCAGCTAAATCTCTCGTTTATGATGTTCTCAGGCAACTGAATGTGCTGCACCAGGCCGCCTGAGAACATCACAAACGAGCGATTCAGCTGGGTTTTCAGCAACCTTATGAGTAGTACATTGCAAATATATACATGTATCGCGATATTTCAAATATCGTAGCGACTGGAACATGAGGCGGCCTGGTGCAGCACATTCAGTTGCCTGAGAACATCATAAACGAGAGATTTAGCTGGGTTCCAGGTGAGTCTCTCGAAAGAACCAAATTAGTTTGCAAATGAGTGCATATTCGCTAACTTCTTTTACGAATGTTCTGGGCGTAAAAGAAGATGAACACTACAATTTCCACCCGTGGTTATCAATCGAAGGTTCATTGAACACCACTTCCGGTAAATTGAATAAACACAGTAAATCGATGAGAGATACGCCGTAATTTTTGCATAATAGTAGAATTGCATAGTAGAATTGCCAATCAGTCATCCATCTCTGCCCACTTGAGTGCTGATCTGCGTGAAGATTTGCCTCGAAATTCGTCAGATGCGAAGTGCAGCTGATTCGAAACGATGATGGAACGGGGGAACAACCCATATAGTGACCCACTAAATCGGCATCAGTGACCGCTTCGCTTAGGTCATACAGTTGATAAAGCCTACTAGATTAATTCGCTTTCGAAGAGGCATCATTTGCTATTGTGCGTTTCATCAACTCACTCCGCACACATTAGTAATATTAATACATTTCTTTGGGCATGATAAAATAGAGTTTATCATTTATGGTTATCGACCCACTATCGCTACCTATTTACCACAGTGAGCAGATGTGCTTGCTAAACAAAATTAATAATTCAGTGAGTGGATGGATTCCACCAGTGACAGAAAATTCTGCTTCCATGATATCCAGCTTACTGCCGAGGAGTACACTGAATTCTCACCGCTAATGGAAATGTGTGATGTTGTGTCGTCGTATTTTACTCCAAATGCTCATCATCAACCTCAGCAACAGTATCAACGTTTTTCAGTCTGCTGTCGAACAGCCGGCAGATGTGTCTACGTGTCACCGTGAAGTGAATTGATATTATTGATGACCTCCGACTCCCAGGGACCGGAGATTTCTACATGGATTCTGAATATTGTTACAGAATTCTGGGTGTAAAGGCGACACTCTTATCCCGTTTGAATTTGCACATAAATGCAACTCAAACGCTTTGAACTATGGCAAACTGTCTTTTGAGAAAGAAGCGTCATTCGCCGGGCAAAATGAAAGAAACCTGAAAAATTGCAAACCGTAGTTTATTGATTCACTACCAGGCGCACAGAGATAAATAAAAAACGAATTGCATTGTTGTATCAACATAGATGCACACTAAAAGCATACGCACATACACAGACCGCAAGCAACAAACTATCCCAGACTGATAACATAACGAGGAATTCCACGCTGGCTGTTAGTTTAGATCGAACGCCATGTTTGATATCTGGACGTTCCAATTTGGTGTATCGATAAATTGTCTCACAAACGTTTGTTTGTTGTGAATAAAAGTTTGCGAATTGCACGTGTGCATGAAAACTTATTATTCAAAATTAAAAGGAATGCTTTGCTAGGCGCAATCAAAATGCTTCTGTAGTATAGCATAATTACAGAAAATAAATCACTCACTCACTTATTCATTCAAATTGGCGTGCCCCAAAATTTATCCGTTTCAACTGTACTTAAGAAAACAGATTGTATGCTTCGAGAAATACACTAATTTGCATATCAATTTGGTTTTCACGAGAGACTCAACTGAATCTCTCGCTTATGATATTCTAAAACTGAATGGGTTCAAGGTTGACGGAAACTCGGGGACTGCGCCTAGCTGATGAGTCCCAAGAAAAGCGAAACCGGTCGTGAGCTGTCGAAGAGTTTTCAGCAACCTTGTAAGTAGTTTCCTTCATGAAGATTGTAAGCTTCTTTGTTCACTACGGAACTGATATGATGCTGATACTGTGTTTCGTTCTGAATACTTTTAGTGTTTATTTAGACTGGATTAACCTTCATCAGGTTCGTATAACCACAAACAAGGTTAAAAGATGAACTGCTGATTTGGATCTGAACAGACGACTTTCTTTTTGTTTTCCAGTCATGTAATATGGTTGTGGGTGTGGAATCAGCCGTCGTTATAGTCACCGTAGAGTGTAACGTACGGGCGACATATATGGATGCACTAAGTTGGGATCTATGGCCTCACTCTGAGAAACCCATGACCGAACCGCACATTTTTGATGACTTTCGCATGGCTGCGATTTCTAGTGCTATCTGAACTGTGACTATGATGACTGGCTAGAATAGTTTGCTTTAAACTGACTCTGCGGTTCTCCGACGTTATACTTCCCTCATAAATCCAAAAGGCTGATGCGCGATAGTTGGAAAACTACGCTAGCATCTTACTGAAATAAAACTAAGATAGTATAATCTATTCACTTAAACGTTTTACACAAATACGCAGTATGTCTTCAAAGAAATTCGGTATTTCTTAGTGCCCGTTGTGGTTATCAGTACCGCACTTTAGGATCTACTCCTTTCTGCTGCATTAATCCACGTGATCTACCTTCCGACGACACTTCTATTGCCTATAGATACCGTTCTCATAAAAACCAACCCTCTGTCCACCAAAAGAGCTAACTTTTCAAACCATTCTGAAACAGTGTATTCTCGTTTACTTCCGAGCAATCGTTGACATATATGTTTTTCAGCTAAGACATTTGTGGTGAGTGGAGGTGTTAGTTACCTAGCTCCATTCACATTGTCACAAGCCACCACTTGTTGTAACGGCTGATCTCAAAGGGCAACGCTAAAACTCTCGTTTTCATTTATTCCACCCAGGGTAAAGATACCAAAATGTCTAGACTGACATTGAATGGCAACTCACTATTGTTCTGCATTAAGAATGATAATGAAGCAATAAAGTTGTGTGCGTGGAAGCAATATCCTGGAAAACAGACTACATCGTTGCGTAACTCCTTTGAGCTGACTGTCACCATTTCCGGTCATCAGATCTCATGTCTAATTTTAGCATTTTGACTTTGACGTTTAAGGCAAACTCAACTGGAAATCCTCCAAAACACTGCATTATAATGTCCGTCTTACTTACCTGATGGCATTCAAACTCCCGACTTTCCAGATAGGAGTTTGACATAAAATATTTATGGTCTGGTTAACCATTAACTGACGATGCTTCCCTTCATCGGAATCACCGCTCTATCGTATCATCAAGTTCTGACTGACTCCTCGTTTCTTATTTATTTTACTTTCTGAAAGCCTGTGGTTTACAATCCACTTGAAGTTCATGCACTCAGAATGCTCCTAATAATGCTAAAGTAGTTATATGGTACTCCTGGTGTAGAATAGAAAGCTCCAGATTTATCAAGAAAGCCTCCTATGGCAATAAAATTTCAAGGTCTTTTCACCAGGCGTAGACGTCTGTTCACTAGCTCCATGAGCTGCCTTTGCTACGAGGTGGCGATTTAATTGTAGAAATCATATTCGTCAACAAACGCATTGTACTCTGCAGGAAACGTGGTGACAAAACTAAGATGGCCAAGAACGACGGTTTGCTTGGGTAAGATGGCTGAAACCTTCGGAAATCCATAAGCAATGGCTGCGTATAAAGACCAGTAACAAGACTGGTTAAGATGGCGTATTATTGGATTTTAACTGACGAAAAAAGCGGGTGAAATCAAGCCAGTATTGTAGTGAATCTGTGAGCATTCTGGTACTTAGGAATGCCTGAGGAAAGCTTTGGAACCGTTCCAGTTTTGTTGCATTATAAAAGCTCGAATTTTTAGTGCGATTTAAAAACTACTGACCAATCACAAAAATGTAGACAGTTCCTCTCGTTTAACGGAGCGTTGCATAATTTTACAGCTGCAAGTTTTTCCCTTTAATCTAAGAATTAAGGGATGAGAAGAAATTTGCATAAAACAGAATTTCGCTTTTCTCTCCAAAGCACACTACTTATAATGCTGCTGGAAGCATTTCAGCAGATCACTACCGACTTCGCCTTTCTTGAAGTTCCTCAGAATACTACTTTTGAGTATGAGCATGTTGATACCCGATTAAAACGTAGTAATAAGTCTTTCCCACAAATCGTAAATAGAAGATCACGCGTGGTGAGCTGTCCTGTGGCCTACGAAATTTTAACTATTTCCGAAAAATTAAAAGCCGATCACCAGGATCCACAATGTGAGATATCTGTCGAATTTGACCAAACGCTGCTTTTGTTGAGACTACTTTGTTCTTTTACTTTATGAAATACCTGGTCGGTTGTTTTACTTAAGTGATTCAGGTAGTTCATTTGAATCACACATAATTGTGTGGTTCAAATGAACTACCTGAACGAGAACTGAATAGGTAGATCATACTTCAGCTCTCTTATCAGTCACCCGCCGTCGGTTCACTCGAAATCTTTTTGGAGTGTGTGAAAAAGTGGCATTTTTGTGCATCTGCAGTTCACATCTGACCCAGATGTTACAATGCCGACATCACAGCCACGTTGAGCGTGTCCTTTTGCACCACATACTCGTTCAATCCCACTGTTTGCAATGACATGCTAGCTTGCAGTGACACACGCTTGACTGCCTCTTGGCCCCAGCGACTAGCACACAGCGTCCGCAAACAATGACGTATCGTGCCATGTAATTTTGAAACTTCACCTCTTGACAAAAGATGTGAAGTTGTTTCAGGATATAACGACTTAAGAATCCCCAATGTTTGTAAAAAAAAATGGTCAACTAAAATGAATTTCTGGAAGACTGGTGGGGAACAAATGCACAGAATAAGCCACGAACTTCAAAGTTAGTACCGTCATTGTAAAGAAATTCTTTGATTTTAAAGCGAGGCTAGGGGACGCACGAGATCACTTGGTTATTATGACGATAAATAAATCGTGCAATACCTCTTACGAAAGTGGTGTTCGATCAGATGGCCGTTGATCTGTTCGCCGAGCTTGGAAATTGGTTTGTAAACGTTTCGTCCCCAGTCGAGGAGACGTCGTCAGCGCGCAGTTGAGCGCGCCATCTGATCAACCACCAGTCAACACACTTCAGCTACCAATACAAAATCCCACTTACCCGAAGCATCATCCCCGATCATATCAGTTATGATCCGCACTGTAACAGGCGTGGATGTTTTGTGTTGTCCGTTCAAGCCACTGTTTGGGTTTTCCCGCTTAGGGTTAGTTATCAACCCTATGTCGCCCACAGAGGACGAAAACGGTACTCTATTGTGGGTCACATAGCACAGTTGTGGGTCTAGGACTGAGTCTGTGTGGCTCACCGTCGCACCTATTGCATTGTTTCTAAGCGGAGATGCCACGTTAGATCGAGTGTGGAAATCCGTTTGCACATTTTCACCGGACGCGTTACCGGTGGGTGAGTTTTGATCTCTTTTAAAATAATTGCCACGCGAAGAGTAATTTGCGCTTCTTTTCTTCTCCGCCTGTTTGGTTGATACCAATTCAATTACTTTATCTGTTCTTTCAGTTTCCAGTTGCTGTTGATCAGCTGAGAAATGAGCAGAACCTGGATGGAAGACGCTGGTGACGTTGGTTGATGTAACCAGATCGGCGCCAAATACACTTCTGGGAGGGGCGACCAATGGTTTTTGAGGTGAGCCAGGTGGCTGATCATCTTCCACCAGTTCTATGACTGCTCTTTTAAATCCGGACAAGAGACGCGAAACTGGAGAGGTAAAATATCCGGTCATAGCATCCTCTTTCTAGCCTTATACTAGTCTAAGATATGGATCCACATTGTAGAGGAAAGCCTCCAGATCAGTGACTGTCCACGATTGCACACCCAACACACGTCCATGCATCGCGTCGACAAAAGTGACTTGCAAACCGGCTGCGCAACCGATGGCTGTGCCTGTCTGTTGAACTGTGTGTCTGCCTCTCACCACAAGCATCTAAGACCGTTTGCACTTGGACCAACAAGTTTTCTCCGTTGCGCAGCCGGGACCAGCGTGTGCGAAGTGTATGACTTTTCAGCTACCATCACCCCAGAAACTGCCAGATATGGTAATGAATGCTTGAATGTCACGTAAAGCATCATCTTTGGGCACGTGTACTGAATGATCCCCAGGAGCATTGTGCTCCAATCAACCCGCACGTGGCCGCATTAAGCAAAGCTCCATTTCTTCAAAAACCTATCAGACAAACTGGTTTGGTAATCAGCGAAAACGCACAGACTTTTTTAGTGCTGGACATTCGGAGACTTTTAACACATGCGGTTTCTGTGCTAAGTTTAACGGGAGGAATCCCGCAGGAAGTATATTCCTTGTACGTTATTTAGTTCTTCCATCAAGGGTTCAGAAAACACTGCCTGATTTAGGCTACCACAAACCATCTGCTGCAAAAGTCTGGCAATTTACAGACAAATGCTACCAAGTCTGTGATAAACTCAACTAAATAAAATGGAGTGGAAGGTGTAGGGATGCGAATTAGATGAATTGTTACAAGTGACAGTCACACCTCGAGTCTAGTTCCTAGGATCAGGAGATTCTCTGAATTATCGTCCAGTTAGGTTCACGCTGTTTTGCCTGCGCATAAATCTTGGTTACAAAGGGCACACTATGGACCACGAAATATATGAAAACACGGGAGCGCAAAGTCCGCAAAGAAACCACCCACCTCCGTGGAAAATTTTGGAACTCATGCACTTATAAAACTGATCATTCTAACAGAATATAGTTTCAACCAGATTTCGGTGTTCGCGCTAGTGAAAACTAATCCACCCAAGAATCCAGCCAAGTGACCAAAACTGTCTCTTCAAAATCAGCTTAGAAATGTTCTTGTGGTAAGCATTAGGAGTTTTATTCTACCTCTCTCAGATGTATTAAATCCTCGGTTACCCACAAGAAGCTACCATATCATATATTTGGGCAGTAGTGAGTAACCGTTTGTAAAATTCCATTGTTTTAGAAAATCACCGAGCAAGGAGTAGCTAGGTGTGGAATCTGAACGGACACCGAAGTGATTTTAACTATAATGAGTCCTAAGATGGATTATTTATACACTAGCAAACTAAGGGCGAAACACTTTGACGTTTATTTCGACTACAATGAGAAACAATGAGATGGGATCGAAAGGAGAAACCAAGGATTGGGTCAGCGAAATTTTTGGAACCTTGCCTTGCAAGTATAGCTGCTTGGACGCTACTGGCTATGTGACGGAAAAGTGTGTGATGTGACAAGGACTAGCAGTCAGAAAACACTGGGAATACGGTAAACGATAGAGAGTTACTTCGCCAGCATATGCCAGACAGCTATAAGGAACCAAAGAGATTACCACAGCCAGCTACTGACTCTAGCGACAACGGGAACAAGTTTTAATCAGAATGCAGTCAAAATGGTACAGGTGTCGTATTTTGTCCACGTGAATGAGGGCACTGTAAACTGTGGTCACAACAAAGTTGATACGATCACTTGTCAAAGAGAATAACCCGGTGAAAATTGTCACAAATGCACTTTTTACTGCGCAACGATTTTGCAAGTATGGACTGCAAATGAAAGAATGGACATGCCCAAGTTTGTTAACTGCTCAGTTGTGTAACGTGAAATCTATCAACAAGGAAATGTTGGAATGCGATCTATCACTTCTCTACACACATGGGTCAAAGCGCCAGGTAGGCACAGTCAAACGACCGATGCTTACCGCATACTAATTGAGCAAATCGGGACAACTGCATCTAGTTAAGATTAGAGACACCGTCCTCAACGTAAGGAAAAAAATCATCAGTTACCAATAACATCAGTTTGTATGGTATTTTTGTCCATATCCGCCTACTACAAACTTTAAAGTCTTCGCAACCTCGGTATCTGTACAGAAATGTTGTTAAACTATTATAAAAGGCATCAACAACCCAATAGTTTTGGTTGCATTCTTTGGTATTCCTATTCTTTTTTTGGTTTTGTCATGGTGATGCCCAATCAAATTCGCAACCATTAAGTTTGGATGAAACGGAGAGCATATGCATTTTATGTAGTGATGAACATCTAAATCTTCCTAAACACTCCACCAAAAAAGAACATTTCGCTGAAAAAGCTGGTCCGTGTATTGTGATAAGATGTGACCTGAAGTAAGATCTTTTGATAGAGAGTCCTCTAGCCCTCACTAGCTCAGAGACACGGATCCGTCTTCGAAAAAGAACTGGAACTAGTGTCGGTGCCGAATGCATGTCTAATTAATGGTGTATCAACTAAGTCTACTCCCAAAATCGCAAGTTTTCAGAACACAATTTTTTTTATTTTTCAGAGAGCTGTCCTCGCTAGGAAAACTACGTGATATAGAAAGTGGTCTACTCTGGGCAGACTGTGAACAGAATTACGGCCATGTTGAACAAACGCAACTGGGCGTTTTGGGGCTGCTTTCTGTAAGGTAAGCTTTGTTGCGAAGTGGGCGTATTACTGTACTGCAGGTCGTCAAACACAATGACTTAAATTTGCAAAATATACGAACGTATAAATGTAATACACTACTCAAAAGCTTGCCAATTTTGCGCAACTTGGGTTCAAGTAGAACATAAGTTTTTGGAAACTCGGGGACTGCGCCCATCGAACCCCAAGAAGGGCGAAACGGGTCTTGTGTTGTCAAAGTGTTTTCAAATATCAATATGACTAGTGTATTATATCTGTGCGTGTATCGCGAGATCTCCAATATCGTACCAAATGAAACATGAGGTGGCCTGATACAGCACATTTGGTTACCTAAAATAATCATGAAAGAAAGATTCAGCTCGGTTCTAGGTAAGTCTCCCACAAAAGCAACTTGGTTTGCAAATGAATGTATTACACTTACGCATATTCATTTGGGTTGTTTTAGTTTTTCCCGAATAAATATTCTTTAGAATGCCGGGGCAACAAATTTATGGCACAGGCGGACCCTTATGTGAACATTCCTTCCAAGAAAAAAAGGTGTTTCTGGGTCTTTTTGGATAGGAGATGTAGTGTGATGCGTTTTTTCAACAAACGAATTCCGCTAGCTGGAATGACTTGTTTACTGCTTACCGTGGTAAGCAAGGGTTCGGGTGATTAGGAATCGTAATTTAAACTATACCCAGCTATCGGAGCTTGATGAGGAGTAACCTGGTCCATATCTAACCTGAAACAATACGGCCGAAGTGTCGATAGGTTGACGTAGTCTATGTCAAGTATAATTTGAATCTGTTGCACAAAAGTTCATTCAGATACAGCAAGCTTTTCAAGCAGCTTTGACGATTTCGATTTTGGTTTGCAAATCTAAAGGTTTGTTCGGCGACAATGAAGAGAAAATAGTACTGTTTTCTTATTAGCTACGGCCACCATTAGTGGACAACCGAAGAATCAAAGCTGGTCTACACATGGAAGGTCGAAGTATATGACACCTTTTCCTAGATCCGGGAAATGGGTCGCTTACTATGATGAGAAATACAGACACTGGAGGTCAATTTACTGAGCGGTGGGAACCCGACCAAGTTGGACTCACGCTGATGCAGGTCACATGGTTGAATGAATCACTTTGAGAAGCTAATCTTATGACGTAGTGTGCCAGATTGCTCAAGGTTTGATCATGATGACAATACCGGTTTCTTTAATTTCAACCGGAGTAATCCCTCGGCCAGCCATCAGTGATGAACGCAGTCCTCATGAATTTGCCAATACCACGTGCGGAATGTCGTGTTTATTATCTAAAACCAATGTTTTTATCCGGCAGCCTCGAATAAACTCGTCTTTTTATGACTGGGTCAAGATAGTGCAGCCTGGCACATGTGTTAACGGTCGAGTTTACGATGCTGGGGTGCGCTCAGTATCGTTATACAGGTCAGAATCTTGGTCGATGTGCACTGAAGACGTCAAAACTTCCAGTTTCTGATCACCGATTTCTACCAAGCATTGTCCGAGTCTGGTGTTGGCCCCGGACCAGTTATGCTGAGTTACGTCGAATGGTTTTTGCGGGAAATAAATTACCCACGATAGATGAACTGATCATGTCTCATGGGTTGCGCTGACTTGATCCGTATGCTCCAAATGCCAGTCGACCGACTCCCCCTAAATGCTCTTTTCACACAAGGGGAGGTGAAACAATGACTTAGCAATGAATTATGAAAACCAGTACCAACGAACTCCGCTCCGCTGGTCATTGCCGCCTGCCTGTGTGGGGACCCCTAGATGGAACACATCAGTGGTTAGAGACAATGGTAGACATGGCCCTGTGTGCCCTCAATGACCACAGTGCATTCAGGCTGTTGCCTTCACTGTACAGCTCCTTCTTAATCTAGTCAAGAGAAGTCCACTGACGCCTCAAGATTTAGCTACAGTCTTCAATGCGAAACTACCTACCCACCTCTGCAAATCATCGGTGAACTAAACTGTGATAGCCATAACCCATACACGGCAAGTTCACGGTTTTTACAGCTATAGACGACGATGATGACATGTGTCTGGACACGCTATATCACATGCGCCCTTGTAAGCCGTATGGTGCTGTTACATCGCTGCTGCAAAAATTTTTACTCTTCTAATTGTGGAATTACAGGTGTAACAATTGTTTGAACTCAACAGCCATTCCTTATGATTGAATCACTTTTCTGGTGATCCTCGAGATGACATATGTGGAACAGAAACCTCGCAAACATAGTATTCTTTTGTGCTGCTCTAGTGATGACAAACACAGTGTGATTAAGTGAAATTATCATTGTTTTCAGAGGCCTAGAGGGTAAGGCGATTATTACTTCATTAATTAATTAGTTAATCAAGAGTGGCTAATGAACTAGGTCTCGCAAATCAGACATTTTGGACAGCACGTGACGCAATGAAACTATTCAATTTGTGTTTGATGGCAGATACGGTGTTTTTCTACCTTTATTGTTCAAAGTTAATGGAACCGCCCACTCAGTCAATCACGAATTAAATTCACCAATTCTAGAACATAACTCAAGTTATTCTTTAGGCCTCAAGGTGTTGCTGTTGTTTTGGTGTAACTGTTGTAGCTAACCGTACGCCTACGGTTCAACGCTGCGGATTCCTAAAACTACTCAGTTTGGCTTTAACCGAATTTCTTCGCGAAATTTGTCTGATATTATATGAAGTTAAATTTATTGTGTATTCTGAGGCAACAATATTTTGGCTATCTGCTTACTTTATGCGCTACTCGACTTCCACTGTTTGCCAGTCAGTGGTCAACTGAACATCCCAAGCCCCTAAGCGAATCCGTTGCTAGAAACCACTACCTGTACAAACTACAAGTCACAGCATCCCACTCACTTGCTCAATGCAGTGTTACTCATGTTATGAACATGCATTGTTTTGTTCCCCACGAATGGGCTTCGACTCTAACATGCAACATGTGCGACGTAGCAAGGCCTCTAGTCATTGACAATGCTGTATTAAGGTCAACTCATGTCCCACTACCTCGGCTTTTGCTGTGTTGTTCTGTCAATGGGGGAAAATGTCGATTCCGAGTAAGCAAAGTTCCCCTTAAAATTAACATAAACTGGGCTATATGCTTTCTGCGCTCCGATCCAGTCTTTAGAAGTTGTCTTGGACTCGGTTCGTTCCTCAAAGGGGAAATAAGAGCCTCACATACCCGTGTTTAGATTTTGGATTCACACTTTTTCTGTCACTACTGGTCTTAACAAGCCTGTGTTAGACTGGATTATACTGACCAGACAGTCACGTGAACCAAAATTGTGGGCTGATTGCAATCATTCGCTGTTTTGAATCCCGCCCATAATCTTCCGTTCATGTAAAGGTTGCTATCAGGCGAAACGATGACCGAGGGTCTTTTCAGATATAGGCAGAGCTGTAATTCGAAATTTCGCGTCTAACATTTTAGGCGTTGCCAACTGCATTCCAGGATCATGTAAAGTGCCTGTGTATGGCATTTAGACTACGCCAGCGTTTCCCATTTTCCACGGACCTCGGCAAGTTTTCAGGCATTACACAATTAGAGATGCACGAAAAATGGCATTATTTACGTGGTTTTTTTCATTCAGCACGTGAGCCATAAGTGACGCACCGTTGCCCATTGAATTTATCTTGTCAACCTAAGCATTTATAAGTTGTCCAAATTCATTCCTCTGTTGCCGGCTTCGGTGGAAGTGCGGTTGTGGTCTCGAAAAGCCAGCCATCATCAGATCCACCAAAGTATTCTGATTCAAGGTCTTGTTTCTACTGTTCTCTCATACCCAGTTGAAATGTGTGACACCCAGATCAGGCAACTAGTGTCGCCAACGGCCGGTTTGTGCGCCCACTTGTCAACCAGTCAACCTATACTTAAACACGTGACCGACTGGCCAGTGTGACCTACTGGTAGAAACTCACTAGGTCTAACGAGAATCCATGTGAGTGCCTTGGGCGTTAAAAGATTCACTCACATCTTCTTGGACTGGAAATCAGTGAACAGTTCAAATTCATGCCCAATATTTCTTCGGCGCTGATGAAAACACAAACACTAGTATCAATCTACTGATGGTTGAAGGCATTTAGATGTTCAGGTGAACGTTTCCTAATTTTTGGTATCGAAATTAATTAGCTAGTTACACCAGTACACAAAAGGTAATTAGTTTAAGTTAATTTTTTCTCCCATTTTTTTCGATGAAGCTAGGTCATTAAACACCAGATGGCACAACTGAAAAAATCATGTGGTTTTCCCCTTTTTCAAAATCAAGACATGGAGCAACCACACAGAATTCCGCCGTCTAACACATTTTACCTGGTAATTTTAAACCTTTGGTAATATCGTTTCGCTTTCGAAGTTGCCTGATGCGAGATGAGTGTAAGTCAAACATCCCATTAAATCGTACATTTTCACTGTTCTGTGCTGATTTATGCTGTTATGGCTTGCGGGTTAGGAAAGCCTGAAGACGAAAAATAAACGAGACATAAATCTGTCTTTGCAATGTGCGCCAGTTTTATCGACTATTAATACAATAGGCCAAAATAGTGGAGGATAAGTCGTTGAAACAAACAGACATTCGGGAAAATTCACCTGATTCCGCGCATGAACCTATATCTTAACAGATATTAATGTTCTCGTATTCATTAGAATAACCCAAACTGTTCATCGGCGATATAAGGAAATGTAGAGTTGCCACTAAACTTGATGACAGCTCAGTCTGTTTCTCATAAACCCAGTATACTGCTCCATGTAGCTGAGTGCCCTGGAAAGACCAACTGAATGACTTGGCTGAAAGTAGTCTTTTTTGAGAAGTAATCCATTCTCGCACGAGTTTTGAGCGGATCAACAACAGTTATTGTAGTTATGCCCTTTCATCTAACAAGTGCAGGGTATCCTTGGATTGGTTGGTCCCACACATTCAGTGTTGTTGCGTCTTTGGCTAATTGATTGACATTTGGGAGGTTGGTCTGCGTAACAGTGTTGCTGAATTCGATGCGAGCGCACAAGCTTGAGCGCTTCAGTCATAGTATACTGACGGTAATGCTCGCGGGGTGAAGTCAGCCACTCAGTTTTGGGTTTGCACCGTCTATACCTGAGGATTTTAGCTGCCGTACTCAAGAGCCGAGCTAGATGTGTTTTTTTTTAAAAGAACGCGATCCACAGTATCTCTTCACGGTTTAAAACTACTGACTGGAGATTTACGATGACGCTATCCTATTCCACGTCCCATCTTAGTCAGTATACTTTGTTCACTAACAATTAGATTAAAGCCAGGTTCAGACGCTATTTCACTGTCCAAGTATTTACCTCAGACTTTTTGACTGCCGCATGTTATGTTTTACCTAATAAATGATGTTAATGTGTGTATTCTTTAGTCTTCTGATCTATACAGATCCCATAGTTAAGCTCTTCGCCTGCATGGACTTTAGTTTTCACAGTTCTCTTCAAAGATATTTGACCAGAGAGGACTTAAATATCCGTATGAATTCAAAAGGTACCTGGAGGAGAGTTTACACTTGTTTTTAAGTTACTTAATTCATGACAATACAATGCTCATCACTAGATGTTTGGGAAGAAAGAAAATTCATCAACCTATTTGCTTGCCTCAAGCAGTGTGACATACTTATTAGATCTAGGAAGGAGAGAAAGTCCCAGTTGATCTGACCCTTCGAGAAGCCTAATTTCCGAGAAAATCTCGGTTTTACTCGTGGGGTACTGCTTTTCCATGTAAACAGCACTGGAGACTGTGCATTGCTTGTTGGTTATGTTTATAATTAGCGGGATTAAATAAAAGGTGACATTTTTAGCTAACCTTGTGAACTGAGTGTTGATGCAAGTGATTCATCTGCGTTCCAAGCACCCAAACGATCCCGTTCGACGCTTATTCGGTCCAACTGGGGCTTCCGAGCCTCAAGTTCTGTAAGAAATTGCTAGAGGATGGAAAATACACAGTGCATAAGTATCGACATTTCTGACCAAAAAAACAGATCAAATGTTGTCCCGTGTCTTCAGCTGTAAATTATAATGGGTAGTGTTTTCACGGAAATTGTGGAGAAGGCTTATTACTGAGCCGAAAATGTCAGGAACCTCGCGGAAATGTCCGTAAACTCAGTTCGGCGAAGTCCTATAAGAAGAATCTCGAAGAATATCGCAACTCGTCTTCAGGAGCCTTAGGTGTTCGCAGTATCCACGTAATGCATCCAGAGTTTCTTTATTTTCTGTTAAACATGGAGTGTCAACCTAAGGACACTTACTGAACACTCATTAAGCACCGCTTTTGTCTCCCTCAAAATTATGCCGGATCGGACTTTTACTAACCTGGTGTAAACGAGTTTGTTCAGTTCCATAAACCTCGTATCCACGGAAACCCAATTCACCCTGAATATCATATGCATCTGATTGTATACGAGGCCGAGTTCACATAACACTACCGAAGAAACGGAATCAGATCTGGACTGATATAAATGAATAGTTCACCTCATTCATGTTCTGAATCTGAAGCGATATCTGAAGCATCTTGTCAATAAATAGCGTTCGACTAGGTTGCCTAATGTGTAATTTACTACGCAACCGAACTTAGATTTTGGTACGCTTATGAGAAACACATTGAATGCTAAATCCATTATGGCCATCGTCGGCAGAAACTTCAACCTCCGGTTAAACAATTTTCAATTGAAACGAATGGACAGCTGCTCATGCCACACGACAATCCCATTATTTCGTCATCCACCGGCAACAATTTGCAGTAAGAATTTCTACGAAATAAGAATAGCTTTCATAAAAAGGAACGCACAAACTTCACGCGCTTTTTTATTGCTCGAGGATCCTTGCAGGCCACGAACCTCCACAACTTACAGCCACATATTATCCATGGAGTTACAGTTACTAGATCATCGCTATTCATGGCGTAGTAGAAAGGCGCTATGTGGACTTCGAATTGTATTCTTGATCAAGTAAGGATACACCTCATTTATGTAACACCCAGCGACCAGGTGTGATTCGCCAACCTCCGAGATGCATCAACCTTGATGATGATTACACACTCGCAGTTCACCGTCAGCATCGATATTTCGTCAGCATACTAACATGGCAAAGAGTAGGAGTGATTCCACACCATATTTAGTCTCACCCAGTCAGATCACGTGATATAATCAGATCAAGGCCACAAGGCGATCACTACTGGAAATTAGTTGTTTACTGTCATTAAATCTTGGTCCAGCAGATGATTTCAATCCAGATTCATGACCCTTGATCTATGTAGACTTCAACGGAACAGTGCTGCAAGCTGTCAGTGGTCCGATAGTTTATTTAGCTAGTCCTCGATTTCCAGCGTGAATCCAAAAAGTTACTATCCACAATTTCAAGATTTGAAGACAAATGCAATTGTATTCCACTGTTTCTATATGACGGTTGAACTGGACTTGAAATGAGGCGGAACTTCTCTGTTAATAAAATCTAATCCTGCCTAAAGACTTTTCATACAGGAGCAAAGCTTATTGGGATGCTTTTACACACGAATGGTCATCTTTTGGCCTATCCATACACAGTTTGTGTCCTTAGCCTCATGTACTTGCAGTGGTCTTCCATAAAGAGAGTTTATTCAGTTAGTTGTGCTTTGTGTCCCGTATTATTTTCACCAAAATAATTGCATCAGACAGAAGGAATGGTGAAACGCGGCGAACGGTGATAGAAGTGGGTAAATTCACTATTAGAAACCCACTGCTTTAACTACAGTCGACAAAGGACGTATAATCAGATAACCTGCACGGGAAGTTTTATATAGATTCAATTACAATGGCCCATTTGCCATGGGCCATGGACCATGACGTTGGGAAAAAAGAAGCTTAATGTTCAATTTGTGCCAATTTTTCCAACAGAGTAGTAAGCAATATACATATGCACAGCAGCTGCTGGTGAGCAACTGGTCGCTTTTTTGAGTTTCCGGAAAATGGTTTCAATACAGAATATAGATGGTGCATGTGTATTTGTGTCTCATCACCGTACAGCGACGGTCGTCCAAAGACGTTGCCATATTTGTCGCTTTCGAACGTCGTGCGGCCGCTCCACCTCACGAGTTTTTAGTACCGACAGGCCAGAAACATTTGCTGAATAGTTTAGCCAGCAGTTAACTACCCATTAATGTTGATCCTGAAGGTTTCTCTTTCTGGCCTATGTGTTGGCTTCTGAAAATTATTGAGCAACTATGAGTGTAAATAGTGTTCTTTTATGGGCTCAGATGCCACATCATGAAATCATGAAACTAGCTTCAATTTGCCCTAGAATCCAGAGTTAAACCCATCAGAAAATGTGTGGAAGTCTCTTTTATGCAACTCCGATCCGTCAAACCCGGACAATCCGGAGAAGCAGAGTCATGTACTGATGGAATTAACGACAGGCACTCATCACACTCAAATGTTAGGAGAGATGGGACGCTAAATCTTAGCGGTGAGATTGTCGAACAAAAGGGGGTCAAGTTGACGTTTGACATACCATTTTTGGAAGTAGCTGACTGGATGCACGCCATGATTCTAACAGGTCATGGAATATCAGGGGAGAATTTCTCAGAGGACTCTGAGATATACGAGAAACCCGCTGAGTTTGTGACACATGAGAAGAGGGGAAGGCAAAAACGGGTAGCCAAATTTATGCCTAAAATGAGATAAATCGAGCGCTTCGAGTAGATTTTGGGGATTTCCATATTGAAGATTCCAGACTTTTGCGAAGAATTCGTACAGCTGATGAAACACGATCACAGTACATTATCAATAGCACAGCGCCGCTTTTATTATCCAAGACCAGAGAGTTTTTAGGAATGTAAGTTTTAGAATGATACATTGTTCACTGCAGCAATAGAGCGACACTTTAACGACTACACATGAGAATGTTGCGATATATGAGTCTCTCCGGCGCACTGATCAGTGCCGCAATGACAATGTCACTTTGATTTGTCAGAAAACCCTCACTATTTAGACAAGCAGACCAGAAACCAGAAACCAGAGAAAATGTAATGAATCTGCTTGAGTGCAGAGTAACTACACGGATGAATCCGTAATTTCTACGTTTCTGTTACATTCCCTTCCACAACAGCATGGGAACGTTCCAGCTTCCCCCGTAAAGAATGACTCGGAGAAGCCCCATTCATGGTAAGGTACGTAGTCATCTACTTGACAAGAACGACTAACACCTTTCAACATGGTTGCTGGCTCCGTGGGCTACTTTGATCAGAATGCTGAATATCGTGTTGTTGACGTGTCACTAAAGGTACCAGTATCTCTTTTTTCTATTCGATTTTGGTTAATCTCTGGGACATTTATGCTATGTGTCATTTGTTACTGTATTTTCACCGAACGCAATGTTCAGTAATTTGTTGTTGCTGACGTTAGTGCACATATTAGGGCTTGAGCGGAACGATAGCACCAACGATTGTCAACAGCATCTTGATTTATTGTTTCAAGTCACTTAGCACGAGGAAGAAATTGGGTAACTGATAAGATATCTTTTGTGAATCCGCAGCCAAACTGTGTGTGATCATGTACAGANAAGACTGCCGAATAAAAGTGGTTTAGGAATTCAGAAAGTTTGTCACATAAATATTTATTTCGGCCATAGGTTAGCGCTATCATTGAACCCAGTGTTCAAAGTTTTATTAGCCCTAACTAGTGTTTGAAATGTTTTGCGTAAGCGAAAAATCACCCACACTGGTGAGTGAGGTTAGGTTTAAGTAAAGTGCCTCGGTTCATTTAAATGAGCTAGAGACAGTAACAAAGTAATGGAATTAGTGCTCACTGCCTATAGTGAGTGCGCTGATGAGACTCCGTAATACACTGGCAATACACTATTATTATGAACAGTGACTACTGCAGGATAAAGCTTCCGAGTAATCAAACACGATCATCTCACTTAATTTGCATGTCGTGTATCTGATTTGAAAAAAATCAGTGATCTGATAAATTGAAAAGAACCCAAAGAGGAACATTTGCCCTGTCTGTCTAAATTACGTCAACAGCTTCTGATCTGAAAACAGATTTAAACGGCATAAGCCAGGGGTACTTTGAAGAATACCTTTTCGGCTGCACAAAACATGCGATAGATGTGTTTGAAAAATGTGGATTCTATCTGGTGGTGCCGCATTCAGTTGAAGTGAATCAGGAGATTTGTGACCGAGGCCAGATGGCTTTCGACCAAACACTCAAGTGGTTGGAGCGCTAATTTGCGGACCGGTTCAAACCCGACCTCTGCCTTTCAATTTCCCCTGCCTGGGCTTGGGCAGCCTGGTAGTATCACAGCCCCCGTGCCTCCTTCGGGTGGTATGGCAGCTAGGCACGGAAAGGGTACTACAGCTGAACAATTTATTTCGATCTGTATATAT